>NC_086250.1:22137513-22453033 GCF_021018805.1 Prinia subflava | reverse complement strand
TTGCCACTAAAGACAGAGAGAAACAAAAATGTCGCATTTTTGCAGTTCAGATATTTGCAGCCATGAATACACTCACACACTCATTTACTAATGGATATCCTTCTCTAATTTTTTTCCCCTCCAGACATTTGCAAAAGCTCTTTTCATATTCCCATCACACCTTTAGCAAGCAGTAAGCCATTCTATGTTTTGTTGCTCTTATCTCGCCTCTGAAAGCTTTTATGGACTGCATGTTGGTTTTGTCTCCTCACCTTTTCCATTTCCCATCTAGCTTTTTTTTTTTTTTTTTAAATGTTGTTTCAAGCCTTCAGATCTCCAAGAAGTCCCTTGTGGAGCTATTTTGGTTATTCCTCAATGCAGCAGCTGAGTAATCCTGGAAGAGCTAACAACAGGAACAATAAGGAAAAGCAGAGTTGGCTCCAGAATGCATTTGGATTAAGGGGTGGGGAGTTCAGTAAATTATTGAACTACCTGGATGAAGAATTAATATCAAAACCTATTTTGCCTTAGTGCCTGACTCTCACTGGCATTGAAGAGCTGTAAGTGTTATAGGTATGAGCTCTGAAGCTGCTTTTCTGTCTGTTTCTTGCTTCAGAGAGAGGGATGAGCCACTTGTCTCCTTACATAGAAAGTGTCTGCAGGACTGGGGCCATCCTCCATGCTGAACCAATGAGCATGCCTGGCAAGTCCATTCAGAGATGAGTTTGTGTTTCTGCCTTCACACCCACCCTGCAGCAGCACCCACAGCAAACCTCTAGCCAAGGCTACACCAAGTGATCCAGCCAGTTTGCTCTACTTTGCCTGAAACTAGGCACAGAGCTATCCCTTTCTTGGTGTGGGTGGCTGGAGGCCCTCACACAGCAGGTGTGGAGATTTGATGGAGACAAGGCCCTGGGGCTCTCCCCTCCCATTATACACTACCCATGTGCATGGGATAACCCTCTCCCTAGCTGTACGAGCAGGACCCTGTCTGGCTCCCTCTGAGGTCATGGATGCACTGGAAGTTTGGCCATTTTGCTGAGCAGGTTTGCAGCCAAGGCAGGCGTCAAGGGGCTCTGGCACCAACAAGGGCAAGAGGAACCCCGAATGCACAGGCAAACAAGAGCAGCTATCTGTTGTGCTTCAATGCCAGCTGCCATTGGAGCTGCTGGAACAAGGGACTTTATGAATCTCTGAGACATGAAACCACTAATAGCTCAGTTTTGATCCCACTACTTTGAAAAGAGTCATGAATTTTCCAAAGCAACCAAGTCTCATCAGAGATTGGAAGCTGCTGCCTTTGCCCATTTTCACTTTGGCTGGGAACTCTGAGTTGTATGTCCAGAAATGCCCAACTACCTCAAGGGACCTTAGTTTTGGATGACTGGGCTTGTGGCTGCTTTTGGAAACAAATCACAGTGGCTTCCCAAGATATTTTAGTGGCTGATGGCCACCTTAGTTCTGTAGTAACCACAAGGGTTTTGTGCAGAAGCATTTCTGTAACTTCTGAAGTGAGAGGCGTGGGATTGTCTGCCCTTCCAGAAACTCTTGCTCTCTGAGTCTTGACTTTCCTTGTTACCAGTCCTTTGGACATCAAAGACTCTGGATCACCGAGGATCTGGCTCTGCAGAAAGGGCCTGGTGTTGTTCTCCACCATTGTTTTTTGTAAGGAAGAGAAAAACTCTTTGCCCAGCTCAGGCAGAACTAGCAGAAGAAAGGCAGAGTTTCTAGGTCATGCTGTTTTTGAGAGATGAGACAAAGAGAAAACAGCTTAGAAGACTCTTGAAACACCAGGCAGAGAGAGGCCCAATGGCCAAGCATTGCACACCCCAGGAGATCAAATCCTCTTTCACATGCCTTGGAAACACCTTGTCCCTCCTCACAGGGCTCCGACTGTTTGCACCCCAGCAAGCCCATGGGTGAACTGATGCCTGTTTGGGGGAAGCATAGATGGGAAGATTCACCTCCAAGGAAGAAGCTGTAATGCTGCCTCTATTCTATCTGCCCTGGCTCTCTGGAGCATTCCCAGCCTTTTTCTTTCCATGCTCCACTGGAGTCTAATCCTGCATGCAGAAAATTTCTCATGCATTTTGCTCTTATTCCTTCAGGGCATCTATTTTCTCTTTCATTCTGTCTGGCTATTCAACAGCCTGAACTCAGTTACTGTAACCCGTCCATCTTCAGTGATGTTCTCAGCTTCACGTAATAAATATTAACAGCTTACATGTATCTTGGGGTTTTTATGCAAGGGCTCCAAATAGCTTTATGGTTCAAACGCAAATGGGGCTCACTTTATTCGCCAGCAAAATACAGCCAGCGATGAGACAGCAGTTGTTTAGCAACCTAGAGTGACAACACAAAACCGTTAAGACGGGAAACGAAGATAAATATCGTATCCATTTGAAACTCCAGGAGGGGATTTGAGTTGGCAGAATATAAGTACTCATACTGAATTTTTGCCAGAATGCTTTGAATAGCATTCCTATGCTTACAAAAAGAGCTATAGGATTTAAAATACTTAACCTGTCCCAGGTGGTTTATTTACAACTCATGTTAATGGCATGGACGTTTTAGGGTGCCAGCGATGCTCTTCACTGGAGAAAGGTGAGTCACTTGAGTAATGAACTGTACAGGATTACTTTAAAGCCCTTCCTCAGACATTCTGAGGAAGGAAAAATCAGATTACTTTGTATAAACAACTATCTATTATCTATCAAATTAAATTGTATTTATATCTTTTAGGCAGATTTGCCCTTCAGCTCTGGCTAGCTCCACCCTGAGAAAACACCAGGCCAGTTGTGGCATTTCTTCAGTTGTGCCGCAAACTCTTGGATCTTCTAACGCTAAAAACTTTAATGTGGTGGGGGGAAAAAAGAAGAGAGGGCAGAGGAACACATTCCTTCCTCTTCCAAACATGGTGGCTGAGGGAGCAGGGACTGTAGTTGAGGATGCTGCATTACCCTTGTGTGATTCAGGGACCATTGGTGGCATCAAGTGGCACTCGTTCACCATATGCCTCTTCACTATTGGAAAGTTCAGGTATGACAAAAGCAACAAAGTGAATGGGAAAAAAAACCATCCTGTCTTAGCTTCAGCTGATGCCTTGGCTGCTGAAGGAATCCCAAGCCCTGTGTGACTTACCCACAGGCCATGTACTGGAGCTGAGCATTAACTTCTGGCCATGACCCTTCCTAGCTATTTTCTGCTATTTAAAGATTTTGTTATAAATGGGTGTTCTGTTCAGCTAATGGAGAGCTTAAAATAAAGAAGTCCCTGGTGATCCTTTAGCTACAAAGATGCTGAGAACCTCAGTTTTAGGTGGCATCCAAAGACCTGGCATCCAAAGTCTCACTGGCCTGAGCACCTCCAATGACCCTCAGCCAGTGACCAGAGCCCAGGGACATGCAAAGCATTCCCACTACTCCCATTCTAGGGATAGAACTTCTCATTTCTACCCTTGTCTTGCAGAGGGATAGCTCTTGAAAAATAATTCTAGCTGCGCTTAAGACAACCTTATCATGCATATTCAGATCTTAATTTGTCAGCTTCTCTCCAGCAGTCTTGTGAAGCATAGCTGCACTGTTTTTCTCTGTCTAGGCCTTTACATTTCTAGTGGTTTTGAATTTCACTACAATGCAAAACGGCCTGTGTTCTTTTCTAGAGATCGCTCTGGTTCTGTCCTCTTCCAGCCACTCCTTCATTTTAAAGGGGTAGGGGAGAGGAGGTTTTTCCACTGTTGTTATAACCTGCATCTTCCCCTCGCTCCCTGAGGACAATATTAAATACCGATATTGGCTCATGAGCCTCCTGCCCCTTGTACACAATGTTCAGTCTGTTTCTTTGACCTGGCTTACAGAGCATGCACAGAAAACCTACTTTCCTCATCTTTTTCCCAGTGGCTGTACAGGCACAGCTTAGTGTGATCCACCCGCTCCTACCCACTTTATTTTTTTGTACTTCCTAAAGTGGTAATGATGCCTAAGGATCGGTTTGTTTTGCATTATTTGCTTTATATAAGTGTGTTGCCAATTCTTAAACTTTTATCTGGAGCATTCACTTGCTGGAACATTTCCCATTGGAACAATTCTTGGTATAAGTTCACAAATACCAGAGATAAATGGGATGGAGGAATAAGCAAGAAAAGCTTGTTTATACAGCTATTGAGATCTGTGCCAGGTTAGGGAAAATAGAATAGGACAAAACCTTTTTGCTTCCATTTTAGTCCATACCAGGATCACATCCTCCTGTTAAATAACCACATAACAATCTGGAGGATAGGACCAAATGGGCCAAATGACATTTTGGAGCAGCCCTGGACAGCAAGGCCAGGCTGGGCTCAGATACCTGAACTCTCTGCTCCTTGCAGGGCAGAGGCAAGGGCTGACGACAGGATTAAGGGACTGCCAGTCCCTGCCATGTTCAGCCTTGCGGACAAGGCACCAAAGTTTCTGCAACTCTGCTGCCTTTGCCTCCACACCACTGAACGTCACCTCTGTGGCAGGGCTGGAAGTGTCCCGACAGGAGGAGCCTTGCTGGCACGTTCAGCACACCCAACCTCCCTGGGAACTACAGAGGGGCAGGGAAACGAGTTTCTGCAGGGAGTTTGGCAGCACATGGAATCCTGCAGGGCAAAGCCATGCCAGCAGGACCTGGAGGGGGCACAGGCAGAAAGCCACCCACCCACGCACACACAAGCGATCCCTGCTATGTCTTCTGAGGAAATGAGAATTTCTCTCTGCTCTGATCCTGCCTACGTATTTCTCACTGAACTCAGGTCTTGCCTCTGGGCACTCAGTGCTACCTAATTTATCCAAAGGGATAAATTAGATAGCACTCCTATTTTCCAGGTTGGCATGCCACAAGTGCCTCAAAGCTGGACACCGCTCATCAAGGCTTGGCTACACAATGGCCTTAATTATACCATCCCGTGCTACATCATCCTAATCCCCTCTCATTCCCCTTCTTCCTAAGGTAATAAGCCTGGACGCAAATAGAAACACAGGAAAGAACCCCTTCTTCTCTGATCACTTTTTAGCCCTCTCCTGGCTTTGCCTGGTGCCTCATCACAACGCCCGAGGTACCAGGTGCTGCGGGTCACCTCCAAGGCCTCCCGTGTTTGCTGGGGAAAGGCTTGCAGGGAGCGAGGCAGGCTGAGGAGACGGATGGAGCCGGGAAGGAAGAGCCTCGCCTGCCATCAGAAATCTGCACTGAAGAGGAGGATTGCCGTGATCCTGACGCCGGCAAGTCCAGGCCTCGGCTCACGCTGTGGCTGCACACCTCGCCGCTGTGACATGAGGGTGCCCTTCTGGTGCCTCTATATCTTCAAGGCACCACGACAGAGTTGTGACTTCCAGCTGTGAACCACCAGGTACCTGTACAGGGAAACCTCACTACAAACTCCACCTGCCCTCTACACCTTTCCAAATGGCCTACATTAAGGGGAAAATGTGCATTTTACCTACAAAAAACCAATAACCTCTATTTATGGCTTGACTCTAAGCCATAATTCAGTGCCAAAGCTCAGCAAATAAGAAAGAGCTTATGCTTTTAAGTCACCTGCAAGGCTTCAGGCCACTCTTTCAGCAGAAGCTTTCCTCCTGCAAGGTGCAAACCTTTGTTCAGGAGGAATAGAAGGTTTCACCAGGAAGAGCTGTCACACCCACACACGACATTATAAGGAAGAGAGCAAGCCATATGGATGCCAATGACTGTAGCTATAAGTTATTTATTCTGCAAAATAGAGGTATCTTCTATGGAGTTGAACACTGGAATCACAGCATTATGAACTGAGTTGTGGAAACATTATGACAGCACGCACACACACACACAGAGGCACACACATGTACACCTACACACACGCAGCCTTTGTACAGGCCCTACTCCTGCATGATCCACAAGGAGCCCTCTCTGCACCTTTATTAGCAAAAACCTGCAGTGAGGGCTGCATTCAAGACCCCTTCCCCTATTCACAGGGCTTCCCAGGGCTGGGCAAGATAGGGAGCATGGCACAGGCACTGTGTGTAGTGCACAACATCCCCTGCTCAGTGTGCAGCACATCCTGGATAGGAATTAGCTCTGGGCAGAATGCAGCCCTCAGTGGAACACTCTCACTCTTGCCTCAGTCTTTGCTCACAGAGATGAGCACAAGGTGTCTGCAGGAGACAGACACACGTTAGGACACAGTCAGTGCTCCCTGCTCGCCATGGTCCATGTTCCAAAGCCGGTAAAACTCTGCAAAATCCACATACGGCTCCACACGCCCATCCTCATCTGGCTGGAGCGAGTGGGTGGGTCGGGAGCGGAAGAGACCTCCATCTGAACTTGAGCTGCTGCTCTGCGTGTGAGTATTGGTTGACTGCAGCGTCACAGTTGGGCTTTGGCTAAAGAGGGAAAAAGAGAGAACATAAACATCTTTATTCTACTCCACTTGATGCACTGGACAAGAACCAGCTTCTCCACAGATCAAGCTAACCTAGCGGAGAGGTAAAAAGTTGCAGTCACTTGCTTTATGAGAGCACTGAAAGTGTTGAGAACTGATTGGAATTGACAGATACCAAAGATATCTGATTCCCATTAACTGGAAGGCCATTAAGTACAACCAGGCATCTGAAGAACAGAGAGGAAGCAGAAAAAAACAGGCATGCACTCTGCTGGCTTCCCCATACCCAGAACAGTATGAGCTTTACAGGAAGAGTCTGGCAGCAAGGAAAGCTATTCTTGCATGACCTGTGCTGCAGCCAAAGCAGCTTTAGTGCATCAGCCTCATTGTTTCTGGAGCTACAGAGCATAATAGCCACAGCGCTTCTTCACTGTGCAGGATGTACACACCATGCTGTGCCAAAGGCCCAACCTAAACCACAACCACTAACTAGTATGACCCTGCAGAGTGGATCCAAAGAGGAGCCAGTTCTAACTTTTATCCACTTTTTTTCGCCTGAGCTGTGCCTGTAAGCAAATCAACTTCAGGAGCGCAGCCTCTCCGAGAGCCTTACAAGTGACCTGCATAATTCTATCCTCGCTGAAATGAAGGGCACCCACACTCCCTCTGTACACAGCACCTAACACACCTGGCGTGTGAGATCCAAAGAGAAGGGCTGCTCACTGCCAGAATGCCCTCCACGAACAGCAGCAGATGCTGCTCCCAAGGCATGTCACCAGAGCTGGCTCCAGAGCTGTTGCTTCACTCATTCCCACTCCTCACACGATCACTTTCCAGCTAAGACATTATGCTGGCTGTCAATACTGTGGTGGGAGGGTGAGCACACTCCAAATAAGGGACTGACTGACAGGGTAACTAACAGCTGTCTCTGCTTTTCAACTGCTTCATACAGCATGAGGTGCAGGGAAAACTGTGGGTAGCAAAGAGAGCAGTACTTTACTTAGTGAGGGTGGGGGTGGCTTCATCCAGAGTTGAGCTGCTGTGGGTACCATTGACCATCTGGCCTTGAGAAGGCATGACAAGAGACAGCATGACACTTGTCTTGCTTGTGCTTTGGGAGCTGGAATATGGCACAGAGACTGGGTAGACACGGCCTCCTGAGAAGGGAGAAAAAAGAAGTTATGAATTGCAGTTCATACATGAGCAACTGGGGGTGCAGCACAGCAGCAAAAAACCCCAAGAATCTATATCAAAGTTCCCTTGATGCTGTACTGTATCCTGTCAAATTGTCACAGATTCTGCATCTTAAAAGGCAATAATCTGTTTAATAAGATAACTCCTTCTACACCATCTACTTCCTGTCCCAATGTGAGGTGAGTGCTGGATCAATCAATAGATCTTATCCTCCTCACCCCATTTTGTTTCATTCTCTCCCCAACATACCTTGCGTTGGTGTCAGCATGGGCTGGCTCATCTCACCGAGGGGGTACCCAAAATTCCTCACAAGCAGGGTCATGTCTTCGTGACGGGGACAGAACTTGGACCGCTCTCCACCACTGGCAAAAGTGTCACAGTGAATGCGCTTCACCCGGTCCACCACTGCTTGTGCCACAGCATCTAGTGACGTCTGCTTGGCAAACTCGGTGGCTATCATGGCTGCAATTTCCTGAGCAGAGAAGGGAAAACAAAAATCACCAGAGGAAAGATTTCTAGGAGATTTTGGAGGAAATATTTTCCTGCCATCTGATCTAAGAGTTTTTTCGGCAATTCATCTGACTGTGATGCTTACCTGCTGATAATGTGCCTTTGTGCCTTGAGTCATCCCACTCCCTTTAATGGGCTACTCCTAAGGGACAGGCAGCTGCCTAGAAGAACTGGCTTGGCAAAGCAGCTCCCATATTATTAGACTGGAATGGGGTGGCACAGGCATTCAGCCTGGCCAGCACCAACAGCACAGATGAGGAGGACAGCCTGTATGAGAGCAGGTGACACAGCTGGAATGAATCAATAGCCACAAGAATGTCTCCCTTGTGAACAAGCTCACCTGGTTGGCCTGCCCAGGCCCATGAGCTGCCTCCAGCGCTTTGTAGAGCCCTTCTGACATGAGCACCAAGAAGCCCGTCACCCCATCCAGCAAGTGCCCTCCATGGATTTCAGGCTCTGCTATGATGGGCTTAGATTTAGCAGCACTGGAAAGAGACAGTAATTTAGCATTTAATGGTGACATTGTAGGTGAGATTGGAGCAATCATGAAGAAAAGGAGGGCTTGAAACCCCGCAGTTGAGTTTTTCTGACCTGAGCAGTTCAATATCAGTATAGCCATATTTCACTTTGTAATCTCCAATGCGCCGAGTGCTTTCCTGCCCACGAATAGTTCCCACTTGTTTTATTTTCCCTGCATCCAGGCCTGTAAGATTGAAAACCAAAAACACTTCATTAGCTTTGTGAAACTTGCAGAACTTCCTCTGAGAAAAGAAATATCCACAGTTAGATAGAACAGTAAGACAAAACGTGACACCAAAGAATCATCAGGAGCTAAACAGGGAGAAAAGGAATAGCTGTATTCCAAGGGACACCTTTTCATTATTTCCAAGCTGGGAAGGAGAGAGAAGGAGGGAGACACAACCCAATAGGCATACTCTGAATGCAGCAGTTGGCCCTGAGGCAAAATCTACATCGTGGTCCAAGGCCACCAGCAGCAGCTGGCCTGGCTGCACAGACATTTGCTGAAAAGGCAGGGGAACATCTGCACCTGTTGGCTCTGGACTGTGTGACGGGAAGAAAAGGCAGGAAAAAGGAAAACATATGTGAAGGATTCTGCTTTTCCTTCCATGTGTAACTGACCCCTGTTCCTAAGCTCCATATGGCAATTTCACTAATGCGTGAGACTACAGAGAGGGGCTGCAGAGTCTCCCTCACTGGAGATATTCAAGAACCTGTACAACGTGCTTGGGGATGACCCTCCACAAGCAGGAGCTTGGACCAGATGACCCACAGTGGTCCCTTCCAACCTAACTCATGCTGTGATTCTAAGAAAAGGACAACTATCTACAGAGGCACTGAGTTTGCTCAAGAGCTAAAATTGATGTAGGCTACTCCTAAAATAAGAACAGTGATCAAACAAGTATTTATTTAAATAAACTTATGGTGACATAGCTCTGGCACGGCCTAGGAAGTAACCCGATCTTGAAGAAGGTTCTAACAGGGACCATCTGAGTGCTGCTACTATTTGAGGCAGGACTTGGAACAGATGATCCACTTACCTGGTCTGTTCTGGCAACCTCCCTTTCCTCATTATATCTAGAGCCATCAGCCAGAAAACACTGAGGTTTTATCTAGGGATGACTGTCCTTAGTACAAGGTGAAGGCAGGGGTCCAGCTGAAATTCTCCCTTTGAGTCAAACCAAGCCTCGCTGCGCAGATGGCTCCACACCCACCCCAGCAGTAAGACACAAGTCCTCCATCTGCTGCAGACCACAGCTGACTCATCAACATGGCCTGGCTCATTTGTCAGCTCCTGGCA
Source organism: Prinia subflava (assembly GCF_021018805.1). Taxonomy (NCBI): domain Eukaryota; kingdom Metazoa; phylum Chordata; class Aves; order Passeriformes; family Cisticolidae; genus Prinia; species Prinia subflava. The sequence continues at coordinate 22,443,152 of NC_086250.1, read as the reverse complement.
GGGAGGTACATGCCATTGACAGACACAAACACAGGGAAGCTCAGAGGATGCCAAGAGAAGTCATGTCTAAATTACAGCAACTCTCCCAGGGCACTGAACAAGCTGTGATGTGCTACTGAAGAACCACAAAAGAAAAAGACCTCTCCCATCCTTCCCCCAAGACAGGGGTGGCATAGCCACCATCATGACAAATGCTACCCCCACTACCTCTTATGACTGTGCTTCAACCTAGCCCAAAAACAACCTCACTTGGGCCCCCAAAACACCCTGTGCACACTGTCTTGTTCCACAGGCTCTTCCTTCTGCTGGAACTCTGGGCAGGAGCACCAGTGCTACGCCAGGTTAAGGTTGGTACATCTAACAGATCCCTGTTTTCCTACGGACTGCAGCTAAATTCTGCATTTTTGGTAGTAAAAACACACTCAAAAACTCTCTTTCCCTGGATTCTTGTATTCAGTGTTCTGTTTTACAGCACATATCCCTAGTGCAGGAGTAGGAGTAAAAGTGGGAATGAAAGAGAAATAGAATAAAACAAGACCTAGTAGCAGAAATTATCACATCGACAGCCTCAGTCAATAAGAATACATCTGCCAGGTGAATCTATTGAAGAATGCCACCTTAGATCTACCTATATAAAAGGACAGGACCAAAGTATCTCAATAAGAAGAATTTGTTACTACGTACCAAATAATACCAATAGTATTTTGGTACTATTTGATGGTAATCACAAAGTGGTCTGGGTTAGCTCCAGACCAAGAAAGCAAACATGTCAAACACTGTAAAGGAAAAGAAAAATTACCTAAAGCAAAATGTCAGCATTACGAGTTCAGTAGTTACTGATGTGAGAGGAGTAAATGCCAGTGCTTGGCCTGGCTCTGTCTGAAGTGAAGCTGCTTTTTTTCAGCAGCAGCTTGTACAAAGGCAAATTGAAATGTACAATCCTGAGGGCGAGGCATCACACAGAACTTAAAGCAGCATAACTGAGGTTTGCCTCCACAGGAGCTGTCATACATTGTCTGCTTTACTTCTACCCTCTGGCTCTGTGCTTCCACTCCTGCCTTCCTATCGACTACAACAACAGCTGGAGGGCAAATCAATGCCACTTTGGCAGCTGGACACAAAACTAACACTCAAAACTTGCAACAAAAACATAGTTTTCTGCTGGGTCAGTGAGATGAGCTTACTCACCCTCCAGCCCCAGAATGGCTAGAAAAGGCACAAAAACAGGCACTGAACTTGTCATCTGAAAACACAGTAAGCTTCTTTTTGTGGTTATTTATTCTTCCTGTGGCTTCAGTAATTCTTGTTGCCCCAGATAAACAGTCATGCGATGATCTCAGCTAAGAACACGAAACCCAAATACTCACCCAGCTGAGAGAAGCGAAAAAGTTCATCTTCGTTCTCTGTCGTATGGTCTACATTGAGCTGGGTCACCTGCAGCCCATCCACTGTGGACTTGCACAGCAGTGCCCGATTGGTACCTGCAGTGGGAGCAGTGAGATGAGGCACCAGATAGCTCTGCCGTTAACAGGGAGAACATATCCAAATGGAAAAGAAACAGAGACAGGAATAAAGACAGAAAAGAAGAGAAAGGCTCATGTACTGTCTCATCATGATCTCCAAAACACAGCCTTGCTAGCAGCAAAGTAAGCCTGCTAGGCAGCTCTCCATCCAGATCTGAGCTGGTACCTCCCAACAAAGTTCTGTTTCTGAGTGAACCTGTACTACTCCTCTCAACCCGTTTTTCCTTTGTTCTTTGGCCATACGCACTACATCAGCTAATATCTGCAGGGATGAAGTGCCAGGCTGATTTCAAGTGCTTGTGTGAGTAGCAAGCATATCACTGCTTGGCCACAGACCAAAGACACTGCCCCCCACATTCAAGCTTATTTTACTTCCTAGAACCCCTGACATCCTCAGTAATGCTGAGACTGAGCCACTGACAAAAACCAACTCACCCACATTGGCGATGTAGAGCTTGTTGTTGAGAACTACAGCCACAATAGCCATGGCTCCTCCAGAGATCTCCTGCTCTACAACCTTCAGTCTCTCCACAATCTTCTGGTACTGAGGAGGGAGCTGGTGGTGAGGGACGCCCTGGAAGCCAAAATGAGGTGGAAGCTTAAACACACAGTCCACAACACAGAAATCACAGCTGGAATAAAAATTCTGTAGGGAGAGGACTCATCTTGACATGTCTTAGCCTTGCGTCATGCCTGTACGAGACATAAAATTTTCTGTTCAGTCCTAGCAAATGACACAGCTTTGATGTGATTCTGGAGAGCACAGTCCAGTGCACTTGAACAGAGCCCCTATTTGCCCAGACACCATGTATATTTGAGGCCTTCCCTCTCATCTCCATGGCTTTGTCCTGGAAGAGCCACATGTACAGGCTGAACTCCTCTCTGTGATATACTCAGTTCCTTACTCAGATAACCAGTGTCAGGTCTAAGCAGTGCCAGTATGAACTGGGAAGTGGGAACTCTGGGAAATGGACCAAGACACTTGCTTCACTTCATGCAAGCTTCCAGAAGAGAACCACAGAGAAGTAACTTTCACTTACAGCCTCCCTTGGATCAAACTAACTAATATGCCCAAACCTCATCCAGCAAGCTCTGCCCTTAAGATTACATTACCTCTGGTAGCTGAGACTGCAGGTTGGCTTTCTCTGCCAAGGCATCATCAATGGACTCCAGGAAACTTCTTTCCACCACATCAAAAGCCTAAAAATGTCCATAAAGAGAAACTAAGCTCTTATCCAATGCCTACAGACTTTGGGGCTACCCATCCTCACCTCTCTAAGACCAGCTTATAATCACTATACATACATACTTTCAAGGAAAACTATAGCACACTGAAACACCATTGTTTTGGCATAACTAGTTAACAGCTTGTAAAAACAATCTGCAACAACTCAAAATAGAAGACAACACCACAAAAATTGCATTCACAGCAACGTCAGAGACCTATCTGATCTTGTCTGTTGATCCTGTCACTCAAGAAAGCGCACTCACACATCCATCTCCCCACACATTAACTTCTCCTCTTCACTCACTGTCATCTCCTTCACAGGCTGACTTGTTCCTACATGTCCAGGGAAGACTGGCTGCAGCTTCCTGGAGAGCTCTCAGTATTGTGCTGATGGAGCCAGGGGACAGATGGGATGAGGCAGGAGTGAAACAAAGCACTACAGATGCTCAGAATGAGTGCAACTGCAATCACCAGATGTTTCCAACCCCCACAGAAACCAGATGCTGCTCCCCTGATGGCAAAGAGGAGGTGGGTAGTGTAAGAAGCAGGAGCTACTCCCACTCAAAGATTCTTTACCTGCAGCAGAACTCTACGCACGTCAGCATCGCTGTGATCTGCATGGAGCTGGCCCAGCAGCAGTTCTGCAGAGAGTCTCTGACCCACGAAGTTGGTGACTCGGTTGCCATCATAACCATTGAAGACACCGTAGAGGTAGCAGTTGTTCTCACTCCTGCCAAAAGGGCATAAGCACAGAGGTCACAGATCTCTCTGTAACACACAGATACAAGTAGCAAGTTCCCATAGACACCTCTTATATGCTCAGGCCCCACCCTCTTCTTCCACATCCTGTGTCACAAACTAAATACCTCTTTTACCTGCCCTTGTGCCAGCAGGATTATGTGTCCCAGGTGCAACCCACTTACCTGAATTTTAACCAGTTATCTTCCAAGGGGTGACCCTCTGTCCCCTTGCCATCTGCACTGTAGGAACGGTTTGGAGCTGAGCCCACCCCAGAGAGATGACAGGATGGTAAGTCATCTGTCCAACTGGGCTGCTGTTCCTGGCAGACAGGAAGAGGAAAGAGACCAGGTAAGCCCCAAGCAGCATGAAGTGAGGATCGTGGTCCAGTACAAGTTACCAGTCCACCTCCACCCTCTTCTCAACCCTTCTCCCTTTGCTAACCAGTAGCACAGCCAATAACTCTGCATTTCCTTGCTGCAGAACAGCATCACTTACCATGTCCCTTTCCTCTGAAGCTGAGTTCTAGCTGCACTTCGGCTCTTACTAACAAGAAACCAGATGCGAAATCTGCACACAAGTTTTGCACTCCATACAGCACCACACTAGCTTAGCTATTCCTATGGTGAATCGGATCCTCACGCACCCCTGGCACGAGAGTGCAGGGAAAGCTCTGGATTCTCCCAGGACTACTCAACCAGGACAAGGGACTGGGGCCTGCTGCTGCAGCCAGCAATTAGAGCCATTCCTGGGGATGCCATCTCCCGCTCGGCCTGCAGATGCCAGCTGCCCCCTCACACAGTGGGGCGCCCCGAAGCCCGCAGCAGTGACATGGCCCCCCCAGCCACCTGTCGCCCACCGTCCGCTGCAGAGCGGCCGGTCAGCCCAGCGTGCGGATCGCTGATCACGCAGGGATCCCCGCAGTCCGGGACCCCCTCCGCTGAAGCAGCGCAGGGGGCGGAAGAGCACCCACCCACCGCCTCACGGCGGGGGAACCGCCCCCTTCCCACACGGCAGCGCGGGGGGCGGGTGAGGAGGAGGCCCGGGGACTCCCTCGCACCCACCTGGGGGGTGCGTGTGCACGGAGGGGGGGAAGATGCCACTCACACTCTGCAGAAGACTCCTCCTCTGCGCCGCCATCTTGGAGCGGGAGCGGCCGCCTCCGGCCCGCCCTCCGCCGCCACAGCTCGGGCCCCCTCGGGCCCCGCCCCCGCGTGAGGCGGCGCCGGGCGGGGCCCGGAGGAAAGCCCACGGAACTGGAACGCTCGGAAATTTACCTGTCGTTGCACCTTCCTTCTGGTCTAGGCGGAGTGCGGGCATCTCCATTTCTTGCCCATGGCCTTCAAGTGTTTGAGAAAGAAGCACCTGTTGGCTGCCACTGCCAGCGTGTGTGTGTGGAGGAGGAGGAAAGAGGAGCAGGGTTGTGAGGATCATATATAATCCTGGGATCATCAGGGTTGGGAGAGAAGTTTGAGGTCGTGCAGTCCAACTGTCCACCCAGCACTACCACTGTAAGCCCTAAACCACATCACCCAGTGCCAGATGCAGATGCTTAAACACCCCCAGAGATGGGGACTCCATCACCTCCGTGGGCAGCCTATTCAAATGCCTGACCACCATAACAGTGGGGGGAAAAATTCTAACATCTAATCTGAATCTCCTCTGTCTAGCTTAAAGCCACTTCCTCTAGTTCTGTCACTGCAGACACAGGTGAAGACACCGGCGCCGATCTCACTACAGCCTCTTTTCATGTGTTGTAGAGAGCAATGAGGTCTCTCCTTAGCCTCCTCTTTAGACTAAAAAACCCCAGCTCCCTCTGCTGTTCCATATAGGATGTGTTTTCTAGATCTTTCACAAGCCTTATTGCCCTTTGCTGGACCTGCTCCAGCATCTCAATGTCCTTTTTAAAGTGAGACCAAAACCGAACACAGTCCTTGAGGTGCAGTTGGTACCACGAATTCTGGATCCTGTGAAATGAGGTCACCCTAAGTCCCAGAGAGCCCTGAGGTAGCCTGGTGTTGAAATGGTTTTCTTAGTAGTGCATCATGTTCCAAGCAACCTCTAGGGAAGACTCAGCCCAGGTACAAGCTCTTAGCTGCACCCTGTTTGATAGGCACATCCATGGCATCCATGTGTCCCAGCTTGCAGTCTGTGTCCTGCCCTTTCCCTCTCTCATTTGCAGGCCATAACAAGGATGTAGTTGGACCGTGTCCTCAGGGAAGCAGTAGGAAGGTGTCTAGGACAGATGGCAAGTGGTTCTCAATTCTCACCGCAGTTTGGAGCAGTTCTTGGTAGTCTCAAGTCGGGCAGAACAGTAAAATCACTTGTGTGCCTACCTGAGCAATACAGACAAAATCAGAGATCACTTATTTTGCTCTTATTTAAGATCCTTTCTTGGCAGACATAGGCTGTTTCCACTGAATAAGCTCAGCTGGAGGAGGACGGAAGACATAAGATTCAATCTCACTGCTTCCTCAATATTATAAGTCACAGAAGAGCCCTCCAGGAACATGAATGGCATATCTTAATGTGAGTGATAGCCAGCAGTCAGGGTATGGCAACAAGGGCTTGGGGAAGAGCCCTGTGTATATCATAGCTGCAGGGGCTCCAACATGACAGACGTGCAGTTTCAGTCATGGGTAGCAGTGCAGTTGGGGTGAGGGTGGGAGTGCTAGATAGCCTTGACTTCTAGCAGTGGCTTGATACACTTATAATGACAGCTTTGTGGCAGATATTTGATTCAGATGCACTTCAGAAATAATTGCCAGTTAATTAACCTCATTCTATGGAATGATGGCTTTTGCGGCAGGGGTTTCTGCCAGAGGATTCCAGCTTCCTTTCCTATAAATCCTATTGTTTTGTTACATTTCTTTCTTCAAAATAAAAAAAGATTACAGATCCTTCCCCTTCATACAAGGCTCACAAATATACAGACATTCCACCAGAATTAGGTACACAGGCAGAATTAATTTTTAAAAGCTTATATTATGCAAAGTTAGAAGAAAATGCTAAATTTAGAACCTAGGTCTACAAACAAGTTTCCTCAGGTTTAGGCTTCTGTATAAGCTTGGTCTCAGTGATGTCATTCAGAGTATTCCTGTGGGTAAAGCTGTAAATAGGTACAAATAATTATAGGAATAGGTCTGAAGTCTGTATTAGAAGTAGGATGGACAGACTTAGTACTGACAAACATTTGTTTTCTTGCCAGTATCAAAAGAATTCCCAGTGCTGCAGAAAAACACATAGCACAGCATTGTACGTGTCATAAAAAAGCTACAGGCAAGTGTCTTTGCTTTAAAACAGGATGACACTTTTTCAGCATTGCAGCAGCAGCTTATGGTTATTTAATGCCACTGAAGGTTGCAGTCATGCATCTTGATGGGCACAGTCAGACTCCGTCCTTGCTCGGAGTGACACTGAAATCAGCAAGACTTTGGGTGTGCCCAGAGACTGTCAGCATGTATTGCATTGCAGGACTGGGAATTCAGGAGTCCTTTCTGTCTTCTTCCATCCATAACTGAGTCCTTTTGAGACTAACAAGGGCAGATTCTGTGTGATGTGTGATAAGACAAAATGTGAAGTCAATGAGAGAGCAAAACAACTTTCTTAAAGATAGAAGATAAAAAAATCTGCCACTTTCATTGTTTGTACAATGGCTTGTCACCTCTTGCAATTAAAAATGTCCTCTGTTCCTAATTTAAATATCTGGCTTCAGCTCATAGTCACTAATCTTTGTCATTTGAGTTTTTCTTTTCTCTGCCAGTTTGCACTGGAATGCAGACCTGGTAAAAACCTTTTTCTTGGTGAAAATACTTGTGCCAGATTCAACCTGGATACTTCTGTGCTTCTGTCACTGAGCTTCTGGCCTAACCTTGAGTGAATCAATTAACTACTTGACTTGGAAAATAAGTGAATAGTAGGATTTAGCAAATGAGGCCATTTGCAGCCTAAAGCGCATGTTGGTCCAGCATTTCACAGTCCTTCAAAGGAAAGTGTTACAGAAGCTGATGAGCTACTCTGTTAATGTCTGCTCATAGAAAGTTTTATGTAGCACTTGGAAGATGAAATTGTGTACCGAGTTTCTGTTGGCTGTATTGATCAAATTTATTTAAACCTCTATTTATGCCTCTTAGTTTCTGCAAATCCTCTCAGAAATTGCTGTGCTGTATTCCCATGCAGCCAAGATTGCCCCAGGAATGCAGGACATTGGTCACTGAACCTCACCATCCATGCACAAGTAAATGAATTATATGATTCAGTGGCTATCAGATATACAGCTCCCCCTCTCATGTTAAATACCCATGTTATATTTCTTGTTCTTCCCCCTCTCTCTTTTTGTAATTATTCTCTCATTTTCTCTGTCCCAGTGCTAGGGATTATACACACAGTATTCCTGGCACCAAGCTGTGCTGCTGTCTTCCTGTTTTTATGGAAGCTTTCTCTGCAGGAAAGGAAGAACCATGGTCACTACTCAGCTGCTGGATGCAAGATAAACAGCATGACTGAGAAATGTGCCACAGGGAGCAGGGAGCTTGGGGCAGCCTCTGCACAGTGTTCTTGTAGGTGCTCAGAAACTGGGAAGCATTTACCAGATTGCCAGCAGAAGCCATCACATCATTTAGTTTCTCTCTACTGATCATATGTGAGATATGTTTAGGAAGATTTCTGTTTTGATGCTAACAGAGGCTGGGGCTGGAAAGGAAAGCCATGATTTTTGGCAAAGCTTGCAGAAGGTGACATGGAAAAAAGGAAGGGTCTCTGTTTTGGGTTGCAATGCAAGATGTAACCAAAAGTATGTATTCCATTGCCTCTGTTGAAACTGCCTGGGGAGGTGTTTTTCTTTATCTCTTCCACTACCCATCCTCCCTCCAGGGGATATCTTCTGTTAATGGGCCATTGAGTCTCACTGCATGACTGATAAGATTACATCATCCCATTGTGAGATGCTCCACCCAGTGGGAGGAGCCAAGCATTCCTACCCAGATAAAATCTGAGACTCAGAACACCAAAGCAGCCTGTTTCCACTGGATTCCCAGATGAAGACAGGACCCATGTGACCAGCACTGGACCTTCAGAGGAAAATTACACCCTTTTACAGGATCATCTCTGCTCCAACAGAACCCCATCTGTCACTCCAGGAGGACTTAACTGGACTGCTACCAACACTCTGACCAACAGGGTGTCAGGTTGTATCCTGACTGTCAGTGTTTTCTTTTTTTTGTTTGCTTTTTTGTAGTACTACATTTTTATTTTTAATATTACTAGTAAAGTACTGTTATTTCTATTAGCATATCTTTGCCTGAGACCCCCTTAATTTCAAAATGATAATAATTTGGAGGGAGGGAGTTTACATTCTCTATTCCAAGGGAGGCTCTGGCTTTCCGTGGCAGACACCTGTCTTTCCAAACCTGGGCAGTCTTTCTAACAGAGCCAGCTTGCCATACTTGCTCTGCTCTACTGCAGACAGAAAGGGATGGTGGGGGGTGGCATTGTGAGCTCCACCCCGAGGTCACCTCATTTATCATTACAAACTTCAGCCTGATGCTTCCCACAGGTACAGGTGCCCTAATGTTCCTCACTTCTTTGCAGGCCACTGTTTCCAGGCATGCCAGAATGGCAGAGAAATAAGATGGGGCAATAAAAAGAACAAGTGTTAAGGAAAGCTGGAAACAACAGATTCCTTCCCCCAACACCGTCTAAGAGTTGAAGAGCCAATGTGGAGAGCTACTGTCAGAGAAAGAGGGAATGATGAGTGTGCTAATCGCCCCAAGGGTCAAATACCTCTGCAAAACAGAGTTTGTTTTAGGCCAGATGGATTTTTGAGGGAGGGAAATTGGTTGTTTCATATAATTTTATTGAACTCCTTGATACACTAAACAAGAGTTTCATCTCCTTGAGTCCTGGGATTATGTTAACTTAAAAAAAAAAAAAAAAAGAAAACAACTTTATAACAGAATTGTTTCTAGATGTCATGGCTGCAGGGAGAAGTTTCAAAACATGACTCATAAGCATGTGAAATACCAGAGAGCAAAATTAAAGAGATTTCAAATGATTAGAAAACACAAACAAACTAGTAATGTTGGAGTCCAACTCATCTGAAATGCTTGCTTTTGGCAACACCTTATCTCACCAGTTCTTAACTCCACCTGTTGCCAACACAATTTGCCTTTCTGTGGGTTCAGTATCTCCACAAAACATCCATCCCAAAAGCTGTGACTGTAGGGAGGGTCTTTAATTAATTAATCAAACTTTGTTTGATTAATTAATTAAAGATTAATTAATGTTTCATGACTAATCAAACAAAGATTATTCATGAATCAGATAGGTCAGTCCACCAACACTTGCATATAATTTGATATGAAGCTGCAGTGTGTGCTCAGTAGTTGCCCCAAAAGGGGAGAGAATTTGGAGGACTGGCTAGAGCCTGATCACCATCACATGCCTCTGTTTACTGTCCTCAAACCCCACAAAGGCCGGGAAATTTGATACTCAGGTACTTGGGTGACAGACTCAGTAAAAGGGGATGAGAAGGAAGCTTTAGCTAAGCATCACCACAGGATGGCATTTTGAATTTCATTTTTATTGCAAAGCTGGTTGAAACAAGATTCTTTTTAGTGGTGGGCTACCAATCACTGACATCGACTGTGGGCAGTGGCCCTGAGAGCTCGTTTCCCAGGATTTGATTATGTTTTGAAAGCCTGCAGTACATCAGACACCTGAGCAATGGTCATGCACAGATGAATAAAGACACATCACAGGAAAACAGATCTGCTTCCCTGAGTGTGGAAATACAGGTGTTTATTTTCATATGGACTTGTCTATATTCCTGTAAATTCCCCATCCATGCCTCCTATTGCCCAATCCTTTTCACAGTGAAAGTTCACTTCTAACATAACTTCTAGCATGTCAGGTTCCTCAAGTTTTCTTTCTGATTAGGTGAGAGACACTTGATGGTGTGTGTGATTTGAAACTTAGGCCAAGTAAAACGTATAACCATTAGCTTCCACTAAAACCTCTCAATAACGGCAGTTATTTAGGTTTCTTTCCTTCATCCAAGCCACGGATTATCACTAAAATTGCCAGCTTGGCCACGCAGGAGCACAGGAACCAATGCTCTTGTAGAAAACCAAGCTAAAAAAGTCATCCCTCCCCAAAGAAGAAAATCCAGACCACTTTTTTTTTTCCATATAGTATGGTTATTTGGAACATCATAACTTTATTGAGACACCAGTAGTTACCATCTTCACTTTGTTAACCACAAATATATAGGACATTGTAAACACAGGTGCCAAGGTGGCGGGGTTTGCTGTAGTTGAATTTCAGAATGGATGGGGGCAGGGGGAGGGGGAGGAGGGAGTGAAGGGACACTTGGGCTTAGACAAGACCACTCTGAGGATCCTGTATGCGGCAGGCCATCCACAAGTCATCGTATATACGTATATATGTATAGCTTTATATTATACATTTTTTAAAATATATATATATATAATATATATACTATACACAGGCAGTAATGTGGCAGGGGAAGGAGCAGGGCAGCCCAGGTGGTGTTACGAATGCCACACAGGCAGCAGGGAGTTGTCTGGATAGATGGTTTGAACTTGCTGCATTAAGTGGTCTCTGGGGTTCCTTACCTTGTACCTGCTCTGGGGATGGGAGCTGAGACTCCTGTGGGAACCACCCTGCAATGCTGCCTTGCTGGGTCCTCCCAAGTGCTTGCAAGGGTACAGGGACAAAGACACCTCCTCCCCTGTGGGAACTGCCAGGAATAACACAGAGAGGAAGGGTGTGTGATGAGGTGATGAGCAGAGTGGTGGGCATATGGGTGATCCAGGGATGGGAACACATCAGGAGGCTGAATCAACAGACAGAAGTAGGGCAAGGTTTCATCATCTCTTTGCCCTTCACAGCCTCTGCTTCCACAAAACAGTCCCTTACTTGGGGGCTTTGTAAGATAAGAAGACATCAAGGGGCCATTGCTCCCAACAGGGGAGTCGTAATCCTCTGTAATCAGAACAAATGGCAGAGGGGGAAGAAAGCTGCCTTATCATTTTGGTTATACAGCCTTCCCTCTGATCTCCTAATCTCTAGAGTGGGGCTGATCTCACCCACACTTAGAATGTAAAAGGGACATGTTCCAGTCAACTGCTCAGGTCTTGCCTATGATCATCAGAAATAGGCACCACCTTATCAGAAGCACCTAACTTAAGATAACCAGCCCTCTGTGTAGGTCTGTATGTCTCATCAGCTACAGAACCAGCCAAATGCCACTGAAAATTGCATTCTGCATTTTAAAAGGATTAAATGCAAACAAAGTCCCACTCCCAGGTCTGTCACCACCAACCCTTTACTGCAAAGGTTGAAAGCACATGAACCCAAGCAGAGTATGTCTTCTCCCATGAGCAAAAGCAAGAAGTTGTCAAAGTATCTACTGTTGCAGTGTCCCCTGACACATCAATGCTTTTCTTATGACACAAAGCAAGGAGAACAACACAGAGATGGGAAGTAACCCAAGATGAAGTCACCTGGCTCATGTCTCACTGAAGTGCTGGTACGGAGGGGGAGGCTCATTCCTGCCTCAAGCCCACCTGAGCCCATCAGCTGGTTACATGAGAGAAGCAAGCCTAAGAGGATAAGAAAAGCTTGCTCATTAGTCAGCCCCAAATGGTGTTTAGCCGCCTACATAACTCTGATGGGAGAAGGGACATGCAAAATGCTTCTGCACCACACCCCCAGAGCCTCAGGTAGATCCCCCACATACTGCCTGTACCTCTCCTTATGTACCTAGTCACTCACAGGGGAGGGACCTCCCCAATGGTACAACACATTTTTGTGCTAAGGGATGGTTACTTATAGCCTCCACCTCCTCTCAGTTCCCTCCTCACATCCCAAAGGAAAGCATGAAGGATGACACAGATGAGTCTGGGTGAGTACAACTAATTTTTCTCCTCCTCCACCTTGTCATTCAGTCATTCTTCTCCCCTGGTGGGAGAGAGACAGGAGGGTGCTCCCCCCACATCCAGTCACAACAAACCTCTCTTAATACAGTAAACCCATCCCAAGCCTAAATATTAGGCTGAACTGACAGAAAATGAAGCTTGAGGGGCTTCCTTCCAAAAAGGACCCCTCCTATTTACAATATTGCATTCACTCATAGCCACAGAGGAAGGGATGCGTGCCTGTGCCCAGTCATTCCTGCTGTGTCCTTAGGGTACCTGATTCTCTGCTCCTGTCCTTGCCAGTGGGTAATCACCAGCAAGGTGGGGCAAGCCTGGGGACGACAAGCCATGGTGACAGTCACCAGCAGCATAAGTGTGCTGGAAGGAACAGGGAGAAACAGTGCTTGTACACAGTGGAGAACACTGCTCCACTTCCCTCTGTTAGCCTGGCACTCTACAGTTTTTACCCCTTTCCTATCTTTGTGGGGCACTGGGAGGACGGAAGGACTGGTAACCTTGGTGTCCTCCACATGAGATGTTCACACAGGCACTGGCCAGACCTGCGTCCTGTTCTCCCTTCTCCTAAGGGGGCTATGAGGAATAGGCTAGATGTGCAGTGTGGGCACCAACAGATTTTGGATCTGCTCCTGATCTCTGCTACTGGGACCAGTGTTGCATCAAGCAAGGTGGCTGCCTGGGGGATGGAGCTCCTCACATCTGCAAGGTAAGGCCTACTTCTTGTGCGCTGAGAGATGTCTGTGTCCAGGAGAATTGTCTAGGTAGCTATTGCTGAATTATTTCTGTTTAGGGGAAATCTGGGAATCTGTCTTCATGCACAGACCTAACTTCTAACTTGGAACAGAGGGTGAGTTTCCACAGTTGTGTCTTAGAGCAAAATCATAAGAAGTGTGGAATGATACCCATACGAGCTCTATCTAAGAGTCACTGCTGCCACCTAGGCGAGGCTTTAAAGTCAGCCAGGATCTGAAAAGAGCACTAAGGTATGGTTTATGACAAGTACAGAAAGACTAGTTTTCAGACAACTCAGTCTGGCCCCAAACAATTCTCTGCATACCAAGACCTCTTCCCTATCTGAGTGGGAGGCAAAGCACAGCTGTACAGGGCAGGACCCTTCCCAGCCTGGCTGCACCCCTGTGCAAGAGCCAGACACATGCTGGCCATCCCAACAGCAGTATTTCTTTCTAAGTGGGGTCCTGCTCCGTTCCTGCGTGCTACAAGGATGGTGTCAGCAAGAGGTTTTGCACTATTGTAAAGGAACAGAGGAAGGTTCAGCAAGACTTGAGGAGCAAAACTGTCTTTCTTCTCCTCCTCCCTGGTGAAATGACAAAGCTGCCCTCTCCCCCTCGAACCAGCCCAGCTGGGGTTGAAGGCTCTCAGGGCTCTCTAGAAGCCCACCTTCTCCATCCTTCCTCCCCCAGGCACTGTATCTGGGCCCAGAGACTGGGCATGGCTCCCCTCCTGCCTCATCAAACACTGGTCTGGGAAGAGCAGTGACTAGCAGGACATACAGACAAGGGGAATCACCTCCACCTCAATCCAAGGGGGCTGAGGAAGAAGTGAATCTCAGACCTCTACCCCCCTGCCCTGCTCAGTCTCTTGCTGTAACCTACAGATGTGCCCGTGATTTTTGATTGTACCTGCAAATCTTTTTCCCTTCCTATTTTCTCTTCTTGTGCTACCCCCACCAATACCACTTCTCCCAAACCCTCTAAAAATAAGGCACCCCTCCCTCACTGGCATGTGGCAGGGAAAAGCCCTCGTCTTTACATGGAGGGCACTGTTCCGTCTGTCCTCCACACCCCTCCTCAAACTCTTGAATGCTGACTTCAACACCATTCTCCCTGAGCCACCAGGTGCTCTAGACCAGTTTGGATGCTCCCACATCTACTCCAACCTTTAGTGATACCATCTCTTCTAGGAAGGTCCCTGGTCCCTCTCATTTCTTCTCTTCTGCCTCCAACATCCTTTCCCCTGCCCTGTCGGTGCCATAGCTCCTCTCCTGTCCACAAGACAGACTCTGCCCTCTGTAACAAGGCAGGAGGGAGAGAAGGAAGGGGAGGGCCTTTCTATCAAAATGCAGATTTTGGAAAAATTTGGTTCTGGCAGGTAGCTTGGTAGGAGAGGAGAAGGAATAGGTGATGGGGAACCGTTTTTCCTTTTTTTTTTTGCCTTTTTTAAAAACAACAAATAAAAACAGATGACCCAGAAGGCTGGAGCATAGCTGAGAGCCACCACTTGTACCACTACGCACGTCTTGTTTGTGCCTTGGCTTTCTGCCGGCAGTGGGAATGGGGGCAGAAGGGAAAGGGGAAGGGAAAGGGGCATTGGTGGCTCAGTAGTTCTGCGTTTGGTACCCCTGTGTCTCGGTGTCGAAAGCATCTGCTGGAGGGGGCTGCTGGTATGTCCCCACCGCATCTGTAGCATCCTCCTCATTCGTGTAGGGAGCATAAGGCATGCTGGAGTCCTGGCTTGGGTCCATGTAGTCCTGGGAGAAGAGGGCCGAATCGGCACCCAGCTGGAAACGCTGATATGCCAGGAATGCCTGGCCCACCTTTAAGGGAGGTGGAGGGAAGAGATGGGAAGCACAGAGGGGAGGGAAGACAAAAAAGAGGAGGAACATACCAAAAAAGAGAAACAAACAAAAGTGGGGTTAGTAGTGGTTATGGATTAGTGTGCGAGGCCCGCCTGGCAGATCGCTGGTGAAATGCCCCATGAGCATGGAAGTCCACACTCTCCACGGAAAGCAGGAGCCCACAAGGAGAGAGGACTAAGCCGGGATGGCTGCAAGACCAGCTGGCTGTGTGCAGCCTGCCAAGGCTCCCGGCTTTCTCTGGAATGTTCAGGGCATCTCCTGTCTGCCAGTGGGGTTTCAGCAACATCGCACGGGTCACAGAGGCTCAGCTCACTTTTTGTCATCCCAGTCAGCCTCTCCTGGCTGTGGGAAGGCAATCTGCCTCGGCAACACCAGAGGGCTTAGCTGCTGGGCTGCATGTACAAGGCCATTTGACTTGTAAAGGCCAGTAAGGAGAGCAGGATTTGACACCAAGTACTGAGGTAGAGGTCACCCCCTGAAGCAACTTCACCAGTCATCATCTGCGAGGTGTAGCACAGACCTTGGGAAGGAGCAGCAGGAAGCAAGGCAGCTGCTTCCCAGAGCAGGAGACAGTTAGCAAAGCAAACGACTGTCTCCTGCCTCAGGCACTGTAGGCAGGGCACCTTTTGGTGACTGGAGGAGTCTGGGCAGAGGGTTCAGCAGGTGTGGCTCATTGTCCCAGAGCATCCCTGAGAGAGGTGAGCAGTCTAGCAGGTGATGGGGGAGAGGTTTTTGGAGAAATGTGGTCTGGGAAGAAATGGAAGAGATAAAATGAGGGGAGCAGAGAGCATCTCCTGACTGAAGTATTAGGTCTGAGCAGTCATCAAAAAAAGGCACAGTGGTGTTACACAGCATTAGTTAGGGTATGGGTGAGGGAGAGAAGGGAGCAGAAGAGGAGAAGAAATTGCCAGTTCCAACTCTCCAGAGCGAGATCCCCCATTCAATGGACAACCCCACTCCAATTCAATGGCCAGTATCTTCCTATCCCATGCCCTGCAGTGACCATATACTCATGGTCAGGGCACTGGAAGTAGCTCTGCTCAGTGATCTCCTCCAGCTGCATCCCTTCACCCCTTCCCCCAAATTCTCCCATCAGCAAGGGGCACTAAGGCAGCAAGGATGGGGAGTTAGGGAACAGGGTATTGTATTCCTCCTGAAAATTAATGTCTCTGAGTCTCCGGAAAGCCAGAAATGCCAGGAAGCCCTGTGAGGAGAGAGAGGGGTGTGGGAAGGAGAATCAGTAAGGCAGAGCAAACCAGAGTGTTTGACTGAAATAAAAACAAACCCCAAAAGAACCAGGGGAAGAGGATGCCTGTTTGGCCACTTGCAAGCCTGTGCATGGGAAAGGATCACTGCAGGTGATGGCACCTCTGAAAGTGAGGGATCCCTTGCAAAAACCCTGCTCCTTGTAACACTTTCTGCTGGATTTTGCAAGCGGCTTTCAGCAGCACTTTAGTGCAGGACACAGCTCATGAAGGGAACACATATGCTGTCCCTCAATCCCACTCGGTGTCACCATGGCGAGGGTGCTGACAACACAACCCTTTGCAGCCCCCCTTCCTCTTTGACAGCTCTGTGGTCTTATGGTACCTTTCCTATCTGGCCCCTGCCTAACAACAGGGCCTATAGGAAGAGGAGAAGATAAAGCCACAAGGGCTTATGCATGGAGACAAGGTTAAAATGATTTCCTGCTTGGCACTATCCTGTCACTTCAGAAAAAAATCACTTGTGCTTAGTGCTCTCAGAGGCAGGAGGAAGTCATCAGAGATATTTATATTGCACCCAACAGTTTTCCCAGGAAACTAGCCATAAAGAACTGCTGAGAAAAGGGCAGTCTTAAGACAGCACCATCACCTTCCTAAAAGGTGACCTAGTGAGGTGGCACTCCAGTGGTGCAGAATCCAGAAGAACAATGATGACATCTTGCATGATGGGCACAAAGGTGGGAGGGAGATGAGTGCAACCCCTGGCCTGCAGCTCCCTTCTCTTTTTACTGTCTGTAGGATGAAAATGCAGTTTAAGTCCTCTGACACACAGATAAAACGGTAACAGATTGTCCAAAGAAGTGGTAGATGCCCCATCCCTGGAAACATTCAAAGTCAGATTGAACTGGGCCACCTGATCTAGTTGAACATGTCCCTGCTCTTTGCAGGGGGGTTGAACTAGATGGCTTTTAAAAGTCCCTTCCAACACAAATTATTGTATGATTCTATGACAGTGGTGGCTGGGGAGCTGGCTTGTCCAAGGTCATATTAAAGGTGTGTCGAGAACACTCCTTACTGGGGTATAGGACTCTCTTTCCCGTTGTGCTTATTAGTGCTCTAAAACCTTCTTCAACGTAAGTTTTTGAGTCCCTGTTTCCCAAGTTTTTCCCAACCACCTCCTCTCCTGCTTTTCCTTCTCAGAAGCCGTGTGAACTGAGATTCCAGAGGGAACCACTCTTAGCCAGTCACCTTTCCTTCCCCACAAGATAGTACAGCACAGGGGACATTTGATCCAACATCATGGCTACTGTACTCACCCAGGTAAAGATGGAGAAGAACGAGAACGTGATGGCTGCTCGGGCTGCATCCCCTCCCTCATTCAGTGGGTTGTCCTCTGGTTTCGAAGCTTGCCACTGGTTGGTCAGAAAGCAGAAGCCAACGAACCAGAGGAATGCCCAAAAGGCTGGGATGGACCACCACCGGCATGACAAAGGGAAGGACAAAGACAATAAGAAGATATGTGTGAGCATAACATGTATATCACATTTCTCTGGAAATGTCAACCATCTGAGACCCACCACTGTGTTGCAGACTGGGACAAACTGACTGCTCAGCCAGTCTGAGCCCAAGAAAGCTGGCAGGCTCCCTGACAGCAAATTGTCAAGGTGACCAAGAGGTGTCTGCAGAAAGCACCTCAGGAGAATTCATTTGCTTGTGTTTGGAATGATCACAGGACGTGCATTTGGACTTGAGAGGGAACCTGAAGGGCTTCCTGTACTAGAGCAATCACCTGGGCTCTATGAAACAGCCACTGCTTCACAATTCTGTCCTGCAAGGACAAGCAAAGAGAAATTCCTTCCACGGGAGCTGCAAAAGAGTGGGAACCAGCTGGTTAACTGCTGCTAACTCTGCAGTTATGCTGAGACCAGCTTGTGCTCAGGACAGAACATCTCAGGGACTCACATCAAGGAAAGGTGCTGAAAGATCACTAACATGCTGTGCCCCTAGGAAAGGGGTGAAGGTAGGAGGTACTCACCCTCTGCCAAGCACAGGCAGACCAGTGAGGGAAATGAGCATTCCAAAGCAACAGAGAAACAGGGCACAATCCTTCCCCTTCTCTTGTCAGCTGTACATAGGATTGCTAGGCAAGGGGCTAACTGCAAAAGAACTTGCAAGCCTGATGTCCTTAGCAAATTCAGGTGCTTCACCTGATCCTGCCCTTGCTCCATTCCTGGCCCCTTTGACATACTCTGGGGAGAGCCTGACATTGAGCAGTTTGCCTGAATGGCTGGAATAATGGCCCTAGTAGGGCCAAACGGCCAGGATGCTCACCCGAGACTCCGATGTCCGACAGCACTGCCTTCTTGCGATCCTTGACGCTGCTGATCTGTGGGAAGTAGGCATCCAGAGCCAGGTAAAGAAGGCAGCTGAGGAAGGCGAGGACACCCACGGTAATGCCATAGTTGCAGGCATTGTGATTGCGGTTGAAAATGCAGTGCTCTTCTAACTCATCCATACGGTTCACATACCCTTCATTGACAATGGAGCCGAACACCACGATAGAGAACACCTGGTGGGGAAGGAGGCCGGAGACACATCAGGGTAAGCCTCACCTCTGTGGACCAGCAGAAAGGAGCAGAGCTCTGCAGGAGACAGACACCCTTCAGCAGGACCTTTCTGCTCTGCTGAGCTCCTGCCCTGCTGCCTTGCCTGGGTTGTAGCCACAGGGAATTTACTGGGAACGTGGTCTCATTTATTTCTGAGGATTAACTTAAAATAGGACATTTTTAGATTGAACCTTTTTATCCATCTGACCTAAAGCAATGCAAAGCAGTTGCAGTCTGGAGTAAGGCTGGCTTCCCACAGACATACAGGGGGGTGACATGGAGTGTAAATTGGGATATGGTTTTGGTGCGGGTGCCTGCATACAGTGGCTTCATGTAGTGGAAATCCTCTTAGTCTGCACTTACTCTCCCACTCACTCCTTTTTCTTCAAGAGATTGTTTCTACCATGCATCTGTTCAGGGATTTTATCTATCACGCTACTATGCTCTTTTCCCCATCCACCCTCTCACAATCCACAGCCCTGGCTTGTTCTGTAGCTCCATTCTGCTGGGCTTCCATTTTCCCCATTTCCCCACACTAGACACCCCTCTCCACCAGTTTTCCATCAGCCCATTCCATGACACCACCTATCCCTTCTGTCCACTCAGCCATATGCCAACACTCTCCAACCTTCCTCACAGATTTCAGGGGCCAAACATCCCCACTCCAGGTTCACTTGTCAGAGCCACTGTGAATCCTCCCTACCTGTCACCACCACTGCCACTGCATGTTATTTTAAATCAGGCAGAATTAAGGATGAGTCCAGGTAGAAATTCCCTAATCCGCAGCTGCTGGTCTAATCTTTGCTCATGGGCTTAGCCTTTGTTGTCTGCCACGAGGCTGTCCCTCTTTGACACAGCAGGTTCACCAAAGCAGAGCACTATTTACAGCATCCCCAGTGCTGCACCTTGCATCTCAAACAGCTTCTTCTTCTCCACAGAAGAAAGAAGGGAATATTAAGGTAGTATGTACAGATTTTTCTTTGCAGGGCATCTGGAGACCTCACCAGGAACAGCTGACTGGATGCTGCCTGCAAGAGACTCAGGGAAGTGGGAATGGGACCTCGAATATGGGATGAAATGACATATGAAGTGCACTAGGACATCACCAGGATACTCTGCCAGCCTGGGAGATGTCTGCACAACAAGACCTGGCACCCCATCCCCAAGGAGAAGCAGCACATGAAGATGAGGAGGCCAAGTCTCCTGCAGGAAATTGAGCTAGGTCTGAGTGTTTGCCTCATCATGACCCCAGTTCCACTTAACCCAACCACGCACCAGAAGACAACCCAGAAAGCAGAGAAGCAACTTTATGAATGCAGGGAAAACTGTTGATTAATGCCAAGCAAATACACCACCTATCATCAGTGAGGCTGAATACCTGAGATCCAAAGCACAGACCTCTGCTGCTTGGCCTGTGGCTTCAAGAACCAGATGAAAAGCCTTACTCACAGTCCCCAAACTCTAACAAATATCCACTGACACCAATATTATTTTTTCACCTCAAGTCTCATAATTGGGTCACACGTGGTGTTGAAATTGGGTGTATTACACTAGAGCAAACTAAAAAAAGCTGGAAGCTGGTGTTCTTAAGCGTAGGAGCTGTATGGGTTCTCTAAAAATCACAAGAGCTTTTTAAGTTTAGAAGTAAAATAACCCATTTGTCCTCCTCCTCCTTCTTCTTGCAAATCGAGATTGATCATATTTTGTAGAAATTGCCTGTGAATATTAAGTAAGAATCTCTTCTCCTAGAAGCAAAGATTTAGTCGTCAAAATTTCAGCCTAAATGGTTTAGAAAGCAGCAAAATTGCGGACAATTACAGATAGGCTCTTTCAGTGGGCTGTCTCACTCACCCTCAAAACAGGCTGGCTGACAGGTCAGCTTAGGGTCATTGGCAACAACACCCTGTTCCTCTGACCTGGGGAAGAGCTGACAGACTCCTGAAGTTATATCCCAATGTGAGGCTATGACCAGCACTGATGCTGACACCTGAAATACCAACCTCCATATACTGAGCTTACAAAGAGAGTGCCCTGTTTTCTGCAGCACTAGACAGAAAGCTTATCTTCTCTTTGGAAGATGAGGAACAGCCTCTAAAGTAGCGTAGTCTGGTGTTCAGTTTTGGTTTAGGACTCAACACTGGTAAAATGTTGATTCTCTAAGTCAGACAAACCCTTACAATGAGCTGTATTTTGAGTCTCTGCTTACTCATTCGGTATGAATGAATTTCTGTAATGGTCTCTCCCCAGAAACACATCTGTGGAGATACATCCTGATACACATCTTTTCTCTGCTCTTACCTTTGGGTTTGCTGCTGGGCTGGACAGATTAATTTCTTTTTGCATTTGCTCTTTTATACCTTTTTATGCTGGCACATCATAGAGGCACCATCAGAGTCACAAGACTAGAGAAACATCTCTGTCTCCCTAATTTTCAAGCAGAGGTGGCATTCCAAACTTCCTTTCTCCATCTATAGTCAACCAAGATGCCAGACTTCTCTCCTATGAAGAGAAACCTGTTTCACAGCCTGGAAGTGCCCAAGGTATGATTTACAAGCAAGCATCTGATTTCAGATGATCTTAGGAGTTTTCTGGGGAGATTCAACTAACTGTTCTCACTGGTGAGCACATTAAGACGTTGTGGATGCTTATCTTCTCTGTCCTGAAACAGCCATCCCGAAGTACTTTGTTCTTAGGAAAGCTTTCTATGGACCAAAGCACAGTAGCTTAAGCGATGTCTCCTTCTCTCTATGTTTTCCTCACCATTGGCATCAGCTCAGATCCACGCTCCACTCCCTGGCACTGCAAAGAGGGCGTGCTCCCTTTGCTAACCTGTCACCACCCTGATGGCACAGCAAAACGCTGTGAGGACCCACGGTGCACAGAAGCCTTGAGCTGGGCTGGGTTACACTGACTGGGCAAGAATGGGCAGGCTCAAACCAGAGATTCCAGGCAGGGCTGGACAGCAAAAGAAGCAATTGCTGCTGCTGCTGCTGACAGGCAATATTGCCTGTTTTATTCCTATGATGTCCGTACCTGGGAACTGTTGTGACAAACAATTTTCTAAAAAAAAAATCATAGTTATGAGAGCTTAGATCTCGCAGCCTTTAGGAAAAATAGTTGTACACTTCATCCATGTTAGCTATTCCTTGGTGGTAAGGGAGCAGCCGGGTGGAAGTTCACTGATGTGGCAAGTCATCTTAGAAAGAGCAAATATATTTTATTTCCTTGATTTCACAATCCATGCCCTGCAAGATGATCCAAGCAGCAGATGCAGAATGAATGACTGCCTAGATTATAAACAAAGCACCAAGTTTTCAAGGATTAAGTGTTTACATTCCTGTTCCCATCACATCTGCAGCGCTTGCAAGGAAATGCCAGTGACCATCAGCAGTGGCACTAGCCTCTCTACTGCTCTGTGTTACTGCTGCTTGTGTCTGCTCCCCCCATTTGGCACTTGCTGCATAAAGCCCTGCCTACAGCCACTGATGAAGTGGTCCAAAATACACATCCAGCTGCAAAAAGGAACCAAGGAGAAGATAGCAGAAGTCTTCTCCTGACTGAGTAGCGAGATGGAGGCAAGTGGCTTGTCCGCAGGCTAACAGGAGGCCTCCCAAGGCTCCCAAATGCAGCACATCCTTCTACTCTGCAGAGGGAGATCTCTGGCCACTTTCTTATGCTTGGTAACAAAAATCAGCCAACCATCCCCAGCTTTATGCACTTAAGCTGCCTCATTTCTTCAGCAAGCCTGCTTCAGTCAGTTAACAGACTTGAACTAACTAGATTTTTAGGTTGAGGAGGTTTCTTTAATCTTCCAAGAGCGACATCAATTGGGCAGGTGTGCAGTCTGGAGGTACACATTTAGTACGCAGTAATATATTTGGCTACACTCAAAAAAGGGACAGAAAAGAGCACTTTGAAAAGATCTGACCAACTCGGTCCCCGCTTTGGGACCCAGCTTTGCTCCACTTTGCTGCTCCTTAAACACCACATCCATATAGTTCATTGCAATCATTTTCCTCGATTCCTGTTTTCATCCAAGAGCTTCAAAGACACTAACAGAGCCAGGTGCATTCCAAAGATAACGCAGGCAGAGCAACATGCCAAAAGACACAGCAAAATGAACTTAATGCTTAGCTTGTGGAGAGGAGACAGAGAAGCTGAGTTTTCCTCACCTCGTTACTCAAGGGGCTCATGCTGGCCATTACAGGCATGCAAAGGCTCATTACAGTGAGAAAAGTGCAAACCAGGCAAAATTCTGCATCTTGTCATAAAATACCTTTTTTTTTCCCCTTTTGTAAACTAGGTGATCTGATTTTGCCAAAGGCAAAGGTGAGAGATGAGAGGCTCTCCAGTCCCTCCCCACTGCAGGCTCAGCCCTGCAGAAAGCCAGACAAAACCTCCTGTGCATCATGTGAGGCACTTTCCATCATGCTGCCCATCCCCAGCCATGCATCAGATGCTCCAGAGCATCATGTGATGCATGCAAAGCACAGCCAGCCTCTGGCAGTGCACTAGGATTTTCCTGTACCTCATCCCAGGACTTTGTCATGCTGCCTTCCTGACTTCATCCCCAAGATTCCCACGATGGCTCTGGTGCCGATGAGGCTGAAGAGGGTTTCTGCCGAACTGCCTGCTTGGGCTCTCTGCAGTGCCCTCCAGTTACAGCCTCTGTCGCATTGTGTGCTGCCTCTCCCTCTCACACACCCCCTTTTTTATTCTGTTATAGAGAGGAAATAGTTTGATGACATAAAATTCCTTGTGGGACTTCAAATCAAATACCCCTCAGGCAGAATGAAGCCATAACCTCTTCTGAGCCTGATCTGGTAATGACCAGGAATAAATCTGTCTAAAAAGAAAGCGAGAGTAGGAGAGTAGGAGATGGTGCAAATGATAAACTGCAGAGATGCAGAGATGATCTGGTTTTCATTTTCATTCAGCCACTTGCAAATGGAGTCTCTGGAAAGATTTGGAGTGCCCTGCACAGACATGGAATATTATTATTATTGTCATTAAATCTAATTGTATTTAGTTAATTTCAAAGAAAACACATGCAGCTTTTGAGATGCTTGGAAACAGGCAGCTTCTATTTATTCCCCCCAGCCAGCATCAGGAAGCAGCAAACAACTCCTGCCCACAGTCTCGAAAGTCTGAGCCTTGTGCAGGTGCTGGAGTAGGCCAGTCTCCCTGGACCCCATTTCCCTGAACATGGGACAGGGAAAAAGCACGGGTATGTGAGCACTTCCCTCCCAGCTCACCCTCCCTGGCCATCAGCCATGTGGCACCAGCTCCCCAGCCAGGGCTGAGCCGGAGCAAGTGATTGAAGAGAGAAAGGCTCTGCATCTCTAATTCCTGCCATGGGATCTGGGACACACTTTCCTGGCCAGCCAGCTTTTTTTTCATGGTTTGGCAGCTGACTGCCTGGCCATTAACCCTTCTGCCTTCCACCAGACTTGTGCTCAGGCCTCATGCACTCCCCATGGTTAAACAGCATCCTCTGTCCCACTGTGACAACCCTCCACAATCACATGTCCATGGTGGTGTCCAGGTTCTTCTATGGTCCCTACATTGTTGTGCCACTGGTCAATGAAGTGACCACCCAAAAGTTGCATCTTTTTCCTACACAAAAAGTTCCATTTTCTTTCTAGCAACTCATCTCTCCCTCCTTGGCTTGACTGTGCCAGCATAGGCAGAGACTGAAGTCTGTGCCACCTGCAGTGCCTGCTCTTCTTGCAGCTACGTGGGTCCTCTCTGCTGCCTTGTTTTGCCACAAATATTTGCCTTAGCCGTGTCCCACCACCACACAGTTCCTCTGCTTCTCCCCTGTATGTCATGTTTTTAAACAGATTACATATGGTTGTCTTATTTTCTGCTCATGTTTCCAACTGTCTTTGGTCCTTCTATTGCTACTTCTCAGATCTTTATCTGGAAATGTCATTAATGAGAGATTTGTTTCTGCTCCAAGATCCTTCCTGGAAATGCTATGCTGGAAACAATACAACATGCTGTATCCAACCTGAATCACAGTGCAACTGTGCATATCTGTTGTTCATCTTCTGACACAGCCTTTCACCCAATCTCAGTAACAGCAAAACCCCAAAAATACTTTTGAAGCTGACCTAGGCAAGGGCATCCCATGAAGAATTGTCCCAGGGCTTGACTGAAAGCATGTGCTTTTGAACTGCCATATTCTTTTCATCTGCACCAATTTACCTCACAAACACGCAGCCAGCAAGTCTGGTGGCTACAGCAAAAATTGGGTGGAGGAGCAGAGGCAGAAAGCATGAGCTATGGGTCAGGAACATGGGCAATGTCTCAGCTAAATTAACTGGGGACAGAAAGAAGGTGGGAGCTCAGTTGCAGCTGGTTTTAGACTAATAAGGCCTCCAGACTATAAAGGCTCAGTTTAACCACCATTGCAAGCCCATCTACGTGTCCTTGTGAAGAGACAAGTGGTGTTGTAAGCCAAGTACAAGTGTGGCAAGCCAGGGACCTGCTGGCAAGGCAGGAGATGGGGCTCTCTGCCATGCTGTGGCTTGCTCCCATCCTCCAGCTTTCAGCGGCCAACCACTCATGGGGAAGCCAGAATGTAGTTCCTGTCCTTCACCTGCCTTGTCTCTTCAGCTTGAGCTTCTTGGGATGTGCTGTGCCTATAGACACAGGGTACAGCCCTTCCTGTACCAGTTCAAATGTTCTGGATGCTCCTATCAGCTGGAGGACATGGTGGCAAACAGCAGCAAATGATGGAAAAGAAGACTCTCCTCACCAAACCTCCCTTTGGAGAGGCAGTGACCTTGGTGTCAGAGAGGGACTCAGCACCTCAGCACCTATGTGACAAGTTTTAACACACTGCTTTGTCTGTACAGTTCTGGTTTGAAATATTCTTACTCAAGCCCACACCAAAGCAAGCTGGGCCTGCTTCCAAAAACTGAGTTACTTTTGCCTTGTTAGGCTTTTACATCAAGCAGCACTTCAGTTTCTCCAGCAAATATGTTTCCAAGCAGACGGGAGCACCTGGAACAACCTGTTTGGATTAGCATTCTACATCCAACGCCTGCGGGTTGCAGAGGAGCCACCCAGCTCCCCTGCACCGGCTGTGGAGAGCACTGCTGCAACTGCCCTGTGGGTCAAGGCACGATGGGAATAGGTGTGCTCACATTTACCTGCTTTATTTCAAGAACAATCCTGGAGCAGCCCTAGCTCGGTGTGGGTCACCCAATCCCACTAGCTCCAGCTGTAGCACCAATAGCTCCAGCTTCTGGGTCACCTAAACATCCAAACCTGACATGGGAGCCCCACAGAGCCACCACTCATCACCAGCACACAACACACACCAGGCAACCTTCCTGCAGGGAGACAGTCTGCTGTGCCTGCTGACCTCCAAAGCACCCACGAAACTTGAGCTTCCTCACAACACTCTAATGGTGGGGAGATGTTCCAGAATTGCTAAACTCTTTCCATAGTTTAGCATTCTCCTTGTCAAATTTATCCTATCTCCTCTTCAGCAAGGAGCAACATAAATAATCTTTGGTCATCCTATCTGTTCCTAATCCTGCAATTCTCCCTGGAGATTTGGTGCCATCTCAATTGGGCTGCAAACTCTCTGGGCAGGAGCCAGTTTTGGTGCCTATTGGTAAAATGCCATACACACTTCTGTGCCATCATGAAGTCTGCTAAAAGGCAGCATGACCCAAGCACAAAGTCAGTGCCTGAGGAAGCAATCACAAGAGTTTCTGCTCTCAGTGAAAGCTTATCACCTGAAACAGGCCACAAGGAGCCTCCAGCTTGCCCTGGAGAGACAATGGACCATTAATGCCATGAGGAGGATAAAGGCACATAAGATCTCAGGAGATGGCAGGCAAAATATTTTCAGTGTGTGCAAAACCATGTGAAAGGAAGGATTCTCAAAGAGACCACAAGGACGGAGAGCCCTTGGCCACGAGAAGAGTTTGGCTCATAGAGCCTGGCACTGGAAAGTCTAAGTATGGACACAATCATAAGGGAAAATACCAGAGACAGAAAAGCACCAATTGAAGGGCAAAAGATCACAAAAGTAAACGGATACCAAGTAGATTTACAGTGAAAACCCTCTGACCACTGGAATTATGGAACCCTTTCTCAGAGGAAGTGAGAAGGGAAGAAAACCACAAACTAGTCTTTTTTCAACAAAGTTAATCCAATTTATGGAAGGGGCCATAAAGGGTCTGATGCTTGTGACAGCCTGAGAGAGGATTTCACTGCCAACAAGGACCCCTATTGGTCCCAAGTTTAAAGAGAAGACCAAAACTACAACTAAATATTTGGGGTGAGCTTTTGGTTCCCCTGCTTTGTTAAAGGGGAGATGCTCAGGAGGACACAAGACCAAGCCAGTGGAAAAGCAGGAGAAGGAAGGCATAGCCTTGTACCATTATGGCCATGCCACTCTCCACTGCTAAACTGCTGACCTGGAGCACCTCTAGCTTCTGCAAAAGAACTGTAATTTCCAGGGCCAAGTGATGGGATGGGCCTGGGGTAAATCCCATCCTGTCCTCTATCAAGGTCAGATGGGCAGGGAAAAATAGCGTGGGGTCTCAAGGAGATGCCGCTCTCCAGAAAGTGCTTCTTGCCAGGGGAGACCTTGCAGGGCACAAAAATGAGCTCAGCAAGCAAGCCAACAATGTCTGAGATACTCTGAAGCAGATTAGGTGCTTAAATAAAAACAAACGTACAAACGTATTTCTTGTTCTCTTTCCCTCACCTGGCACCTCTGGGAAGCCAAAATCCTGCAGTGCTTGGATGAAGGGGAAAAAACCTCACCAGACTGAGAGGCAGATATAGAAAGATAAAATTCTGCCACAGAGATTAGCAAAAGGAGAACCTTTGTAGGTCACATTACATCCATCATCACTGGGCACACAGGCTGGCTACACTCCAGCCTCCCAGGGGCGGGGGACAGGCGTAGCCCCTTGCCTGGTGGCCAGCAGCAGTTCTGATGCAGCCAACCGGCTCCCAGCGTGATGAGCTGTACTGTAAACAAGCTCAGGCAGATAGACAGACAGACAGAATGCCTGCATTAATCAAGTCCTCAGTCCTCAATCAAGTCCTGGGGCTCTCCAGCCACCCTCCGGGTCACGCAGAGGATATATAACACATCCAACCAGCTGGGAGGACAAGGGCTGCCTCCCCACCACCACCAGCAGCCCAGGCCACGTGCCCTTTTCCTCCTTGTTTCCAGTTGGCACTGTTTTTATTTTCCCAAAGCCAGCCTGCCGCTTTGCCTCCCAGCTCCCATGCGCATGTGTCTCCCCTGCGCTGTCTCCCTGCCCTCCCTTCTCCGCTCCCGGCTGAGACCTCAATCTCTCCCCTGCCAGCTCGCTGATGCAGCTCTCGCTCCCTTAATCCCAATGACCTTCTTGAACAAACGCGCCAGCCCCATGGGCAGCCATGGGATCAGTGTCACGGGAGCAGGGAGAAACCTTCCCATGACACCCCCGTTAGGCTCCTCTTTCCCCCTGCCCCTTCCCCAAGAATTACAAAGAGAAAAACATTACAGGGAAAGCAAGTT
Source organism: Prinia subflava (assembly GCF_021018805.1). Taxonomy (NCBI): domain Eukaryota; kingdom Metazoa; phylum Chordata; class Aves; order Passeriformes; family Cisticolidae; genus Prinia; species Prinia subflava. The sequence goes on along the minus strand of NC_086250.1, from coordinate 22,414,758 downwards.
GGGGGGCTGAGAGAATAAGGGTAAAATACAGAGCAACATCCAGCCCTCAACAGCCCCCTCAATTTACCCCAGCACGGCCTGAGCCCAGCACCCCCTGACCCACAGGGAAGCAACTCCAGGATTGCAGCATACTCCCCTCCCAGGCTCCCCCCGTCACCCCACATCCTGCTGTCTCCCTGCATCCACCATAAACACACAGGTATGGAAGAGTGAGAAGACACCCCACCCTGGAAACCACCAGAGATGGACACAGGGTCATGGTGCACCTAGACTCACCCTCTCCCTCCCTACGGAAGAAACCTCAAACCAGCCTGCTCTCACCCTGTATGGGCCTATATCCACAAACGCAGATATATGTACATACAGCTGTACATCTGTGTGTGTGTATACGTGGAGATTTATACATACACAGATATATAAACCCAGAGACAGATCCCTATATCCAAACATACCTGCAGATATATATAACGGGGACACAGCCATAAATGCTTCGGAAGCATATGTGTACATATCTCTGTGTACAGATCTAGGCTGTAGACATATGGATGGAAACGTATATTATATATGTGGATACATGCACATACACATGCATATATAAAGCATATAACAATAAATATGTAATACATAACAGCATATGATGATAACATAAAATAACGTATAATGGTATATAACATACAGCATAATGCTTCTATTACGTGTGTGTGTGTATGCAGGTGTGCAGGAAGGTCGGGGTCGGGGCCGGCGGCGGTCGCCTTCCCCGGAGGAAGCCTCGCGCCCCCACTGCCCGGCGGGTCGCCCCCCGCCCCGGTGCCGGTGCCGGTGTCGGTGCCGCCCGCGGGGGCGACGGGGCCTTACCCAGGAGACGAACCGCAGGATGGTCTGCGGCTGCCGGATGAAGGCCTGCGGGTCGAAGGCGCCACCGGCTTTCCCCGCTCCGAAGGCTCCCCCGTCCATGGCGGCGCGGAGGTGGGAGGGAGGCAGGTGGGGGGCTCGGCGGGCGGTGTCGGGCTGCGCCGAGCCGAGCCGGGCTGCGCCGAGCCGCGCCGAGCCGAGCCGTGCCTGGCAGCCCGGCGGCGACGAGCCGCACGCGCCCGCCCACGGGGACGCGCCGCGCCGGGAGCGCGCACGCACTCCTTCCCCCTCGCCCCGCTGCCGCCCGCGGCACGTGGCGGGGACAAACATGGGGCCAGGCAGGCCGGTTCCGTGGCGGTGGAGGGTGCGGGGGCTGCCCGGGCTGCGGGCACTGCGGAGGTAGGAACACCTCCCGCCACTAAGGCAGGCCACCCCCGACCCTCGGGGGAGGGATGCGGGCGATGCCACTCCTGGTTTCTGTGGGGCCCAGCAGGGCCAGCCCCCCGCCTGCTCATACCTCCTGCTCGGCCCTAGTGAGGCCGCGTCTGGGGCTGTGTCCAGTCCTGGGCTCCTAAGAACGAGACAAGGAGCTACTGGAGAGGGTCCCGCAGAGGCCACAAAGATGATTTGGGCTCTGGAGCATCTCTTAGGAGGAGAGACTGTGGGAGGTGGGCCTATTTAGTCTGGAGAACAGAAGACTGAGAGGGAATCTCAACAATGCATATAAATATCTCAAAGGTAGGTGGATGGTGTGAGACGCTTTTCAGTGGTGCCCAGCAGAGCAATAAACTAAAACACGAGAAATTTCACTTCAACATGAGGAAGAACTTCTTTACATTCAAGGAGGCAGAAGCACTGGAACAGGCTGCCCAGGGAGGTTGTGGAGCCTCCCTCTCCAGAGACACCTGGATGCCTTCCCATGTCACCTGCTCTAGGTGTCCCACCCAAAGGACTAGATGATCTCCAGAGGTCACTTTAGCAATTCTGGGATGCTGCTCCACAGAGGCCCCCATAGAGCGGTAAGGCTGAGCCCTTGGGCACAACCTATTATCCCTCACCAGATGCCTGCCCTGGATAAATATGCTTGGTGAGCCTCAAAATCACTCTGCAGCAAAGCCTGGGGCTCTCATTTCCAACATCCACCACCCTACCCGCACTGTTACCCCGGGAGGGGGCAGGAAAAGGCCCTCTATGAACATGGGGAGTGTTGCGGCAACATCTGGTCTGTAGCTGGACAGAATATATCTGGTCATAACAAATCCAATTCAGCTAACCTAGCTTGTTCTAGAAACAAGGCCCTAGGTGAACAATGGAACTCAGAGACCCCAGCCAACCCCATCCAAGCCCTGGATGCAGACACATCACTGGCCAGAGATCTGGGCAGTGCAGAGATCCCAATCAATCGGCTATCCAAGCCTGGGAAATTCAAACTGCCTATAAAAAGAAGCTCTGAACAATAAATCAGGCTGTTTGCTGATAAACTTCAGTGAGTTTGTGTCATCTCTGTCTCCAACCAAGGATCCCTAAATGTAATAGAGGAATACAGATTTTGGGGAGACCCCTGACTCTAGGAGGCAGAGACTGCAAGATACACACCTTGCACTCCAGAGACTGCAGCCTTGAGAGTAACTTCAGCTTCTCCATTGCCCACATTACCACCATGGCCACTGGCACAGCCAGGAAGGGATGCGTGGGGAGAAGCCTTCCAGCATTAGGGCAATTCCAGCTCCTTGGCCCATGCCTGTTGTGCAGAGTAGCTGTGTACCAGTGGTCTGTTGGCTGCTGCAGAGTCCCTGATAATCTCTATTAACAGGACTGAAATGGAAAGCAAGCCCTTGGGTTGTGACATGGTTCCCTAAGCTCAGCAGTGGAAGCCAAAAATGTACAAAAGCTAAAGATAAATGTACAAGGGAAGAGCATTTAGAGCTAACCCATGGGCTCCCATCAGGAGTTCCAAAAGTGAGCAGCCATTCCTCACTTTTTGTGAGGCTCCTTTTGAGGGAGAGGTTGGTGGTAGAAGATGGACATTCCTCCATCACATCCAGCCACAGAACCCTTGAATGCTTTGGACTGTTATTTAGTCCAAACCCCCCTGCAATGAGCAGGGACATCTTCAACTAGATCAGCCTGCTTAGAGGTCTGTCCAACTTGATCTTGGATCTTTCCAGGGATGGACCATCCCTGTTTTAGGAAGATGAGCTGCAGTGCCAGCACAGCTGGGTCCTTAGCTCTCCAATTCATTCTGGATACAGGAATCTCCCCACAGTGTTGTATCAAACACATCCTTATCTCTGAGCCTCAGGAGATCCCGAGGGCAAACTCTGGGTGCCTCATGTGCGGGAGGCTCCAGACCAACCAGCTCTGGGTGGTACTGATACCATTACCTTGGGTTGACATCCCTTTTTGTACCACAAGCAATGGTGGATTAAGGCCCATGTTCATTATAATAACACAGATGAAATTTCACTAAGTGAAATGAAATGAAATTTTGAAACTGGATTTCATGAAAGGAAATGAAAATTCATGGAATGAAATTTTAAAATTTCATGAAACTGAGTGAAATTTTCAAATTTCATTAAATGAAATTACCATGATGCAATATAATTTAATTAAATGAAATATAACGACATGTCAGAAATTCATTACATGAAATGAAAGTCAAAGTTTCATTCATTTCATGAAATGTCGTTGAATGAAACGGAGTGAAGAGAAATAAGCATTATCTTTTGTGCCGGTGCCCCTGATTTCCCCACAAGCCCCGTCACGTGGTTTCTGCGGTGTGGTTTTCACGCGAATCTTTCTGAGCGCGCGCGGAGCCCGTAGCGCCGCGCGCGCCGATATGCCGCCCGCCTCTCGCGAGACCAGGGGGCGGGATGCTTATAAAGGCTGCGCGCGGAGCTAGGAGCCTTTCTGGCTCGGCGCGTGGACAAGATGGTGGGTATAGAGGCCTCGGGCCTTACCGCGCGTCCCGCGGACATCGCCGCCATCCCGGCCCCGCCCGGCGCGCGGCCCCGCGCCCGCCGCCCCCGGCACCTGCGGGACGGCGTGCGGGGCTCATTTCGGGGCGCGGGCCACGCGATGCGCGGAGAGGCCGAGCGGGTCTGTGCGGTGCCGGAGGGGGGGGCGCGTGGTTTGGGTGGCGTCGGCTGCTGTGGGGCATTTGGGGCTCCGTTTTCTAGAAAAGGGAGCGACTTCTGTTTGGGGAGCTCCTGTGATTCTGTCTTTTTTGGGGCTTTAAACTTGGGGTAACTCGTGTCGAGTGTTTTTTTTTTTTTTAAACAAAGCCATATTTATTGTTAGTTCTGTAAATGGCTGCACGGAATTTTTCTTTAGTTTGCGTGTGAGATTGGATGGCTGAATCTTTCCTTGGCCTGAGAGTTCTCCGGATGAAACCCAGCCTTTACATGACTCTCAGGTTGCAGAGGGAGGATGCAGGGGTGGTACTTGAGGAGAAAACCTTGGGAAAAAACACTGCGCTTCCACAGAGGAACTAGCTCAAAGGTGCTGGTTTACTGCATTTCTGCAAACTGAAGTCTGTAATGGTTATTTTGGTACAGATTCATTCAAAAACGTGAAGCTGTCTGTACTGCATTTTCTGGACTTAAGGAGTGGATTGACATTCTGGTGGGACACTGTTGCCAAATTACAGCTTCTGTGGTTCCCTGGCTAGAGTGGGACTTGGTGACATCTTAGAATAAGGCTGGAAGGGGCATTAAAGAAATCGGAGAAGTACATAGTTACTGCATGAGCATTATATTCTTCTAACATAATGGAATTCAGAAGCCCCACAGCTGATACTGGGAATTTCTAGAACGTGAAATGTCTTGGGTATATGTGATATTCATGTTCTAGGGCAAGGACAGAGTTGGTCTTGGCCCTTGAGTGGGCATAAGGAAGTCTCTGTAGCAAGCACTTAGTGTTGGTTTTCTCTTCGCAGTCTCACCGCAAGTTCTCGGCCCCGAGGCACGGCTCGCTGGGCTTCCTGCCCCGCAAGCGCAGCAGCAGGCACAGGGGCAAGGTCAAGAGCTTTCCCAAAGATGACCCCAGCAAGCCTGTCCATCTCACTGCCTTTCTCGGGTACAAAGCTGGCATGACCCACATTGTCCGGGAAGTGGACAGACCTGGATCTAGTATGTATTAGTATTCCTCTTACACCTGGAGGTGGGTTTGGTCAGGAATGGTGACAGGTGGCCCCTTCAGTAGCAGTTCTGGATTTTAGTCCTAGCTTGACTGCACCCTGTTCCAAGTCCAATTAGGTGGTGTATTTCTGCTATAACCACTGGTTTAGTTTAGCTGCACAGTAACAGGCTCCTTGGGTGGCTCTTCTGGATGGGAGGATATCGATCAGCTGCCTTGGGTGTGTTTTTGGAGATGGTCCAGTCCTGGATGTATCACTTGCTGCCATCCATTTTACCTGTCCAGCTTTGCTGACCTTTCTCCTGAGCCAGACTAAGTTTTGCAAGGCATTAAATTATGACTGTAGAGTTGGTCGCTTTACCCTGCATCGTCTTTGTGATCTTTACTCATTTAAACTTTCACATGGAGGATTTGGAAGTGAAGAAAAGCAGATGGTGTTAAAGAGTTACTTCTGGAATTAATTGTGCTGTATTTCTGTTTCCATCCAGAGGTGAACAAGAAGGAGGTGGTGGAGGCAGTTACTATTATAGAGACTCCTCCCATGGTCATCGTGGGCATTGTGGGATACGTGCAGACTCCTCGTGGTCTCCGTAGCTTCAAGACCATCTTTGCCGAGCACATCAGTGATGAGTGCAAGCGCCGCTTCTACAAGAACTGGTGAGAGAGCAGGGCCTTGGCTCGTCTCGGGCCACGGTTCACATTTTTACTACTGGGTTGCAATGATCCTAGCACAGCTTTGTAGCAAACAGTGTTTAGCTTTGACGGACTGGCCTGATAATGGGATAGGCTGTAGGAGTGGCTCCATGAGGGTGTCAGCATAACTTTGGGTAGTGCCCTTGGTGTGGATGTGGTAGCCTTGGGTTTGTCTGAGAGCTCCATAACGGGCTATGTGTGATGATACTTCGACGGGCGGACATAAGGAAATCGCCTCTGGCGCTTGTTGTTGAGTGTCGAGTCCTGATGTAGCCCTGTTTCCTCAGGAAAGAGGAAGACAAGTGTCACTTGTGATTGTCATTCCAGGCACTGTTGTGATTAAAAGTGTGCATTTGCCTGAGTGTGGCTCCAGCGTGTCTGGAACTTCCAGCCTGTTTATGAACTTGGCAGGCTGAAAAGACATCAGAGTGAAGCAATAAAGTTCTCGAGGGTGTTTTATAACAACCTTGCTGTCAATCACACGAGGGAGGGAAATTAGGATATTTCGAAGAAGATCACAGTCATCTGACAATTGCTGTAAAGATCGGAGTTTTTTTCTGTTACTGTTTGACATCTCCTTACAGTGTTTTGTTTTCTGTAGTGTGAATGTTAAATGTGCATTGGAATTCATGGCAGCTCCGCTCAGCTTTGGCAATTTTGCCACTGTCTGATGAGCTCCAGGCTCCGCTTGCCAGTGGAAAAGAGTCACTAGAAGCTGGCAATGAGCCAAAGCCAGCTAAGGCATCTCCTTCCGCTCACCCCACTTTCCTGGGGGTTGATGAAGGGCTTAGCCAAACCGTGTCTCTGCTCTGCTCCTGAAGGCACAAGTCCAAGAAGAAGGCCTTCACCAAATATTGCAAGAAGTGGCAAGATGAGGAGGGCAAAAAGCAGTTGGAGAAAGATTTCAATAGCATGAAGAAGTACTGCCAGGTTATTAGAGTCATGGCTCACACTCAGGTAAGTGCTGGTGGGCTTAGATACGCTGGAAACTGCTGAGAAAGCATGCTTGAAACTTGATCCATCTCTGTGGAGAGATTTCTGTCCTCCCCTGCAGCTTATTGCTGTCTATTCAGCACATTACACATTCATTCTCCACAGAGTTGTGCTCATAGGATGTATGAGGAGCCTTGGCAGCCACTGGCTGGTTTTGAAGTAGTGTCCAAAAGAGACACTGTAGTAGGAACTTTTTCGGCTCAGTCCCTTGCTGATACCTTGTAGACCTGACAATCTTAATTTCAGCTACAAATAAAACCAGACTGAACACTGAACTCGGGGGTTTGTGTGCTCAGCGTAATTTCAGGCTGCATTCTGTTGGGATTGCAGGCACTCAGACTTTTGGTAACTTCTCTAGCTCAGCTGGAGGAGGTGTTCCGAGTGATGCAGTGTCTCCCCAGCTGTCAGTTCTCTGACTGACTTTCTTGGGAGATGCATTCAATCCTTTGAGTTGGCTCTAAGTGCAATAAGATAGCTAATTTTACTAGAATTAATTTTGTACAGTAGAAAGTAGAAGTAGTGTTGCAATTTCTATTAGTTCTCTAATCTGTTTCCTCTACTAAATACAGTACAGGTAACTATAATTGTGATCTAACCCAAAGTACCCTTAAGTGTGGCAGGCTTTATCAAACAATCAGAACAATCTGGGTTGGAAGGGACCTTGAGGATCATCCAGTTCCAACCCCCGTTCTGCAGGCAGGGACACTGTTCTGCGGGCAGGGACACCGTCAACCAGACCAGGTTGCTCAGGCCCCTGTCCAACCTGACTGAACAGTTGTTAGGGGTAGGGCATCCAGAGCTTTTCTGGGCAACCTGTGCCAGTGATTCATGACCCTCATAATAAAAATAGACCTTAGGTCCGATTTAAATCCACCCTGTTTCAGTTCAAAACTATTGCTCCTTGTTTCTTGTTCCTCAATGGAATTTGGCCAATGGCTGTGGGTTTAGAGAACTCTGTGCTCCTATGGATGGCATAAAACTTCCAAGTGCAATGACTTTCAAGCCACTACACTATACAATCTTCCCCCTTATTGTAGGGCCTTGTTTAAATTTTATATTTTGTAAAAGGATACTAGAAAGATAGATTAGGCCAGGGCTAAAAGGATTCTGGGCTTATTAATACAGGGTCCATTTCAGAAGAGCAGGAGCTGAATGTCATGCTCTGTGTTCTAGATGCGTTTGCTCCCTCTGAGACAGAAGAAGTCTCACCTGATGGAGATCCAGGTGAATGGTGGCACTGTTGCTGAGAAAGTGGATTGGGCCCGGGAGAAACTGGAGCAGCAGGTGCCTGTGTCAACGGTCTTTGGCCAGGATGAGATGATAGATGTCATTGGAGTTACCAAGGGCAAGGGATATAAAGGTAATACATGGAAGTCCTCTCTTTGTGATAAGATACAGTTTTTAATGAAGTCCTGGCCTTGAGTTTTCACAAGTGCATGTGCCAAGAGCTGGGTGAGTAAGTCCATATTGCTGTCACAGTTCAATGATGAGACCATGGAATGAGCACTGGGCACAGTGCCTGACATCTGTGAAGAGTCATTCCATGCTGCCTTCCTTCTGAGAACACAGCCCAGGGACAGCCAGGAAGGGAGCTTCACCAGGAAATGTTGATTCCTGGGATTCCGGGTCTGAGCTTCCCTTTTGTTCCCTGGGAACTGCAGCTTGAAAGGTAGCTTAAACTGTGGTTGAAGACTTTGGTGACATCTCAGCTTGACAGCAGGCTGCTTTGGTCCCCTCCAGGTGTCACGAGCCGCTGGCACACCAAGAAGCTGCCACGCAAGACTCACCGAGGCCTGCGCAAGGTGGCCTGCATTGGTGCCTGGCACCCCGCCCGTGTGGCCTTCTCCGTGGCCCGTGCAGGCCAGAAGGGCTACCACCACCGCACTGAAATCAACAAGAAGGTTGGTGTTTATCAGCTGCTGAGGAGGAACGAGAGCTGCCTGATGTCACTTGCTCTGTGACAGTGAAGAGAGTGGGGAGTTCTGCTTGGGGTGTTTTGCTCTGAATGTTGTCTTGAGGATAGTGGCTATAGTTATGTTGAATAACTGTAAAATTCTTGCATGGCCATGTGTTTTCAAAGTGCAACAGAGTCTTTCCTCTGAGCTTATGTAGAATTCCTTGCATTTTATCTGATGACAGGCTATTTCTCCTATCTTTTGCTAAGTAGAATTCTACATTTTCAGATTTACAAGATTGGCCAAGGTTACCAAATCAAGGATGGGAAGCTGATCAAAAACAATGCATCAACTGATTATGACTTGTCTGACAAGAGCATTAACCCTCTGGTAAGTTGCTGCAGCTCTGTACCAAGAGTCTGCTTGTGATCTGCAATGCTAAGGGGTAAATGGGCCTGGTATAAGTCACAAAATAATTGAATGAAGAACTCTCAAAATAAGTCAGCTGCTGTTAGGGGTGGTGGTGTTTAGTCAGCCTCTAAGTATTGACTTGTATAACATGAAAATTGCATTTGTTATGTGGCGATAGGACAGAAATATTGCAAACCTTGAATGGTACTTATGCAAGGAACAACTTATCAAGAAGAGCTTATCAAGAAACTTGACTAATGAAAGGGAGTATGGGAAACAGGATTTCAATGGATTTGAGAATAGCGAAGGCCCAGAAATGGTGTGGATCTGTAGGCAGATCACTGGTTGTGCTTGGTACAGAGCACTGACTGTTCTCTCCTTGCTCAGGGAGGCTTTGTCCACTACGGTGAGGTGACCAATGACTTTATCATGGTGAAGGGCTGTGTTGTGGGGACCAAGAAGAGAGTCCTGACCCTGCGCAAGGTGAGTAGTGCAACCTGCTATCACATGGGCTGTAACAGGTTTGGGTAGCTGTGCTGCCTCTGGTGCAGGTAGTGTGTGTGCGCTATTCTGAGGAATCGTGGATTGCTAGAAAGAAAAGCCTTCCACACAAACCCACCTGTGTAATGGCTTTTGGAATGGCACGAGGTTATTCCTGCAAGTAGCTCCACCCAGGGTTGTCTGTAGTGATGGGCATGGTTTAGACTTGAGAGTTCTTACAACCAGGACACTGGCAGAGTGGGGCTTGTGCTGCAGGGGGGTGACCAGCCTTCAGCCTGGGAGGCCAGAGGTGCAGGGTAGATGGCTTATGGTCAGGTGTTCCTTGCACATGGTAGCAGCTGAAGTCTGAGGTCAGCAGGACCAAGGAGGCATTAGCCATGGAGGTGTACTGGAGGCTAAAAGGGCACTGCTGCTGCATGCTCACCTGGCATCTCTTCTTAGTCCCTGCTTGTGCAGACCAAGCGCCGGGCTCTGGAGAAGATTGACTTGAAGTTCATTGACACAACCTCTAAGTTTGGTCATGGCCGCTTCCAGACCGCTGAGGAGAAGAAGGCTTTTATGGTAAGGGCTCTTCCTGGCTCATTTGTTGTGTATGACTCTGTTGTCTTTGAGCTCAGGGCAGCTGATAGGGTTATGCTTTGGGCTGTCATGTTGCCAAAGTTCCTGTGAAACAGAAACTTCAGTTGAGAGGCCTCCTCTTGTCAACTTGGTTATAACTGCAGGGGGCCTGGGGGGGGTCTCACATCCCTGTGACAGCTCTTTGTGTTGGACAGGTGCCGCTGTGTTTGGGCACAGGTTGTTCAGTGCTGAAGCACAGAACAAGCAGTGCTCCATTTCCTCCATGAGCTGCTTAGGGTGCTCACACTAGTGGCATTCCCAGTTTGTCAATTGGCTGGAGAAAGCAGCTGGGAGTGCTTGTGAGCAACGCCCTGGCAGGGTCAGAGCAGTGCCACGCTTGGGGCTGAGCAGAAGCTTCCCCACCAGGTGGCACTAGCGTTGCACAGGCACATCCAGAGTCACCCAGTCAGCCCAGTGTGGCTGTGTCAGGTTCAGCTTTTCCCAAAACCTTTGGCTGTGGGGATGAGGCATGGGGTTTCCAGTGGGTTGCAACATGGAGGGTTTTTTTTTTGCCTTGATTTCTTTACAGCTTTTGTGATTTGGATGTTACATTGTTTGTGCAGACTGCTGTTTACATAGTTTGTTTTTTGTGGGTTTTTTTCAGGGACCACTCAAGAAGGATCGTATTGCAAAAGAGGAGGCAGCCTAATGGGTGGAATGGTCCCGTGGCCTGTGTACTCTCATTCCAAAAAATAAATATTTTAAAGAAAGTAATTTTGCCTCTTGGTATATACATTGCTTTGTAAAGCCTGGTACTCTGACTGCAGTTTCTATGTGTGGATCAAACCAAAGAAGCACCTTAAGTTTTAGCTCATCCACCTTTAGAGCAGCCACCTTATAGAAGGGTTGCTCTAGAAAAAAATTAAGCCGCTATTGCTGGTTTTGTAGAGCAAAGATTGTGCATCAGAGCAAGGCATCTCTGGTTGTGTGAAATAGTGAAGCAGCAGGGGCCCTAAATGTGTTTGCAGGTGCTGAGATATTAGTCCACCTGTCAATCCTCAGCTGGGTGGACAGAGGGCTTTGAGTCAAATGGGTTTTGACATAACCTGGACCATTCAAGACACTGAATTTTGGGTAGCTGACAGAGGCTGGTTGTTGCCATGGAAACTTTCCAATGTCTGTATGGTGGAGCTGTAGCCTGCACACTTTGCAAGTGCAGTTGGTTGATGTTCCCTGAGAGCAGCAGAAGGTAGCTGGTGTTCTGAAAAATCCCAGCCTCACAAAAGCTGGATTTTTCTGAATGCATGTAGTTTTCCTGCAGAAAGGTGACAGGAAGCAGGCCTGCCTGAGCAGGGAGGAGGACCTGCAGCCTACCGTCTGAGGAGGCAAGAGATGTGAGTGCTGCTGGTGTTGTGTTACAGCCTGACCTAAAATACCCTGCTGGCTCCTGGGGAGATGGTTTGGTGTGTCCTTCACTGACCATAATTGGAGACATGGCAGCGATTGAGGCAATAGCTCCAGACCCTCACACCAAAGTGTAGCACTGCCCTGAAACAGAACTGGGTTGGCCCTATTTGAGCTTATCTTTAATGAAGAAAGGTGGGATGTCAAGATTTTTTCCTGTGGTGGTGCATGAGAGCCTTCTAAGAGTTAAAAGGTGGCAAGAAGGAGGAAAAACATTTACCTTGTTTCCCTAGAAACCAGACTGGGTGACTGAAAGAGCTGCCTGGTTCACTGTGAGCCATTTAACACATGAACCTGCTGGCTAATTTCAGCCAACTGAAATAGGAGAGGTCTCACCTATTTTTTTTCCCTTGTCACAAGTCTCAAATTGGCAGATGGGTGGAAAAGATCTTAAGTTAGTATTCTTCTGATGCAGAAAAGTGGAATTCTCAACCTCTGTCCATCCTGAGCCTGCAGTTTTATAGGCAACTCTGAGAAGTGAAGGTTTTTTTTCCCCCACCTGTTAGTCTTAGGCTTTTCACTTTTTAAAGCTGGTATGTACTAGCTCAGTAGGAAGAGCATGGCTCTGAGCCAACATTGCCTGCTGCTACTTTCCATCTCACCAGTCAGATCTTTTAAGGGAATTGGGGTTATAAGGATAAATGGATGTGCTGGGGGTAAGCATCCATGACAAACTATGGACAACCTTGATGAAAATCTCTAAAAAGCACCTAATTTTACCATACCTTGTGGTGGAAGCTCTGGGATGCTGCTGATCTTATTTTGAAGTGACTGGTCAAATTGGCACCTAAGTAGGTGGAAGCAGTCCTGAAGGAATGTCATTGTTGAAGATGCTCGACCTGTGTCTGGTAGGACTTACTTTGTCTTGGAATCCAGTGCCAGACTTGGATTTGTTTATTTTTGAAGCGATTGTTGCTGACTGATAAAGGATGGTGGGGAAGAAAACCTCGCTAAAGGCCGTTTCCTGGAATTGTGGAGATATCTAACGTCAGGAGGTGGCGCTCCTTCTTCTGTAGACACTTACTGCTGACAGCTTGCTGGTGGACTGGCCTGGAGAAAAACCCTGCTTGACCAGGGCACCAAGGCTGTGTGGGTCCTCTCAGTCCCTCTTAGAGTTTTCTGGAGCCCCATGATAACACCCGGCTACTTTGGTGGGCAGCTCCTGGGAACCTGCTGTGGGACATCCCTGCCAAGTTGTGTGGGTGGGGAGTGAAGCCACGGAATGCCAAGCTGGCTTTGGCAAAGCCTCCCACTCCTAAAACCTGGGTCCACCCTGCAACTCTTAACCTCCCAGCCTTCCTTTTCCTGCAGAGTATGTGTCCTCTGTTTTGGGGACAATCCCCAGTGCAACAAGCGGCAATTGTTGAGGCTAGCACATTGATCCAGCAGCTCCTGAAAGCCAGTATTTCTTAAATTTTACATTCATTTTTAATTACTTTGAGTTTTTCTTTTTGGCACTGTCATCTCATATCCCCCAGCTCCATGAATGCTGTGGTGGTGCTGCTTCTCTGCTCCAAAGTGTCCAAGAACATCTCAATCCAGTCAGAAAAAATCCCACACCCTGGTGATGCTCAGACCAACCCGAGAGCCACAGGAGGACAAGGACAAGCCCTTACCCTGCTGGAATAACACCAAAAGCCGTGGGAATGTGCCCTGTCCCAGCTGGTGATGGGAGGGCTGCGACTGGGAAGCAGGACTGGGTTTCACCCCCAGCACCTGGTGCTCCCCAGCTGCCAGCAGTGCAGGGCTGGGACCCAGCGCTCCCAGGTGGGGGCTGCTTTTCCAGCAGCATCTGGCCCCAGCCTCCTGCCTCCTTTCCTTGCAGAAGATGAAACAAGATGCAGCTGTGATGCTGGAGCGGCAACCTTAGAAGTGTGTAAGGATTCCTGGGGGGTGGAAGAAAGTTGGGTTCAAGTTGGAGGTCTTGGCTCATGCAGTCAGCTTTACTAGTGGCTCAGCTGACACCTTGCCTTCCCACCCCGGCCTCTGCTTTTGATCCCAGTGACAAGTGGGGAGCTTCAAGTATGCTCGATGGGGGAGAAGGGCTGATGAAGGTGCCCCGGGGAAGCCGTGGCCGGGTTCACGCACCGCAGCAGCTTTTCTACCAGATCTGCTCCACTGGGTTGTCCCGAGGCTGGTGTGCATTTGATTTGCAGCCCCCCCCAGCCTGAGGACATCTTTTGTACCTGACAACTTGCTGGCTTCTCACCAACCCTTAGAAGTGCTTGTGGGACCTGGGGCCATGGATGTGATGGGGAATGGTTCTGCACAGAGGCACTCCCAGTGTGGGGCAAGGCGGTGGCAGGCAGCCCAGCTCCAGGACTGCAGCTCCCTGTGCCAAAGCAAAGCCAAAGCTGAAGTTTCCCCATTCCCATGGCCACCAGGGCCTTCTTGCCATGAAGCTGTCACTAGTCCCAGTGCAGGACTGCTCCCTGGCTGGGCACAGGACTTACGGGAGCCCACGTGAGTTTTAGGAAGTTTTTCATTCCTTCCTCCAGCATAGTGCTAAGGAATCACATGTTTCTGTGGCGACCGGTGGGTGCACGGAGGAAGACTGAATTTATCTTCTACAGGCTCCCAACTTGCCCAAAACTGTGTGGGTTATCCTCCCTTCCTGTCAGGGACAGCTCCTGTGCCAGGACCTCAGGATGCTCAGGTGCCACCCAGCTCCCTACAAGCCCCAAAGTGCTCCGATGTCAGGCAGCATTCTTGGTAGCATGCATGGCATCAAGATCAAATCCAAGGATTGAATCAGGGAAAGACATATACCTAGATCTGGCTTGGAGACCTAAGGGATACCTCTCTAAGACTGTCCACAGGCTCAGGCATCACTTCACACCCAAATGCCACATCACAAAGCTTTTAAAAGATGTATTTTTTAACTTCTTTATTGACACCAGTGGCAGTAGAGACTAAATTCAGCCAACAGGGACTGTTGCTGCTGGGCACAGCTGTGCAGGCAATCAGGGAGGGAATCTACCCCCACATGTATCATTCCACAGGATAATTCCCCCCCCTCAGCTTTTTGTGGCTGGAGCTCTCTGCTGTGTGCTCAGTTTCTTTCTGCCACTGTGTTCAAGGGGTGGATGGAAACCAAAGCTCATTATTCCCCTTGGGAATCAGCCAGCAGCCGGGGCTCTGGCAGGCCAGGTCAGTGAGGAGCTGTTGATGGCGGAGGTATTTATAGTCTTTGTTTGGTGCCAGCAAGGCTGGACGCCCACTGCTGCTTCCCTTCATACAATAAGATCAAACAGTTCTGGGATGTTTCCTTGCTTCTTGCAGATGAAATTCTTCCATCTGCTGATCTGCTCCGCCCTGCCTGGGGCTGCAGCTTCTTCCTTCACTCGAAGACCTGGAGGCTTGCTGCTGCTGTTTATTCTGCCCCTAAACTGGGGATTTGCTAATTTTCCCCATCTCATTCCCCACCATTTTCACAGCCTATGGGCGAGGGGTACAGGACTAGGACTGTGGCACCTTCCCACCTGAGCGTCATTCCCTCTCTCACTTCCGAAGTACCTCAGCTGTGTTTGACAGGTCACATGTGGACTTTGCCCATGGTTGTCACAGCAGCCAGAGTAGGGAAGCAGAAGTATGCTTGCCCATGGCAAGGGCAAGGTGACTGGCAGAAGTTTGTCTCTGTCCCACATATCCATTCTCTTCTTTGGTGCCTGGCCCTGGTGACAAGCAGGGATAAGGAGAGGATGAGGTTGTAGGAAGGCAGTACGCCCGTATTGGGCTGGTTGTCTGTATCACAGACCATGTGGAGGCAGGATATACATCATTGCTCCTGAAACCTCTTGCTGATGTCTTCATCCCAGCCCAAGGCCCTCACCATACAGCAGTGTTGGTGATCTCATCAGACCCTTCCACCAAAGGCCATTTTGTTCTGGGGATCCCTCCCAGGTGCTCAGCAATGGGAGATAACCACCACCACCACTGTGGCCACAGATGGAGCAGGGACAGCATGCAGCATCCCTAGGGAGGTGACATTGAATACTGCCAGAGGCTGACTGTCCTCCGGACTCTGCTTGAGGCACAGTGGAATCATCCCCTAGCATCCAACCACTGGCAAATGCCAGTCTAGATTCACCTGCCTCCTCTCCAAGAGGGTTTTTCCTGCTGGGCAGGAGCAGGCCCCAGGGATACCAGCCAGCTGATGGAAGCTGTGGCTGACCATACCCCAAGCCATGCTGTGCTGTCCTGTTCATCTCCCAAGGTGGTTTCCATTCCCCTCTCCAAGCAGGAACCTTCCTGGGTGTCCCCAGTATTGAGGGGTTGCTGGTGTGGCAGGGGAGCTTGGCTGTGGGCAGGAGACACAGCTGCTTTTCATGTCCCCCCTCATAGCACAGCTCATGCTCAATCTTTCAGCAGGTCCCTGTGATCTATGGGTGAATTGTGGGTGTCAGGTTAGGGGCAGCCAAGAGGGGATTTTGGAGGGGGGAGGTAGCAGAGAGCAGCATGTGTCAGTGGCTGGGGAAGGACAGAGCAGGGTGGTCCATTTTGGCACCTTTACAGCATCTCCTGGAGCATGCCAGGGTTTCAGGCTGTGCTTGGAGGGCCAAAATGCATGTCACCTCCACTTCGAGTCTTCAGCATCCCTTCTTCTTCAACCAAAGCCTTCATCCCAAAAGGAACCCTCAGTACTGCCCCCCTGCTCCTCCTCCTTGTGCCCAGGGTGCTGAGCTGGGTCTCTGCGGTGCAGAGCATGGGATGTGTGCCACAGGAAACAGTGGAGACAGCAGCGGGGCAGGGACCCAGGTGTAAACTCACACAGGTAGCGGGGCTGTGACTCAGCCATCCAAGAGAAACAGCCACAGTGCCCCAGCTGTTGGCATGGCCGAGGCTGGGAAGGCTCCAGCAGGGAAACCAGACACACCACTGGCCTCACTGCTCACCAGCTTTTTGCTCTGGCAGCTTGGCTGCCCCGGGGCTGCTGGGGTGCAGGAGCACTGAGCTTTCAAATTTAGTGCTTTTCATTTCAGGGGGAAAAAGCACCTCTTTCCCCTGGAGAGTCAAGAGACACACATACCCCAAAGCTTTTCCACCCCTGGGTCCAGCCGAGTGTCAGAATCTGATGGGGTCCAACCATGGAGACCCTTTCTGCTTGCAGGCAACCTTCCCTCCTCCTTCTCTTTCTCTGCAAAGAGTTAAATCTTTCTCCAATTCAGAACCTTTTCCCCTCCCTCCTGCCCCCGGGATAATGTTTAACGGAGCTCATTGCTAATTAAATATCAATGACCTCAGGCAGGTTTTGTTATCGTCTGGAAACACCTGATGCATGTGTCACCAGAAAGAGTTTTTCTTGTCTCAAGTACACTGGCAATCCTTGAACTCATGTTGGCTTTTCTCTTCCCACCCTGCCAGCTGCCCCTGCCCATATGCACAGTGGCTTTGCTGGCAATTCGAGCGACTCCGACTGGTGTGAGCTGGTTGTACCCACTCTTAATTGCAGACATGGTGGGAAGTAAAGTTTTATTCCTCCTTTCCTTTCCCAAAGCATGGCCACTGCTGCCCATCATCCACACCTGAACAAGCTCAGCTTCAACTTGGCGGACATTCCTCTCCTGGTCTGAGTCTGTTCTTTCTTACCTCCTGTGGGCATGGAGATGACCCATCTTGGAGTTTGGCTCTCCAAAATATCTCCTGGGATTTCTCAGGGGAGCAGCAAAGTCCCACAAGGAAAACTTCCCATTCCTTCTTTTTCTGTCCTTGAGGGCAGACTTGGACCAACACTGCCAGGACAAGCAGGCAGGAGCCAAAACCCTTAGAGACTGCAATGGAGAATGTGATTAAAAAAAAAAAAAAGAGCAGAAGAGAAAGACAATGAGAAAAGGGAGGCTGTGAAGGGGTTAGAGTTGTTCTGAGAAGTTCTGGGAAGGTTGTGAGTGTATTTTAAGCAAGATGGACTTTTACTCGGCAGAGCCATATTCTAGATGGGTTTGGTACAACTGGTCCCACTGAGCTGGATGTGTGGAAGTAGAGGGGACTCCACAGGAGCTGCATGGCAGCTGGGGTTTCCTGCCAGGTCCACCAACCTAGTGAACAGCCTCTGAACCTTTCTGCTCAAGGAGGTCTCTCAGCCCTGCAAATATTCTCAAGGCTGGTTTTCTTTGTGGTGAAGAGCAGAGGCTTCGCTGACATAATTTTCACACTCTGCGGTATAAATAGCCAACCTGAAAAACAAAGGAAAACTCCCCATGAAGACCATGTAAGGCAGAGCTACAGTTGCACCATTTATTTATTCACTCACCATAGCTATTTCCTGCCTCTGTGGGACAGAGACCTCCTGTGTTGGCCAAAAATCAGATTTCCTCCCTGGCCAGGAATTTATGGATCAGCAGCACTGATGGTAACGAAGGAATCACAACACCCCAGTCCTGACAGGACAAGCTCCTGTCTATAGTTGGCCTCAGTCCTATCAGTTGCTCCAAGGCCCAACACATCTGCTGGGTATCTACAGAGTAGGGCAGTGGTGATCTCCCCTTGGAACAGCAAGGTCAGGTTCAATAAGACTAGAGGAATCAGTAAGGCTGGAGGAATCAGTAAGGCTGGAGGCAGTATCTTGTGCCCTCCATCAGCTCTGCAAGTCTGGTGTTTGCTGGATGTTTCAGCAGGCAGGACTTCTTCAATTTCTAGGATCTCTCTTGGGCTGTACCACCTCCAAGCTACCCAGAGCCCCAGTGGGAAGCAGATGCCATGTTAGAGTGGGGCACAGTGGAAAGGTTTCCAAGCCATAGAGCCAGGGGGATGTCACTCAGGAACACATAAGCCAGTTTTTGCTGTCCCCCAGTCTGCAGGTCCCTGCCATGTGAGGCAAAGGAAGCACTTGGTTAGGGACAAGGCCAGCACCTGGGAGGGGGAGGGCAGCACAGACACAGATGTGGCTTGTTCAGCAAGCTGGAGGGTGGCTGCAGATGCAGCTTCTTCAGGCTCTAGCTGCGCTATGGCTCTGCAACTCCTTCTCAGTGCTTGCTGCTGCCTCCAGACCTCCCAGCAGATCAGTCTGTGCATGTGCTTCCTCGCTTGCTCCAGGCACCATCAGGCAGGATCACTCGGGCCCCTTCTTCCCTTGCTCCAGCAGTGCCGGCCAGCTTTGCACAGAGTGAAGTGGGCAAAACTTCCCCTATGGCTCCAGCAGTGTGCTGGGAGGGCAGCAGCTCCTCGTCAAGAAGTGGTGGACAGCAGCTGAGGATGGGACCTCCTTCAGAAGATCCGGGCAAACATTTTGGGCCATTAGTGAGGGTTCCCTGAATTTCAGATCTCCATGTGGGATGCTAACCAATCCCAGGTCTCCTTTGGGCATGCCTGAAGTGGAGAGGTGGACACACAGGTCCAGGACTGCTGCTGCATGGGAGCAGGTCTGCAGGCATTAGCTCCCTTGGTCCTGCCTGTAAGCCCAAGCTGCCTTCTGCTGGGTTCATGGATGAAGATAGATTGCAATTATCCTTGCCTGCTCCCCAGAAATGCTCTCGTCCCTGAGAAAGGGAACTGGCTTGGCAAGGGAGAGCATGGCATGGTACCCTGTGGCTCTGCTGGCTGCTGATGGGGACAGCAGCTGAGGACAGTGGGGACAGTGTCAGCGCTGCTTTATCTGGCCACCATGGCCAAGGTGTGAGGATGGAAGGACCTGCTAGCATGGAGCAATTCTCCTTTCTGGTTGCTCACTCCCCTGCCTGAAATGTCCCTTGTGCTCAAGTAGCCTCAGGGGCAGGGAGGAAGGGGGTGGCAAAGGTTGGTGTGAGCTGTTTGGAGATCTGACTCTAGGGAGGGTCCCGTCCAGAGGACTGTCTCCTTGGTCATTGTTATCAGGATAATTCTCCAGCCACTCAAATCCTGTTTTTGTGCTGGTGTTGCTTGGCTCTACGGGAGTGAGTGGGGAGAAACACAGGAAACGCTAGCGCCGGAAGCAGAATCATCTCCTGGAGGGAGCAAAGAGCTGCTGACGCCACTGAGGGGAACAAAGAGATTCAGAAGGAGTTAGACATGGGCTTGTGCTGGAGACAGCCCAGACAAGTAGTCTCAGTCCCAGCTTGTGGCACACCTCACATCCCTCTAGCACACTGCACCCCCATCTCCCCCAGCTCAACCTCCTGCACTGAGTTCTGGGGTGCAAAGAGACCTTGGGGGGTCCCCAGGTGAGGAGAGAAGGCAGCCGTGAACTAACACTGCCTGATATTCTTGCCATGGAGAAGTCCTGGGGAGGCTGACCTGGGCCATGTCCTCTACTCTATCCCCAGCTGCTGCAAAAGCTTTGGCTGGTATGCCAAAAGCAAGGGTGGCCATGGGAACAGCACAGCATTCGATGGCAGCGTGGGCGTCAGCCTCGCTGCTGCCTCCAAGCTCTCCCCGCCAGCATCCCCATATGCCAGGGGGGCTGTCCCCCTGCCTTGCATGCACAACAAGCCCTCTGTTCCTCCGGCACAAAAAGGAATTCTGAATAAAAAGGTCAGAGGGCCTGGCATTCATCTCACCCAGGGCCAAGAGGAGATGCAAGCCCCTGCTTGGCAGGGTCACAGGCTGCCCCTGTCCTCATCCCCATCCATGGTACCTTTCATGTCCTAAGGAAGTCCCCATGTGCTTCCCGTCTCGAAGGTACAGATCAGGAGTGCTGCATCCCACATGCTAAGGAATCTTTCATGTGGTTGTGGGGCAGGAAAGCCACTCTCCCAGAACAGAGTAAAGCCCTTGGGTCTCCTAGCTGCTGGCCCTATGGGGTGCAAGTGAGTCAGCCATGTTGGGCTGGGGAGCTGTCTAAGTCCTGTCCTTGCATGTGGCAGTGGAGTGTGATGACAGTGGACACAGCCTTCTCCTCAACACACTTGTGCCAAGGTAATTCCCCCTATCCAGCTCCATATCCCTGATTCAAAAAAAAAAAAAAAAAAAAAGGACGTGTACCAAAGCTGTAAGTAATGAAGATACATTTTCTGTTACAAGGGGCAGCATTCACATCTCAGTTCCTTCCGTGGCTCAGGAGTAAGAGCCCATTCCAGCTCCATCAGATGTAGACCCTCCGTTCCATTAACCCATTCCCATGGCATGTGCAGTGCCTACTCCAGAGCTAGGGAGGAGGATTTCCCCTGTCATGAAGCTGAGTGATGCTGTGGGACACTGGGGACCATGGAACCATTCGGGGCAGCACTGCTTCAGGGAAGTTTACAGCACCCCTACCCTGCTGCCTGCAGAAAGGGCAACACAGCCAGGATGCTGCTGCTGCCAGGAGTGCCTCCAATCCCCAGGGTCTGCTTTCATGAGCACTGTTTGTGGCTGGAACATAAGCATCAAAATGTCATCAGTCCCTTATCTTCAACATATCTGGGTCTTTTTGGTACCTACTCAGCCTCCAAAAATAGCCTAGCAGAGAAAAAGAATACATTCCTAAAATAGCACCACCACTTGGGCTTGCCAGTGCTGGAGCGGACACCTGGGTGGGTGCCCACTGCAGCTTTGCAGGGAGATTTCAGATCCATTCTCCTGCACTTTCCCAGCCTAAAATTGCAGCCACACCTCACTGCACTGGGAGGCCAGCAGGCGCTCTCCAACTTTTGCCCAAAGCAGTGCCAGCTGCTGCCTGGCCACTCTGTGCCACTGCAGGACACCACAGTTTGCTGTCCTGTGTGAGCCCTGGGCATGTCCCTGTGCCCACACAGCTCACACGTCCCACGGCAGGGCAGGGAGGTGTGTGAAGCCCGGGAGTACATCAAAGGCCAGGTGAGTCACCCCCAGGGATGCAGCCAGCAATGTGGGAGGAGAGAGCTGGCTGCCTGCCTCTCCTGAAAAGGAGAGCTGGTGAGGAGAAGGAAGCTAGCAAGAAGGAAGGCCTTGTTTGTCCATTCCCAGAGCACTGCAGGAACTGCTATATGAGGAATTACCTGACCTCAGATCTCCAGATGCTTTTCACTAACTTCCTCATTTGAGCCTCCCCCAACTTCTGCAGCGTTGCCCTTTTCTCTGCTGTTGCTGCTGCTGCCTTCCCTGAGCTGGCAGCTGGTTTCCTCCAGGCTGCAAGGACTCTTCCGCCTCCTTATGCTCCAAATTTATCCACACCTGCACTTCCTCCTGGATGGACTGCATTCACTCTGCATATGTGAATCCAGAAGCCCAGCTCTGCCAGGCAGGCAGGGCTTGGCCACCTAGGAAGGCAGAGAAAGCCATGGTGAGTGGGTGGTTCATGAGCTTCCAGTTACAGGGAGGATGATGCAGGTGTGGGGTGTCCTGTGGGATGCTCTGTGTGACCCAGGTGGGAAACTGGGGACTCAGGATGTAGGAAATTGATGCTCTGCATCTATCACTGGCACATCTTGACCTTCCACACATATTACAATCCTATATACCTCGTGTTGCTCCCTGTGCAGCCCCTGCCTCAGGCAGTGTTGCACAGCCGGACTTCTCGGCATCCGTGAGGGATGAGAGGATAAGACCATTACGCAAAGGTTTCATGCTCTTTGGAGGCTGTTGCTTCCTCTCTTGCCTGGCCGCTTAGAAGGTCTGGGCAAAGATATTTATGCAGAAGACAAAAGTTCTAAGGATGTGTATTGGATTCTGAAGGATGGAGCCCAGCAAAAGATAAATGCCTATCTGGAAGCAGGATCCAGCACTGCTGCTCTTCATATTGAACAGTGTTTTCTGAGGCAAGTGGTGGAGGAGGGGTGAGGCTGCTGAGTTCAGGAAGGCTGAGAATCATGAAGACAAAGTGTTCCCAGGGAGTAAGATGTAGTCAGGAGCTGGGATGTCTTGGAGAGCAGGGATGGAGGCACATTTTACTGCAGCACAAACCTGGGACTGTGTCCAGGATCAGGGAAAGGATGCATGGAAGGGCATGCAGAGGGAGATCAGCAGCAGCATGTGCTGAATGGAGCTTAGACTGGGGTCTTTTTAAATCAGGGAAGGCTTGAGTTGAGTAGGTGCTCAGAGTACCTCCCAGGACAGAGGTACCCCAAAAGCAAGTTTGAGGGATAGAGGGCACTGGAAATGGATTGCTGAGGTATGTGAGGGAAAGCTGAGAAGGTAGGAAATGGCAAAACCTTTCTCCAGGGAGGATCTGTTCAACTGCAGACTCTTCAGTTCTTTGTAACCTCATAGCACCCCACCAACCCATGGTTAAATTAGGGTTTGAGACCTTCCAGGCTGGGGCAGGAAGGGGGCATATGAGTCAAAACAACAAAAACAGCATTCTTGAGGAGGCTAATTTCAAGGTTGGAATGGATCTTTTAAAATAACAGGTTATTTCTAGACTTAGGAAATGAACCAAGTAGCCCACAGGCCCAGAAGGAATCATGGGGAGGTCTCATACCTTTGAATTCAACAACCCATTGTGCAAGCTGAGGTCACTGGTCATTGCAGATGACAGGAACTCAGGGAGAGGAAGAGGGGACAGGATGCTTGGCCAAAATACCTTAAGAAATTATGATAAGGATATCCCCTATCCTGCAGAGCCAAGATGAGACAGTACCTCCCCAGGGCTCCATAAGATGCAGTGGTGAGAGGGTCGCTTGCAGCAGGAGAGGTTGCCCCCAAACCTCTCCCCAGCTCCATCACTTTTCCTGGCCTTCCTCTGACTACAGCGCTGGTTTACCCCTGCCCCTTTTTTTTCCCATTTCAACATGCGAAGCAACAAATGAAATCTTCTAAGCCCAAGCAAACAGGATAAACATGGCTCAAGACTGAGCAGGGGGTGGTGTAATGGCAGGGTCATGAGATTACTGACCTGTGAGAAGCCATATAGGCAATGTAATGGGGTTTAGGGGTTTGGAACAGCAAACAAGCTTGTGCTGCAGCAGCAGAGGAAGCAGGAACCAGCCTGAACATCATGCTGAACCCTTCAAGCACAATAGCCTGTCCAATTCCACTGCCCATCTGAGCAAGAGTTTGCCATAGCTCAAGTAACTGTGAACCCCAGCAGTGCTTTCCCAGGGAAGTGGGGGAGGCCCTGCCAGCACAGGAATCAGAAGTCCTGAGGGCTGTGCCCATGCTTCTTGGCCTGTGTCTGTCTAGCAGAAAAGTTATGGCTGAAGGACTTAGGCAGGGAAGGTGATGCAGCCCTTTAGGGTCCCTTTGGTCACCCAATGGACAAATGGGACTGTTTGAACCTTAAAATCTGCAGTAGAGCCTTGTGAAATGCTGATGGTTATCCAAAGAGAGGGAGCTGTGGTCATGAGCAAGAATGTGGCAGAACTTGAGAGACGCACAAATTTCCTGGTTCCTGGGAAAGGAAGCCACCATCTGTTATCAGAAAGAGGAATACTGATGGAAGGGCAATTTCATTAGATAATCTCTCTAATTAAGACAGGTGACAGGATGCAAATTTCCCTCCTGGAGAGACCTTTGTGGAGATCTCAAGCAAGCGTGCTTCTGACCTTGTCCTTCCAGTCAAAGCCAAGTGCCAGAGCAAGAAGATAAGCTGTGGGTCCCCAGGACCCTCCTTGTTGCTCCCCAGTGCCTGAGCCCCTGTGGGGCTGGATGGGATCGCTCTGCAGGCCTGGCTGGGGATGCTGGGAACCAGTAGCCAGACCGAAAAAAAGTATTGCACATCCAGGATAGAGAGATCCCACGGCACCAGGCTATGTGCAAAGCTGCCTTCCTTTGCCAGTCAACATTTACTGAGGGCCCCTACTGAGGCTTTGATTAATCCTGGCAGCTGCGTCATTCTTCCCCTGGACCCAACCTCCTTTTTCCCCTGAAGAAATTTCAACAAGATTTTTTTTTTTTTAATTGGCTTTGTCTGCTTGATCCCTAGTTCCTATCCAGGCCAAACAAGGAATGCATCTTACTGGAGACAGGATAGAGGACTCTTGGAGTTAATAGTTTTCTCCATTGTCTTTCAAATGTGTCCTGAGATGTCCGTTAGCTGGGGGACCCATTGTGCTGCCTTCCTGCTTGTTTTTCCAACAGTCTCCAGTGAATAAAAGCAATGCAGAGCTTGTAATCCACTTTCCATGACCTCTAATCTTGTGTACGATCTATCTCAATTGCCAGGTCGAATACAGTATTCGTTAGCAGTGGTTCCACCTCCATCTCATCTACTTCTCCAAAACCCAGCCACAAGCTATCCCTGGCTAGCTCCAGCTTCCCTCAGCTGCACCACCATCTCCATTGCCCTGATCCACACCTTTTTGTCCCTCCTCCCTTTTTTCTGCTCTCTCAAGTCATGTGCCCTCCCCTCTTCCCCTGAGCATTTGGTCTCTGGAGGTGGTGGCATGGGGGTGGCTGTGGCAGGGAGGTGACAGATTCTGGTGAAGGAATGCCTGCACCTTCAGGAACATACTGCCTGAGAACAATCCTACCTCCCCATCCCACCCCGAGTGAGTTAGGGTGATGCCATTTAGTAGTTACCAGCACCAGCAGCACAACAGGGAGCCAAAGCAATGACTGGACAGGACCGGAGGGCAGACAAAGGCTCTGGGTTTGCCTTCCCACCCTGGCTATGAGTTCATTCTGCCGTGTGGGCTTGATGAGATTCCCAGATGCACAGGCACACAATGCAGGAGGGAAACCCTGTTCTCTTGCTGTTATTTTGCATGGCTTCTCTGGGAATGTTTGCTCTTCCTACTGCTTTCCTGTGATGCCAGAAGCCCTCAGGTGTCCCTCAGCCAGGACAGCCACCTGGGCTTTAGGGATGAGTCATCCTCTCTTCCCATGTTCTCCTTAGCCTTCCCTTTGGCAAGGACTGGCAACAAACAGCAGGAATGAATCAGAGCCAGGGTAGCTGAGGGTTCAGAAGCCTATCCCTGGGCATCCCAGCATATGTGTCCCAGCTACAGCACCACAGGGGACTGG
This sequence comes from Prinia subflava, assembly GCF_021018805.1. Lineage (NCBI taxonomy): Eukaryota > Metazoa > Chordata > Aves > Passeriformes > Cisticolidae > Prinia > Prinia subflava. Next base: position 22,389,481 of record NC_086250.1, on the reverse strand, counting down.
GTATTACCCATCACTGATTGACAAGGATTGGTGATCCCAGGGGACAGAGAAATCTCCAACCCATCTCACTGGGAGCTGTGTTTAAGAAGTTGCTTCCTAAAACGACTGAATTCTAATTGTAATCTTTTCCAGCACCAAAGGGACATTCCCAGAGCTTCCTTGGGACAGAGTAAGGATCTCTCTTCTGCTCCAAAGGTTTGAGCCCAGGCCAAGGATAAAACACTATACTTTGCTCTTTTTTCTCTATCACCCAGGCTTTTCTCTGGGTTTTTTTCCCCTCTCATTTGCTTCTTCACATCAATGGGTAGACCCTGGCCTGGATGTCTGTGCCCAACTCAAGCTGGCAGGCTATCCCTCTTGAGCTGCCAGACTCAATGGCTGATGTCCCGGCTCTTGTCAAGGGGTTGTAGGCAGGAAGGGGTGGAGCTGGGGCACCACCACAGCCCAAATCTCCAGACAAACTTTGTCAGTCACACCTGCTGAGGAGGCAAGTCCAGTCTTGCTCCGGTGCTCCCAAGCACTGTGCAGGTGAGCTGATCTTCAGAAAATGGCAATGGCCTGAGCCACACTGGGTCTGACTTCTTGCAAGTCTCCCATCTTCTTCCCCCTTCCCAGAGATCCCATAACACACTTGTACCTCACTGTGTCACATTGCAAGGACTGGTCACTGGAGGCACCACAGCCTCACAAACATGGACTGGGGAAAAGGCTTGGCAAGCAAGATTTTCTGGACTGTATCATGCAGAGGACAAAGGAGATTGGACTAAGCAGTCAGAGTGGTTTGGTTTAGAAAAGGTAGCTGGAAATCAGCCTCTACTTCGGGAGATTGTTCACATAGTTACAGATGGGACTTATGGTATGGTAGTGGTGCTTCTCCATGCCTCTCTTCCAGAGATCTACTCAGTTCAAACCCATCACATCTGTGGGGGCAGGAGATATACTCAGGGTCTCTGCGAATTAAGGTTAGATTAAGGTTAATTCTAATTCTAAGAATTAGAATTAAACCCTAATGCAAAACCTGCACAGTCCAGGCTGGGGATGGCATGGGCAGGCATTTCTATTCTTCCTCCTCCCTCTCAGGATATTAGTGTCTGTGCTGTGAAATGCTACCCAAATATTCTGCCACCTTTATCAGCCTTGGGTTTACTGCCCATAATCTGGCTCCCTTTTTCCGAATTGCTCCTCAGGTTACAGCTACTGATGTAAATCAGTGGGATGTCATGCAAGCGGACTCGAGGATGCAGGTCAGATGGTGGGGAAGGAGAAGGGCCATGGCTGGACTGCTGCTGTGGGAACTCATCAGAGACAGTGGTAGCCATAAGTCCAGGGGTGCCCAGGGGGATGGGTCCAGGGGTGGCTGTGGCCGCCCCTCCTGCTGCAGCTTAGCATCCAGGTAAGCTGCCCAAGACCCACATTATCTCTGGTGAAAGGCAAACAAAAAGGGGAAAGTTAGAAGGAATTCCTCACCTGAGTGGGCTCTTATCTCCTTTCCGCTTCCCTCCCCCTGGAGAGATAGAGCAGCGGCTCAATGCTCCGTTGTTCCTCACGGGGCCTCTCCTTCCGTACTCCCATCCGCGTCGGGATGTGATGTGAGCTCCCAGCCCTGTACTCACCAGACACCCTTAGGCACACATTCTCTGCTATGTCTGAACCTTTGTGCTTACCGAGTGTCCACTACAGCACCTCTGGGCTTTGCAACCCTCATCCAACACAACAATGACCCACCTAGGTCATTGAGAGCCTTTTGCTTTGCTTTGGGAATCCCTTGGTTTCGTGCTGCTCTCAGCACACAGGTGGCAGAACAGACAATGTCCGCTGGCCCCAGCCACATGACGGTGACACAGCTCACGGCAGCCTTGATCAGCAACAAGTAACTGAGGCCGAGGAATAAAGCTCAGGCTCTTATCAGCCCTGCAGCAAGTCGCAGGGTGCTTACAGTGACCTAAAGCAACTAACCCTCCGACAAAAGCAGAGCCGGTCAGGCTTGCTGGGTGAGGGTGGGAGGAGGCAGCCACAGGTAGTTGGATGCCCCTGTAGCAGTGAGGTCCTAAGGGCAGGCAAAAGAGCTGAAATAATCCCTGACACCACATGAGGGAGAGGTGGGCATGAAGGAGACCCGGGCATGAAGGAGACCCATTCTCCATTCTGGCAGAGGCAGGAAAAAATATGCTGGTCAACATCATCATGAAATCTCAAGGCCTCTTCCACCCATCCCTGTAAGGAGAGCTCTTGGGAAAGATTTTATGCAGCACACCAGCTGCCAGAAATGGTGAAGCTATTGATCATCGGGTTACAGAGCAGTGGCATAAAATCCTGTGAATCCAAAGAGAGAACAGATGGCCAGCCTGAACGGGGATGAAATTATTTTGTGGCAGATCTGACAAGCAGCTCAATTCAGTGTTAGTGCAAGAACAGGATTTGATTTGGCAGAGAAGACAGAGTGTTTGCAAGGCTTGATCGTGCCGCATTTATTCAGTTCTCAGATCTGTCTTCATCCTGAGGCTGTTGCTCTCAACTTTGGGGATACACTCACAACTCACTCAGCTGTGGTGTGATGCAGTTGCCCAAATATTGGTTTCCAGTTTCATTTTAGATTCAATAGTGTATCCTGCGAGGTCTCCAGCTGCTACTCCAAATGGTCTTGGGCTCTAGTAACTTCCATGGCAGATCTTCCAGCCCCTTCATGTGTTTCACATACCCTAAGACATCTCAAATTACTCTAAACCACTTCATTTTGGCAACAGAATCCCAGAATAATGAATACACTGAAGAAAATATTTAATTTTGCTTAATTTTTGTCCTTTTCTGACAGTGCCTTGGGGATTTTAGGTACACAAGCCTCCAATTAAGTCATCATAAATCAATCAAAATAAAAGGATCCGTTCAGCACAGAGCCGGGGGAGAAAGTCTTTGTAGAGCCAAAGTCAAAGAAAATGCAAATATTTCCACTCTGTTCTCCCGTGCTGGATGTTGCAATTGACCCTTTTCTTGGTAACTGAGGTGTCTCAAAGAAACACGTGTTAGAAGGACTTGAGAGTTTAGAAATGCCCGTGGCTGATAAGCTGATCTGGAGTCCAATTGATCAGAAATCATAACTGGAGCCTGAAGAAGATATCAGCCAAAGAGGGGGACTCTGAACCCAATAACTACAGCCAGCAGGACTCCTTGCAGAGTCAGGCCCAGGGAAGGCAGAGGGAAACAGTCCTCTCTCAGAGCTGCCTCATTTTGGTACTGTTACAGGAGAATGCCTGGGAAAGTCCCCTGATTTTTTTGTTGAGCAGGAGATGGTGCCAGTGTAGAGAAGTCTGGCAGAGCACAGGAGCAGGTTCAAGCAGGTTCAGCCAGCGGCAGTTGAGCTCTGGAGGCTTTACCCAGCTCCATGCAAGCAGAGATCTCTGCACTCCCAGGGTCTTCTGCAGGCAGCAAACTCTGCACTCCTAGGGTCTTCTGCAGGCAGCACACTTTGGTGGACCTCCTTCTGCAGGCAGAGTTTGGAAGAGTAGCTGTGCTTCACCCCTTGTTCTTTATTCCCCTGGCTTGCAGAGGAAGGATGTGGAGAGTGGTGGGAGGCTATAGTTTGTGAAGAAGGATCCCAAAGCAGAGGAGGCTCTTGGAGATTTGCAGGCATATCCAGGGGCACAGCGAGGTTCCACAGGGTATGGAGCAAAACCCAGGTCTGTGATCTTTCCTAAATGAGGATGTCTTATAATGTAATGAACCAGGCTCTCCCAAGAGGTACCCAGGGGCAAACTGCTCTCACTTTTCTTTCTCCCTGCCTGCTGCCCTGCCCACCCTCCAGCTCATCCTGGGCATGTTAAGTGAATTAAAATTAAATGCATCTCTAATTTATCGCTGTTCTATTCTCCCTGGAGAATGGTTGTCCCAGGGTGATCCCTCTGATAATGAGAACTGCTTTCGAAAATTAAAAAATACTTGTTACAGAAACCCCAAAACCAAATGTCTTGAGATTAATGAGGAGACTAAAAAAAAAACCGGTGAATGCAAATTTGCAGAGATTAGCAGTTGTTCAAATGCAAGATGATCACCCAATGGCATATGCTTCCAGAGCATTGACTAAAACCCTACAGAACTATGAATAGATTAGGAAAAAATACTGGGAATTGCTTTGACTTTGTGAGTGGTTTCATGGATATCCTTACAGGAATTGGTGAGATAGACACCCATTCTGGACTGGTGAACCCGGTGTTTCAGAAACCAGGGTGCAACTTGCCACCCAGACATCTGAAAGTGAAATTGAAGGAATATTTGTTACTGAAATTCCAGTGTGTTTTCCAGAGAGCTGGGATGAGGAGAAAGGAAATGACTGCCAGAATGGCTCCAACCCCGCTTTCTTTGTGAAGCTTCAGAAAGAAGCACAAATGACCCAATGTTAAAAGGCCAGGGAGCGAAGGTCTTGTTCAATAGGAGTAAAAATCCTTGGCACTATGAAAGTAGCACTTCATTGGGATGATAAAGGTGATAAAGGTGATGGAATCCTGTGCTGAGGACATTCCTTGACTATGTGGCACAGCAGGAGGTCAGACAGAGTAAATCATGGCACTTTGTCTGGGGACTGAGAAGTGTATAAGAGGAGATTAGGTGATGTCGGCTGTAGGTGTGGTGCTAAAGTCATTAAAGCCCTGCAAGTGCCGCGTTCAGGATGGGAAGAAGAGAAAAGCACAGCCAGCTATGGGAAAAGCAGATTGCCAAGGAAAGCCCTGAGCTTTATGGTGTTAGATATGTCCCAACAAGGGTCCAGGTGCTGCCCACACAAATGCAAGCTTAACCCTGTGGAAATCGGTCAAGTTCCTCGCTGCGTACAGACACAAAACCTCCCACAAGCAGCAGACAACCCAGACCTTCTCCGATGTCCTTGCCCCCTCTATTCTCTCATCTCCCTCTGCCCTCTGCCCCTGCTTCCCTTCCCCATGCTCAGTGATTCCAGCAGCAGCCTCCATGCTCGCTGTAGTCTGCGTGCCTGGCTTGGGTGACCTTTCCCGGACAATGACTGCTATTGACTCCATGCAGGCATGGCCAGCAGTGACACAGAGCCACAGATGCAATGGTCCCATCGCGGCAAAGAGGGTCCTGCCCGGCACAGCTGAGAGCGGGGGAGGCTGGCCTGGGAAAAAGCCTTTCACCACGAGCCTGCATTTCATGGCGCTCAGTGCGTCACATGTGTGGCTCCGCGGTTAGATATGCTGCTCAGCCCCTTTAGTCTCACTGCAAGGTGCCAGAACCTCAGCACTAGAAATTAAAGCCCATAACAGGACTTTAGGAGCTCACACTAGTGGTAAAATCCTTCCCATGTGCCCACACACCAAAACAGCATTGCTGGAAAAAAAAAGAAATATCTCACGTAGTTTGGGAGAGATGCACGCTTTTATTCACCAAGTCCTTTGTGGCTGGGATACCATGACAGTGTAGCTGTTTTTAGTAGGCACTTTTCACACAGAGTCTTTTGGATGTGGAAGTAGAAGGCAGAGATCACTTTATCAACTAAATCCCACTACTGACCCTCTCTGCAGGGCTTGGGATGTCCCCACATCTTAGCATTGGGCTAACAATTCCTTCCTGTCTCACCAGGAAAATAAATGAGTCAATGCACACACAGCAATTGCAAGATGGAAATTGCTATCTGAATGCTATGATGATGAATATTACCACTGATGCTAAAAGTGCTAGTGCCAGGCAGGATCAAAGGATCTGTTCTGTGTAACTCATGGTCCCTCTCCCAGGCTCCTTCCAGCTTCCCTGCATTTTTACAGAAACATCAGTCCAAGTTTGACATTTCTATCCAGCACCACCTCTCAGCAAAAATCACGGGCCTTTATGATTCAGAACCCATTGCTCTATCGCTGCCTGGAGCTAAAACAGAACCAGAGAAGACCTCACTCCTGACAAGCCCAGTCCCTCAGCAGAAGGAGGTCAGCATCACTCCAGATTTAGGATGCAGTAAAGGTGCAAATGAGAGGGAGGCCTGCTCTCTCAGGGTCCTGCATGAACACCACAGGCAGAGGAACTTTGCAAGCCCCACCACAAGCTAAACTGCAAACTCTCAATCCAGAAGAAGAGGCAGGAAAACACATACACAATATTAAAGTACTGAAGTCTTTAGACTGGTGATTTCCATCAGTGCTAAAGGTAAAAAAATAGCTCTGGAAACACGTAGAGTTAGGCAAGAACCTCAGTGCAAACTTTAAAGGAGAAAGATGTCAATATTGGACAAATGGACTGATCAGTCCAGTATAGGCAAGTTTTAAATGTGCTCACCACTCCTGGCTAAGCCAGCAGCTGGAGTGCCCCTGCACCTGATACAAAAGCTCAAGAAAGAAGCTATCCTCTCTCCAAATCCAGTGTTTTATTCCAACCCAAATAGCCAAGTTGTCCTTCAGACTACCAGTGAACCAGCATGTTGGGGCCAGTGAACACCTTGCTGACAATGTCTGAAAGATCTCACTGCCCCTTATCTGCTGCTGCCCTGGGGGTTACTGTCTGTTGGATGAAGGAATCCCAAGTACACAAGCCTGCCTGTCCCTACCTCTCTTCCTACCATCCTGCATGAGAGTGATAAATGTCCCTGTGCTCTTATGTGCAGTGGGTTTAAAGGTTTAAAGGTCCTTATCAACTGGTCCTCGACCTGCAGGCCACTCCAGCCTGAGTTCCCACACATGTCCTTGGGAATATACCTCCCTCAGAGCAGAGAACAGATACCCAGGATTTGTTTTGCCTGGTGGGCAATTTCCCTGAAGAGGTGGGAGAAAAGGGGGGTTAATTCAGGGTTTCATTAACCTTAGAGTTGATTGCAACAGAAACTTGTCCTATATACGAACTGTGTCAGGAAACAGGCTGAAGAGGAGGGGAAGAATAAAGTGGGTTTATAGCAACCCTGCTGCTTCTTCCAGACTTGCTTCCCTCAGTCGAGTCCCAGAAGAACAAAGCAGCTTGTGTGGGTTTTATTCCCAACTCCAGGCCCATCAAATTCCATGAGGGCAATGAAAAGGCAAAGTTGTGTGTGGCTGCCTCACATAAGAAACACAGATAATCCCACAGGCCATGTGTCCCATACAGTGACATGTGAGTCTGTAGAGAACCTTCAGGTCACTTGCATGGCATCCATTCTCATGTAAGAAATTATATGGCAAAAATCTCCCTGCACACTTATGTGGCCTTCTGGAGACCTGTGGAGCATCTTTTGCTCAGAGGCACAGCCACAGGTACATATATCCCACATAACTGTGGGGATACTTCCCAGTATGAAGAGAGAGGGATTGGGAGCGAATTGTTTTAGGATTGGTTTCTGCTGGTCTCAGCTCTTGCTGACCGCAAAGGGGCTGGTTCCTCCAGCCTGGCCATGCCTTCTCTAGCTTCCTGTGTCAGCACGAGCAAGCAGGTGGCAGGGTGGCAAGTTGGAGCTGATCAGGCTGAAAACAATCCCTGCAAAATGGACGAACCAGGGGAAAAAAAAATCAAAAAAAGAGAATGCACAGCTGGAAGTAGAGGGGAGAAGGCAGGAGAGTTGCTTTCTCCAGAAGCTTTTTTCCAAGTGACTTGCGCCAGTTTTTGAAACCACACCCTCAGTCACAGACAGAGATGTAAATAAGTCTGTTCCCAAGCAGAGCTGCATCGTGGCTACACCCCTCCTCCCCAAAAGCACCCATTTGCCTGCCCTGAATGGCTGCAGCCAGCCATTCTAGGGGAAGAGGGCGGGAAGGGGGTTTTGCTCAGGAGTTTCTGGAAACACCTGGGAGCAACTTTGGGAATGTGTGAGAGCTGAAGTAGTGCAAGAAGGAATAGGGAAAGGAAGGAGGAATGGGGAAGGAAGGAAGGAAGGAAGGAAGGAGCTATTGTCACTGGAGAGGGCTTTGAGACCGGTATGGCTGAGATTCCTGCAGCCCTGACAGCCCTGCAGAGAGTCCTGCAGGGAGTGAGTGAGGGAGAAAGAGAGGTCAGACAGTTGGACAAGATTGTCCACGCCATTCCTAGAGCTGTGTTTTCTTGAGATAAGTCTGACCTATTTGCAGTCACTCTGGAGCAGCAGGAGGAGCTGGCCTTTACGTCTGTCTTGACCTTCTATTGTGGCTCAAACATTGAAGGAGATTAAGGCAGTGATCAAACAACTCCCAAACTTTGAGGCATTCCCAGTATGGGTCCGCGGTGATGCAGAGAAGTCCAGACTTGCTGCCATGCCATCTGGCATGTCCTGTCCTGGACCTATACCAAGCAGATTTACTAGAGAGTCTGGGGACTCTCTAGTCCCCCCTCTAGTCTCTGGAGGGGTCTAATGCACAGCATATGCATTTAGTGACTGTTTATCTCAAAATCCTGGAGGACACCTCTCCAAGCAAGAACCAACCACCACCAATGGCTCGGAGTCAAGTCCGGGTCACTGTGGCACCCAAAGATGCTAGAAGCATTCATCATCCTATTATTTTCTGCTTAGTTAAGACAAGTCCAGATCCAGGTCATAAATAATTGCAGGGAGACGGGTGAGGAGTAGGATGGCAGAAAGATGGAGATATAGAAAAGGTACCAAAATCCATGTTTCAGGTATCTCTGGTTGGCCACTTCAGTGGAAAGGAGGTCTTGTTGAACCTTGGAGCACAAGGCCCTTCTCAACATGCGGAGCGGTGGTTGTACAGGATGTGTGTGCTATGAATTCTGTCTCCTGTTGCTCACACAAATATCTGGACAGGTTGGCAAGGGTGGAAAAAACAGAATGTGTGTTCCTTTTGCCATTTCCAGACTTTAAGCACCAAGGCAGTCAGCCCAGTACCTTTGCTCAAAAAAGGGGCCAGGAGAAGAAAAGCAATGCCTTTAGAGAATATCTTCAGGGGGAACATAAAGAAAACACAGGGTTTTACAGGTTTCAATACAATTTTCAGAGGTGTGAAGAGAATACTGTATCCCCTTGCCATGCCTCAGGGTGTTGAATGCATGCACCTGTGTCAGACGGTCCCAGTGTAGTCATCATGGTCCTCTGCTGGCACTGGTGGCACAGCTGGCAGCATGGTGTGCATGAAAGTGGCAGGCAGAACCCCTCTTCTGAGGGGTCTTGGAAGGGCACATGGCCAGTGCATAGGAAGGGCTAATATTTGGATGCAGAAACTAAAGACCTGCAGGCTGGGCTTTACTTCAAGTCCAGCCAGAACTTGAGATGGCTGGTATTTTTAAAAAAAATAAGTTTGAGGTTTTTTAACAGCAAGAAAACATCTTTGGATCCCAGCTGAGTCCAAGGGCTGGTAAGACGTGAGGGTACTACAGTCCTTTATCGTGATTTTTCCATTCTCTGAGGTATCTCAACCCTCTGTCTGCCCAAGATAATGGAGAGGCAGCCAAAATGGCATTTTAAACTCTTGGCTCTCTCTACCATCAATTGGACAAAGCAAAGAGGCAGGATGGGAGAAACTGGCATTCTGGAAACTTCTGCTAGATTGCAAGGGGTCACACCGCCTTCAATAGAGATTGGAGTCGGGGGTCATTTTACATCTGCCTTTAATGAAGAATGGTGGGAAGGGAAATTTTGCTCCAATGAGCTAATTAAATATATATATATAATTTCCACTCTGTTAGCAAGAGGAAAAAAAAAGCCTTGGACCAGCTATTCGGCCATTGTTTGTGAATTTAAAAATAAGTTTCTTGGCATAGGTTTCAGAGATGGAGGCAGTATCTTGCATTGTCATTCCAGAGAGTAAGGCAGAATGAGAGAAAGAAGGATGAGGCCAAGCAAGGATAGTTCAGCTTGACTACATGTTGCTTAGGTGTATCTTGGCTTTTGAGCCTCTTCTCCCTCTGGCTGGTTTAGGTAATCAACATCCTGCCCAGATGATGAGCCACACTTGGGACAGATTTACAGGTCCCACACCCTGCTGTCGGGTGGCTAATGCTTGGCAGTGCCATGAGCCCATTGGAGGGGCTAAATGGCCCCAAGCAGGCTCACCTGGGACCCTCACCCCATGTAAGCTCCATATAAGCTCAGGTCTAGGTACCACTCCTGGCCTGAGCTCTGTTGTGGGTGTATCTGTGCCTAGCCTCATCCCCAGCTGTTCTGGTTTCCTGACTGGTTGTTCATAGTGGACTCCAGTCTTTAGCTGCTGGTAGCTTGGTCTCCAGGATGCACCTTGGCCCTGTGCTGCAGCCTTGTCTCCTGCTGCTCCTGACAGTATCTTCACTTGTCTAAGGCTGGGACTGGAATTTGTCCCTGTTGTCGCCTTTGGTGGTGGCTGATCACCAGTGGGACCGTGTTGGGGATGTGCTTGGCCTGAGCTGAGCTCTCCTCGGTCCCGAACTGTGCTGGAGCCTGGTCCTGGGCTGTGTGTGACCCGGACCTGGTCCTTCTTAGGTGAAGGCTATGGACCTTGCACCCCACTGCTTCCCTAGTGAACTTAGGGTACTACTGCATCCCTTTTTCTGTCCCTTTGGCTTCTCAACACTGGTTTTGCCATGTCCTCTTTCACTCCCTGGCTCTCCACAGTGGGGCCTTGGCACCCTTACCCATATCTGCCTGCCTCTGGGAATCTTTTTTCATCTTTGTGTCTCTTTCTTCATCCTGAAGCACATTCATGTGCCTGCACTGCTTCCAAGTTATGAGCCCAACTTGGCTTCAAGTTCCCTGTTCCCACACTGTGACCTTAAACTGGTCTTGTGCCACCATCCTCACCCAGTTCCATGACCCTGCTGTGTGTTATCCAAAGGACAGCAGCCAGGGCATTTTACAAGGAGCCGTCCACAGAGCCCAGACCTCTGTGAGGTGTGAGGACACACCTTGATGTTATGCTCCATTTTGCCCCAGCTGTGCTGGAGGTATATCTCTGCCTGTTCCTGTCCCTGTGCTTGGCTGTCTTGACTTACTCACCAGTTTTCCTAGACAGGCTCAACACCTGCTTTGTGGGTCACTTCACATCCAGCCCCATCTCTGTCTCTGCTTAGGTACTGAGAAACTATACTTTGAACAGGGGGGTGACACCTGGGCTGGAGTCATGCCTGCGCTGTCTCCTCTTGTGGGACAGCTCTCTTCTTGCTGATGACAAGCCAAACCGTAGTACAAAGCTTCCTCTCCAGGGGCCTTGGTGCTGGTTTTTCCCTTCCCACCGTGTTGCATCCATTAGTCTGATGCTTTCTGGCAGCAGCTGCACATGGAACTGGAGACCTGAACTTTTCCATTCCCCAGCCTCCAGCACTGCCAATCCCTCCGAGCTGGAAAGGGGCACTAAACTCACTCTCCGGCAGCAAACAGGTCCTGCTCTCCCTCTCACTTCCTGAGTCCTGTGTGCTGTTCACTCTTTCTCAGAGGGAAGGAAAGGGAGCATTTCTCTCTGCCCCGTGGGTCCAGCCCTGCTTGGCTTCTCTGCAGCTCACACTATATTGGCTGGGCTATGGCTGCTTTCCCCTTCCTGTGAGCACCAGTGCTGCTCCTTCTCCTCTCCTGTCCCTGCAATGGCTCTGGCACATTTGGTGTGCTGTCATTCTAAAGAGTCTGTCCCTGAATGCTTGGCAAAAGGGAAATTAGCAATAATAGTAATAAAAAAGACTCATAATCCCCCAGACACATTATGCAGCCAGAGAAAGAGAGCGAAGCAGGGAGGGCCTGGCTGGCCTCAAAGTCCTGTTCCACCTGCTTGTCAACTCAGTGACTGAGCTGGGGAGGTTCAGAGGAAGCTCTTGGGAGACACTGTTTGAAGCCAAAAGAGGGTGAGAAAAGTTTTCCTTGCTTTTGAGTCAGTCCCCCAGCCCACCTGCCTGGATTCCACTATTGGAAAAGATCTCTGCACCTCCAGACACCCCACAGACATGCTGGCAAGCTTGAGTTAGCTGCTGGTGTCCATCTTAGTGCAGAAAATGCTGCTGGCCCATGCTTCCCTTTCCACTGACACTGAGCCATGTGGTCAGTACGCAGTCTAGGCTTTTTTCCTCTCCAGGAAAAGGCTGAAAGGATTCCCATGTGTGCACTTTAGCCATGTCTGTTTGTCAAGAGTATTGGCTCCCTCCTTACTGTGGTTATGGGAAGGCCCTTTTGTTTAAAAAAGAAAACAAATTAATAGATTCCCCTGACACCCAGACTTATCAGGCACCAACCCACCGGAGTCCCTTGTTTAAATATCGGGAGTACATTGCTGGATAACACCCCTCCTCTCCCTCCCCTCTAGGCATTTTTGGGGGTTGTGTCAGGCCTTTTTGTGCTTTTATTTGTTCTTTCTGAGCTTCTTACTTCTGCTTGGAGAAAGTGGGAAGACAGTGAGGGTCCTACAGGCTTGAGGGCTAGAACAGCACAGGGGCAGCGCTGCTCTGAAGAATTGCCATGGCAGAGCTGTAGGAGAGGATGCCATGGGCAGATGGAAACATATGGATAGTGTTTAGGGCAGGTCAGGGCCATGACATGAGGAGGCTGAAGTGGGAGAGAAAGTTTCCTCTCTCCTTTCCTCTTAGGTTTCCATCCCTTTTCTGTACATCTAAGCTGGTGAGGAAAAAACCAGTGCACCCCCCTCCTCCCTGTCTTACAAAAACAGAGACTAGAGTCAAACTTGGAATTCCCCTCTGTCTCATCACTGGGGAGACAGGGTCTTGGTAGTGATCTCACCCCATCAGAAACCTTTCTGTGCATAAAGCTGAGCAAGCAATGAAGAGGGAGGACAGGGAGGAGGGGAGTTATGGCAGGAAACCAAGAACACATCAGACACTCTAAATTTAGATCTTTTTATTCAGCTTGGACAATATTCCTTGATTTCTCATTGTTCAGGAGAGGGCAGAGGGCAGGGGATCTATTGAAAGGCTTTGTCCTGAGAGATGCCACTTTGTCTGGATATACTGGGGGTGGAGGAGCTACACATCATGTTGGTCTGGCATGGGGGAGAGGAGTATGTCCCACAGTTCCCAACAGCTTTAGGATGGGGTGGTGGGTGGGCACCTCTGAGCAGTCCTGTGAGACAGGCACCTGTGAGACAGAGCTCAGGGCTCCCCTGCATTCACAGGCCAGGCGGGCACCCCCGAGCAGTACCTCTGCTTTGGAGCAGGCCCCCTTGGCAGTAGGACATCAGGCACAGGACATGTAGGATAAATACACACCCTCTCTATACGTCTCACTTTCTATACGTCTCAATGCCTTTCCAGCAGCAGCTGAAAGTCTATTTTTAAACTCTCTCCTTTCTTACACAGGCCAGAAGCTGGTGGTGGCCTGCCTCCTGCCAGGCCAGGCGTGCTGCTCTCCCACCCACCACAGGGAGCAAATTGTCCCCCACAGGGCATGGGGGGTACCCTGTGCAGTGATAGGGGTGGGGTGCAGGGTGGGCTGTGGGTGGGCATGACCTTGCTCTTCTCTCCATGCTCAGGCCACAGCAGCCACAGCAAACTGGGGTGCCTGGCTGCATTTTTGTGCTGTTGTGAGCCAGCTGCTGGCACAAGAGTGCTGCTGCAGAGTGTTTCGTCCCACTATATCAGTGGGATGTCAGTTTTGCTCAGGGCCCGCAGCTCAAAGGAGGTAAATGAGCTGAAAGTTGGCTGCAGCATCACCAAATCTGCCTGCTGCTGGTGACAGTACCACCAGATGGGTGCAGGCAAGAGGACCAGTTCTTGTAGGTAGCAGAAGAGGTGCTTTCCATTGTGGCTGATGCCCTGACCCTCAGCAAGGAGCATTTTGAGTGGGTTTTGCCCTGTGAGCAGCAACAGCAGGTGGTGGAGGCCGGGGGGCAGAGGAGAGCTTTTGGTTTTTGACCCTCATCTTCGTTTCACATGAGTCATGTTACGTTCTAAGCTGAGTAACTGCTGGGGCTATTTTTACTCCAGCTCAGCAAAGCTTCCTTCTTGCTGCTGCCACTGCCACCGCCGCTCACTGCAGACCCAGAGGCAAATGATGGGGACACGGTGAGTGGCAGAGGGCGAGGGCAGGGGAAGCAGTGTTTGGGGTGGTGTCAGTGGAAAGGGGGACCGCTGCCCACCTAATCAATTTGGAAACAAAAATAGTATATGCCTTTTGAAAAACAACATATGACCTATGATGTGTGGTGTATTCACACTCACACACGTATATATTTATTATACTGGGAGAGGGGAAGGGGGGAGGGAGAGAAATTCCTTTCGAGTGCTATTCACCAGTCTGGAAAAATAAAGAAGGAAAGCAGAACATTTTTTCCTTTCATCAAAACAGGAAAGAGAGGGGGAATGGGGTGGGGAGCAGATCCATAGACATAATGGATGGTTGCCAGTGTAAGGAAATTGTTCCCTTCTACCCTAAACTTGGGGGTTGCGTGGGGGAGAAACATATGCCAGTATGATCAGGGAAGGCTGCACCCCCTCCTCCCCGCTTCATGCAGGAACACGTGTGCACATGGAAGAGTGCTGGGAAATCAGTGCCCCCCAGCCTTGTTTTTCTCTTTGAATCCTGCTCGAGCTGCTCGAGCTGCACATCCGCAGAGATGTGAAATGCCTTTGCCTTCTCCTTCATCTCAAAGCACGGGGCAGGAAGGCACAGCCGGCAGGAGCCCTCTGCCTCTCAGGGGAGCTGTCAGGGGCTGGGCTCTGCCTTCTGCATGTGTTTGCATGCTCGTCCCCCTTCCCCATCCTCTCCTCTCCGCCAGGTTCCTGCCAGGAATGGGTGAGATAAAGGAGGTGGTGAGGGGCTTGGGGAATCCCTCTGGCGGAGAGAGACAGGCAGAGGAGGGTGGTTCCCAGGGAAAGCCTGGCGGGTCCCATCAAACGCCTGCTCCCCAGGTGACACCTTCCCTTTCCCCTGGAGCCGCTGGCTCTGTCAGGGTTTTACTCATCCTTGGAAAGCATTTTCCTTGCCAGTGCCAGGGGCAGGAATGCAAATTATGCAAGCCCTGGGTACCCTGTGGCTCTGCCTTTCTCCAGCACGAAATACATATACTAAGCTCCTTGCCTGTCTCTGTCTCCTTTCTTTGGTCTCTCTTCTCGAGCTTTCCTCCTTCTTCCTCCATTAAACTGAAGTCAGTCATTAGGAAGTCGGAGCAGCTCGCATGTCGGCACCTCTGGGACAAGTGGTGTAAAACACGGTGTGAGCTACGCACAATGAACCTGTCTTTATCACCTGGGATAGTCGGGATAAACCCCACGCAGCCGGGGTCGGTGGTGTAAAACCAACTCGCCCACAGAACGGATCTCTGGGTTTAAACGAGGTGTAAAACTTACTCTAGGTGCCTCATTTCGGTGCCGCGGCGTCTCCCCTCCATTGATGGCTGCGACAGCCCCATGGCGTAGGCGTAGGGATTGCTCATCCTTCTCCTGAACTTAGAGACCAGAGCAGCAGCAACACCTAAGTGAGATACCTTGAGTGGGCGGGCTGACTACACATTGGCTGTCAACACATCTTAATCTCTTTCCATGGATTGTTTTCAAAATAGGATTCATCATAGAGAGGCTGAGACATCTCAGCTGTTCAGACTGAGTCTTGCTTTCCCTTGTAAGCCCTGTTTTTCTTCCTGTTGTTTCATAATTCTCTACCCGCTCTGAAAAAAAAAAGGTAATAAATTAAAAAATATATATATATTACCCCTCACTTCATGCTGCTGTGGATGGTGGTGAATATGATCATTTTTTTCCACCAAACACGAGATGAGGGGAGGGCAGCCTTGCAGCAAGGAACTGCCTATTGTCCTCAGACACGTGTTGCTCTCCTCCCTAGTGATAAGAGAATCACCAGGGAGATGAGTTCAGCTGTTTGCAAGTTTGAGAGCTGTAGTGGTGGTGAAAGTGCTTTTATAAGCAATCCTGGTGTAGGCTCTTAAAAAATCTGGTTCTGTTGTGGTTTGTCTGCAGGGCCATTGCCAGCTAGCACTGTTGCAAACAGATTTTGTCGAGTCATGGTGCTCTAATGGGGCATTTTTATGGTCCCAATGCTTCATGTAGCCTCAAAATACCTTTCCAATATATGCCATGGTGGTTTCAAACTCTTACCCTGTGACATCTGGGATACCAATAGCCTTGCAGGCCTCCACGCCTGCTCCACAGGCCAGGTGAGGGGAAGATCCAGTCATCCCCATTAGGTTTAGAGGTTTGTGGGACAGATGTCAGGCTAATTTCACAGAAGAGAATCAAAGGAACTCCCAGAGGACTCAAGGCACAGCAGTTTCAGGTGCATGCACCCCTATCAAACTTGGTGCCAGTGAGACTGACACAGCCAGTCTAAAGACATCACTAGAGAAAAATCTGTCCCTGTCTTAAAAACAGAAAGAGTAAGGAAAAACCACTGAAGCCTGAGCAGCTTGAGTATCACTTTGCTCTATTTCCAGACAGGGTCATAGGTAGATGATTAGTCAAATTCCAAACATCCTCTTCCTTGCTGTCGGGAGGTTCAGCAGGGATTAGCTTTTTGTTTCTGATGTCGAGCTTCTAAAAACTGCCCGGCATCATCCACATGAAAATAAATAACTCTATTTCTATCCCATCTAGCATGTAATAGAGCCGGATATTTAAAAACTGCACACCACACATATCTCCTCCAACATCAGGCCCTGCAGCAGCCCTTGTTGCTACCAAGCAAATAATTTGCAGCAGTCCCTGCTAGCTTTCTGCTGAGACCTTCCCCTCTGGAGCAGCAATATCTCTCCCTTCTGAGGAATTTAATCAGCTCTCCCACACACAGGCTGTTCTGTCCTGGCCAGGCAGCCACTACATCATGGGGGACTCCCTACACAGGTGGCGTGAAGGTGGTGGAGCCACACCAGCTTACATGAGGGCAGAAATCCTCAAAAGGGGCCTCCACTTTCCCCTTGGGAACCTTAAACTTGAAACAGGGTCATGGGCATTCAGGACCCAGCCATCCCCAGATCCCTCTATAGAGATAAAAGGACTCCTCAAATCCTCACCTTTCCCCCTGCTGACTGCTAAGGAGCCCAAGGCTACAACGTTTCTTTGGCCGATGCAATCTGAAAAGAGGTGAGATGGACTGAGGCCCTTTTAAAACCTTTTCTTTGAAGCCCTCTACAGATTTTAAAAGTTGTTTCAGCACCCAGGTGGACATCAAGGTTGCAGCTCCACACTGCTAGTAGGTTAGAGCCAAATTATAATCACTTGAAATGGCTGGTACGCTGCTGGCAGACCAGGATGGAGAATGAGGAGAATTCTAAGACTGTCCTGAGGAATTCGGGGTGGGACAGGGCTAACATGGCTGGAGCATCTAAGATAAAGTCTTGTTAAGGTCTCTGGCAGTGTAAATGAGCAAAGGTATGCCTTGCATTTCTTATTCCTCCCCCCTGAGCTCCAGTATTGGAACCGAGCCACTTGAGACTTGGTTTGAGGGACTCCCAGGACCCTCCTTATCCCTGCACTCATGCACCTCAGATGGCCTGGGCTTTGGAGCTGACATGGCTCTGACCAACTCCCCAGCTGTGGAGAAATCTGCCCAGTCTTCTTCTGGGTTAGGGTGAACAAAAGTGATCCCTTGTGACCCAAGAGCACCTTGACATGCTGGCCAGAGGACCCAGGCTATTTTAAGAAAGATATATGGAGGACCCTCAGTATTCCTTGTTTCCCTGTGCTTCCTGACCAACACCCAGATCCATGAGACCAAAGTCAGGTTCAGGGGCATAGCTAGCCAAGCTGGGAGGTGCTGCCAGGTACTGCTATAGAGGAGCATTTGGGGGGCTGCCTGCTGCTCAGTTCCAGTGGCTGCTCCTCCTGCACCCCGACACTTCAGATGATGCATATGGGAGTGCTGGTGCAAGACAGGGTTGGCTGCAGGAGACTTACAGGCACCCAGAGAGTCTAAGGGAGCATGTGTGATGCTTTGAGATGAGGCCACCACGATGCCAGTGGGTGTATGTATGTGAGAAGGGAAGAGAGAGGGTAAGAGTGAAGGAGAACACATAGATGCCCAGGGATGTGTGAATGAGACAAAATTTGCACAGAGCTGTGCATGCGAGTGGCTCAAAGAGAAGCGTGTGCACAGCATAGGAAAAGCAGGGAAGATGCTTGGGATTCAGAGTGAATGCCTGCCGAGTGGCTGTGGTGCATGACAGTGCAGGAATGTATTGGTGGATATGAGCCTGCACAAAGCTGGTGCAGAGATCCCTCCTGGTTGTGCCTGGAGTGTGCTTTGCGAGTGTACAAGTCAGTGCTGGGAGATCACTCGTATGTACATGAGAGGGTATTTTTTCAATAGGATATGACTCTTTCTTGATCTCACCTTTTAGCAGCCTTCCCCTCCCCATCCCTCTCCCCTCCCAGCAAATATCTGCTCTCTTAATTTCCCTTCAGATGTTTATTACATCGTGGAGATAATCATGCAGCAAAATACCTCCGGGTGCCACGAGCAACACCAGATTGTCTTATAGCAATGTGTAAATTTCTCTGGCCTCTTTTTTTCCCCTGCACACAAAGAGATGTAAGATATTAAAGCTGTCTCTCTCCCTGGAGCTAGTGGTGTAGCAGGGCAGGGAAGGCTGTGACTGGAGCTTGGAGAAATGGGCTCCAGACTGAAACAGTGAGAACCTGGGGCCAAAAAAAATAACACACTATGGTGCTGGGAACTCCTCTCTTCTTATCTCTTGCCGAGGAAGCAGGAATTTCTGTCCCCATTCCTCACGTGATATTAAAGCCACATTATACAGGTTGCTGCAGCATTAGTAATTTTTAATTAATTTATCATTGAAATTAACACACTTTTTATTTTGTCAGCAATGAACTACTACTCCCTCACTAGGTTTGTTCCTTGATACCCAGCCAAGAGGAGGATGGCAAGTTATGCTCCACCCATCTCCTCTCCTTCATAAAAGGAGCAGCCCCGAGTGCCAGCTTAGTCTCTCTTGCAGCTCGCAGAAAATAAAGACTCATCGGCTCACTTACCTCTCCTGCAATTTTACCTTTCCTGCATTTTTTTTTGTTTTTCCTTTCTTGTTGCAGCAGCGTGTGGGAGGCAGCATCAGTGACTCCACTTTGAGGCTTGTCAAGGCTCAGCACACGCACACAAACACACACTTACAACTCGGAGCAAAAACATTTGCTCTCACCTGTCTCCAAACCCAAAGCAAACCTCCCGTCCAAGCAATCTGCCAACACTTGGAACGAGAAGGCACCTGAGCCAGAATCTAATGTAAGGGGAAGAAATTCAGTGTACACTGGCAACTTTTCTCTAAAAAGCAAGTGGCCAAAAGGAAGGAAAGGAGCATTTTAAGAAGAGGACAACTTAAGGAAGAATATTTCATTTTCTGGATTTCACACCAAACTTTGGAAGAGGTTTTTTTTTTTCTTTTAGTTATTATTCTGTGCACCTTCTTCTAAGAACATTGAGACATTATCTGCATGTAAAAGCTTTTACAGATATACATTTTTTTAAAGGAAGGAAAATCAAGAGGAAGAATAGCATGTGGACCACCTAGCCAAACTGAAGCACTGAAGCACCCCTTGCGGCAAGGGGGACCCAGATTCTGGATGTGTATAGTTCCGAGGGACTGCATTTTTTTCCCACTTATGAGGTAGTTCAAAGGCTTATGAGATAGTGCAAAGGCAGGCGAGTCACCGAGAACTACTTCTGTCTCCCCTCACCACCACCACCTCCACGTCCTCTTCCAAGGGCTCCTGCGACTCTCCCACCTCCTCCCGGCTCGCAGGGGACATGGGAACGCGCAGCGCCCTCGATGCCTGAGGTCGGGCGGCGGCAGGGCTGTCTGCGGGAAGCGCTTTCCTCCCGGGGCTCGCCGTCCATGTGCCCGCAGCCGGCGGGGCCTGGAGTCGGGATGAATTTCGGCGTGGTCTTCGCGTTCATCCTCTCGCTGCCCCTGGCCCGCATGGAGGTGAGTTTCCGCCGCGGGCAGCGGGCGGTGCTGCCGAGCTGCCAGCTCCGCGCTGGGGGAGAGCCGGCGGCGGCTCCGGCCCGCAGGTGCGGCGGGCGCAGCCCGGGGGCGGCCAGGGAGCGGCGCGGAGCCGGGCGGCATGGAGCCCCGGGGCGCGGTCTCGGCCCCACTCCGCAGGAAGGGCTGCGGCGGGGCCCGGCCGCGCTAATGGCGGGCAGTGCCTGCCGCCCCCCGCCCGGAGGGCAGCGCCCGCTGCAGCGGGCACCCCTCTGGAGCGGGCGCTCCCGTCGGGACGGGCTCGCCGAGGGGGGCTCACCTGGGAATACACCCTCCCCCATATCTGCCTCTGGCTGCAGGGACAGGGGAGACCAGGCTGAATCGGCCTCTGGTTAATGTGGGATCAGGGATGCTGCTGGCGAGCCCCGGGGAACCCGCAGTTTCCTGCCCTGCCTCGCCCAGGGCTGTCACCCTGGGCTCTGGCTCCCTCGAGCCTCTCACCCCACCCGACGATTTTGGCATCCCGGCAATGCGGGTGCAGCAGGGACTGGGGCCCTCTTGACACCTCTGGAATAATGCACAGTGTGAAATTCACTCTGGCATCGCCAGGGGGGCGGTGGAGAATGGGCATGGGGCTTTGGAAAGGGGGAGGAAGGGGATGGTGTGAGTAGAGGCACGGCACCGACACTGGCATGGTTATTCAGCAAGGTGTGCACCCAGCTTGGGGAAGGGGCAGGACATGAGTGTCTGCTGTGCTTCCACGGTCATGCAAGTATTGTGCCCTGCAATCCTGAATGCACTGCTCAGGAAGAAGCTGAGCAGATGGTAAGGGCCAGGTGGTGGGTTTGAACAAACACCCCAACACACTTCGGTTTCCCTATGTGGAAATCAAAGTCTCAATCCCAGCCCTGGTTGAGGAAAAGAAGCCCCAAACCCTTTGACCTCTGCTGTCACATTTCATCCTCTGATTACATGCAGATTGAGGGGATCAGAAAGCCCCTAACATTCCCATACAGCACTTGGTTCCCACTTCAGCTCTACCCAAGATGTCAAAACTGTGGGTTGGATCTGCAGCTTGATTGTCAGGGGCAGGAAATATCATTCCATCAAAAGTTTCCCTTTGCATCATTTTTCTCTTTTCCTTCCTCATTTTTGGGCAGGGTAAGTGGGTGCACCCGTTGTGGGATGGCAAAGAAGATGTTGGGTGCAAAGCATCACGTCACCTCACTGTGGGCCCATTTTGCCCTTGACCAAGCCACAAAAGGAAGCAGTTGGAGCTGTGGGCTACCCAGTGGTCGTGTTTGTTTTGGGCAGAGGAGGTTATTTCCTCTGTGGATGGCTCAGATCTCTTTCTTCCATGCAGCGTGAAACATCAGCTACGGCTGGCACTGGAGAAGGGTGAAGATGGAAGTGTCTGATCCCAAGGAGCTGTTATTCAGTTGCCATAATCAGATTGAAATAATGCACAGCTCTGTGACAGCCTAGTAGAGTTAAGAGTTTGGTAATTCTGGCCCTAGGTTTCAAGGAAGGAATTGTGGTATTTGTCATTGTCTCCTGTCATTTGACAGGAGAACCAAGAATGTTTCTGCTTTGGTAGATACTTCAGCCTGCAGCCGGTGCTCAGTTACTTTGAAGGCAGTGTATTGCACCCTCTGCACTGGACACAGACAGCACAGCTCCCACCAGGCTGCTGAACCAAAGTTGTCCTCTGAATGGAGCTTGCTGCTCCTCCCCAGCCTTGCCAGAGAAAGTGCATGAGGACCAGTAGCTCCCCAGATCAACAGATGCCCTGAGCAAAGAGATAGAGCCTCCTGAGTCCCTCTCCCTCTTTGATCACACCCATCTGGAGCTGGAGGGCCCTGGAGCTCTTCCAGCCAGAGGGAGTACAAGCCTCAGCGGGAAGGTATTTACCAGTTGGGAAGTGAGGATGCTAAACCTATTTGCATTTGCCCCACGGGCTGTAATAGTTGCCTTGCAACATTTACAGAGATGGGCTGAGGCAGTCGTGGTTGTGCCGGGGTGAAGCCCCACTGGCGGTGCTTTCTGGAATTCCCAAGGAATGGGGTGCGGCTGGGCGCTTGCTTATAGCCTTGGCCCAACTCCCCATTGCGTCTTCCTGCTGCAAGGCTCCGGCATTCTTCCCTAGTCTTCCTAGCACGAGGCAGTGACAAGGACAAAGCAGTGGAAGCTGGGATGGATGACACCTCTGGGGTGAGCTTGTGGAAGGAGCCAGGCGAGTTGTCCCTGCCTCCCTCTCACTGTCAGCTGATGTGCAGCAGCAGGAAGGAATGACACTGTTCCTGCGCTCTTTCCAGTGCTGCTGGTACACAACCAGCCTCGGGGTGGAAATGCCTCTAGTCGTTGCAGGGTGAGTGTGGAGGAGCAGTGGAGTCCCCTTTGAAATGGAAAAAGGGTGGGTAGGTCTGGCTGTATTTTAGGAACACGGACTAGATCAAACATTGTTTGATTATTTTAAGGGGGAGAACATCCGCTGCGACTCCGAGTGGAATGGGTTCATGCGGGGAGAATTGTACCTGCTGCAGAGTACTCTGGCAGGCATGTGTCAGGGTCCCCCTGTAGCCAGGAGTGGTGCTGGAAGGGTGGAAGCCCTGTGCCAGGTGAGTGCTGGTGGCAGGTGCTGCTGGTCTTGCCCTCTGCCAGGGAATGCGGTGGAGTCTCCCCTCAGGGTCCGCACATCAGCTTCAGAGGGAATTAAAAAATTATGTTTTTTTGGGTTTTTTTTGCCTGGCTGATCACTTGAGACCCTGCTGCCAAGATCCTTCGCTATGGTTGGTGTGGAGGTGCTCAGAAAGTCCTCCTCTTCTTGGCAGAGGAGTGAGTAGGTGGGTGCTTCCCTACCCTTCACAAAGTGGTGCTGCTGACACCATTCTGTTCTTCTATGTGCAGTCACTCCTGCTTAGAAAAAGGAACTGGAAAGTCCTCACCTCGGGAGTACCCTTGTCTGATTTCTTTGAGCCCTGAAAGTCTGCCTTCCCTGCTGGCTGCACAATCTTCACTCGCTCCTCCTCCTCTGTACCTATCAAGAAATAGAACTTCAGGCAAGACTGTGAAACCCTCACCAGAGGGTGTAGACCACAACACTCCATATTCCCTGCACCAGCTTGGCAGATGCTGATGGCAGGGGGACCTTTCAGCATCCCTCGTGCTCAAAAGCACAAGTTGGGAAAAAACTCCAGAGCGAGGGGTGAGGGGGCTAGAGAGGAGGCAGATTTTGGGAGAATGCATATGTGAGGAGTGGGAACAGGGAAATTGCTGCACCTGCACTTATTTACAGTGGCCAACAGTGCTGCTGGACATCTGGGAGGAGGGGAGCAAAGCTGGTGTGCTGAGAGGCCCTCGTATCACAGCCACAGTGCACGAGCAGCTCCTCTGCTGCCTTCTGTCAGATGTGCCATGGCCCTTCAAGCACCAGCAACCAGCACAAGAAAGGGAATTGAACGTCCCTGCCAAGGGATTGGCAGACTGGGGAGTGCTCTTGCGACTCAGGGGAGAGTCAGAGTTGGGAACTGCGGAGCAGAGGGAGGGAGGGAAGAACCAACTTTCTTCTAAGAATTCAGGGCCTCGCAGGAATACGAGGCCAGGCCTTGGGGCACTTGACAGCCAGCCAAGAGTCCATTGAGACAAAAGTCTTCTTTGATCTGCCGCACAGTTAAAAAAAGAGATTGTTAACCTGTGTTAGACAAATAACTCCAGAGGAGCTGCTAAGCAGGAAAAGCACCAACTGCTTGGGCTGGTCTCTTGGGGATCCCACCTCTCTTGCGGTGCTCCTCCACCTTCTGACCCCATGGGATTAGGTGGAGGTGATTGAAGGACCTCTGCTTCCCCATGTCTCAGCCCACAGGTGCCCCGATGTGTGTGGTGCCTGATCTCAGGGCACAGGGTTGGGGTGGGGGCCAGGGGCATGGCTGTTCCCAGGGACAGACCCCAGAGGGAGCAAGGACAAGGCATGCAGCTCAGGTTAGTTCCTGCTCTTAGGCCAGCCTTGGCCTTGGTTTACAAGGGTAAAATAAGGAGCTTCACACGCTTGCAGTTGTCACTGACAGAGTTGCCTTACAAAAATGGGGGAGGAAGACAGGATTATGAGCTGTGTGAGCTGGTGCTACACCATAGCCATGCTGGTAGCATCTGCAACAAGAAAAGATTGGCATCTAAAGCTGCTGCCATGAGCGGGGAGTGGAGCTTATTGCTACAGGCAGTCACCAGAAATACAGCTCCTGAGGGCCTACACTTTTCAATCCCTGATTCATATCTGCCCCCCCCCCCCGCTTCAGTTAGCAAGGTGACACTTCCCAGCTTGGTTCCAAAGTCACCGAGTCTCGTAACACCTGCCCACGCTCTCACCACAGCAAGTGCCAGAGCTTAAAATAAAGTTCCATTTCCTATATATATTAAGTGTCAGGAAGGTCCAGGGGCATCCGTGCAGAGCAGCATTTGTAAACAAATGCATTTGGCTGACAGGTGCAAACATTGAAAGACTGCAATTTCACCACCCAGCACTGAGCTCTGACTGCAAGTACTGGGAATTGCAAATGATCCCTCTTCCAGTAAATGTGTGTGGCACAAGGCAGGGAAGTGCTGCAGAGCCTATCCAGCAGTGGGCTGTTGGTTCCCCTCTTCCTCATTCAGCAGTAGATGTCAGAAGGCATCTTCATTTCACAGCTATTCAGTGATCCCTGAATTATACAAGTCTCTCTCTCGCTGTGCATTCATCACTGATGCTGCTTCCCTCTCCCTCAGAGACTGAGGAAGTAATGCCTGGGGACGTAAAATCTGCTTTTTGCTGCAGGAGGACAGCCAGATCTGTGGTGAGATGTGACAGTGATGGGGATGGAGTGGGGCAGGAAAGCTTGGTCTGACTGAAGCTGTCTGGTGGATCTGGCTGTGGTGGTTTAGTACACTGGTGTTGTCTGCTCTTCAGCTCTCTTCAGGAGGTTTCTGAACCTCCTTGGGCTTCAGCAACCTTCACATCACTGCATCCCAATTTAAGTTATAGTATTAGAGGGTGGTCTGGCAGGGCTGAGAAGGGAGCACTCCTCTTGTCCTACTATAGAAGCAAACAGTGGGTGGCCAAGGACAGGCACGTGTGAGAGAGTGCCAGGCTCAAGCAGCCATCCAAAAGTGGCTGCAGGTTTGGGCCAAAGCCCTCAAGGTTTAAAGCAAATGTTTAGCCACCTGCCTGGTGGCTTTTCTCACTGTGAGTGGAAGGAAAATGTTCTGCACTGAATGCAGGCAGGGAGGGAATAGCTGTACAGTAGGAGGACCACACACATGCCACCAACTGTCCAAAAAACCCACAAGACAATCCCTGCGTTTCATAGGCACACAAGCCAAACTCTCCTCTCAGTTACAGGGACATGTGTAGAGCTGTGCCTCAGACACCATCCAGCACCCAGCTGAAAGCAGCTTTTCCGCTTGAGTAGCCCTGAATGAAGAGAGTTCCCAGCTAAGCAAACACTTTGGCCAGTCCTTTCCTCTGTCTCTTTTTCTAGTCTTTCGGAAGTATATTTTAATCGGCACTTGCTTTCCCACACCGCTCCTTTGTACTCTTATTAAGTGCTGTCACTGGAGCCCGCTGTAGCCTAGTGCCAGAGTAAAATTCCCAGGAGACTGATGGCATTGCACCTGCCTGCACAAACTCTGTATTTGGCCCATTGTTACTAAACCTGCTTACTTAAGGTTTTTATGCTGGTGTGCAATGACATCCAAATTCCCATGTGTTTCTTCCTCCAAAACAGCTCCTCAGCCCATCACCTCCTTGCAGCTTTTGTGGTTTCTCTGTGGGCTCACACTGGGGCAGCCTCAGCCGCGAAGGCCAACCTTCATCTCCAACCCACCCTTTTTTTTCTTTAAAAAAAGAGTATGCAAATGATGTATATTATTGGGCCTCTGTGGTTTGAAAACACACGTGCTTGCACACGCACACACACACGATAACTGACAAAGCCTGTGAAGGAGTTTCATAACGGAGGGAAATATTGGGAAGATTTTATCTGATAGTGTAAGGGAAGTCTGTTAAAACGCCTTTACTGCAGGCAGCAGGAATGAGAAGCCACCTGGAGAAGTCATACACCACCGGAGAAGGAAGCCTTGCTGGCTGCTTGCATAGTGTCCAGGGCTCTGCTGCATAGCCCGGGTATTTTTTGGCTTTTTTAATCTCCTGTCAGCTTTGGGAGAGGGGCTCTCTTGCTTTTGCTTAGGTTTCAGGTTCATGCCTTCATGAGGAATAAAGCCCTCAAGGTTTAAAAGCCAATGCAGAACAACTCATACTTGTGTGTTTCACTGGTTCTATCGTGTTTCCTCCATGCTTGATTCCCTGATCCCGCTCCATGACACAGACAGGACTTGCAGATCATCTCTGTAATGCTTGTTTCTCCCTTTCTTTTACTTTTGTCATCTGGCAGGGGGACCCCATACCTGAAGACATTTATGAGATTTTGGGTGGCAGCTCAGTGCGCTCCATCAGTGACCTCCAGCGTGCCCTGCGGATAGACTCCGTAGGTAAATCTCCTCTTCACCAAACACCCCTCTATTTTTAATTAAGTCTTTGGGAGGGCTGGGAGGGGATATTCTGTTTTTCAGCAGGCACACTATCAACAGACTTCATTATAAATATAGGAACCATTCAGGAGCCAAGGCCTGGTTGTTTACAGACTTAGTCCCCTTGAAACTTGTGGGAGCTAGAGGCAACTGGATGCTTTTTTAGATTTCCTAACTGTCTGGACACTGGCCTCCAAAAATGATAGGAGATGAGCAAGGTGAGTGCAAGGAACTGAGATCATAATTTTCACTCTGTGAGATGCTCAGTCAGCAAGGCTTGAATTGGACAAGGATCAGTTTAGGAGGCAGCAAAATGGGAGGTGGAAATAGGGTGACAGAGGAGGAAAGGACTGAGTGGGTTTCCAGGTTTAGCATGCACAAGAGGCTGTGGGCTCCCAGAGGCTCTTAGGATGAGATCAGCAAAGCACATGTCCATGGGTGAGCTATGGGACAGGGGCTAAGTCAGGGTAGCATTGCTTCACCTCCTGCCCGTAGATAAGAGCTTTGGGGGCTGCAGGGCCTCAGGATCACTTGGCCACGGCTGAGTGCAGTGAGCAGCAGGAGCAGCAAAGTGTGGAGGGGTCGGCACGTGTGGGAACTGGAGCACGTGCCACGGCGGCTGGGCTGGCCCAGGAATTTATTTATAAACGGTCTCTTCAGAGCAAATTCCTTTCTATTCTAACCCTGCTCCCACCCGTCGTTCTCCAACCCCCCCAGCTCGACTTCTCTCTAGTGTTTTGTCTGTTTTGAGCTTTGTAATCCTTGCCGAGACACTATCTACGGGGGAACAGAATTTCCTGCTTTTGTTTCCTATGCCAGTCCAACCACTGGCGCAGTCTCAAAAGCATTCCCGCTGCCTTTCAAAATGGCCCTGGAGGGGCTGGGGGGGGAAAGCAAGGAGGAGGGCACCAGCTGCGTTCAGCTATTGTTTGTCTTAGAAAGAGGCGATGAGGCTCCCCACCACTGCCAGGGCCGCTCCCTGCCCTCACCAGTTCCCCCCCTCCTTGTTCACGAGCCACACAATGGGGCAACTTCCAAAATTAGCACAGCTGAATTGTCCCAGGCTGGTCTCCCCCACCCCAAATGTCTTTATGATCCAGGATGTAGAAGGACAACCTAGAGGAGGGAGGGACATGGTTCTCAACAGATTTGTTTTGAGTCAACAGTGGTTGTTATTTTTTTGCCCCCATTTCTCTTCTCTCATCAACTCAACTCATTCACCAAAGGCAGCTCCCACCTTCGTTCAATGGAATGCCACAGGATGGAGGGGTGGACAAGAAGCAGCTGAGAAGATGCATCCAATCTGTCATGGCCCAGTGTCTAAGGAACAGATACATCTCGATCATGGCTATCAACCAGCCTCATGATTAAGAAATAAAATGGGCTTATCTGGTTGCCTCCAGAAGCTCAAGGGTATGAGAGAAGGCTGCAGGGCTTTGAGTTGTTGGTTTCACTTCAGGCCCCAGATAGGAAAGGCTGGTCAGGGAACAAAAAGAGGTGCTGTGAAGCTGTTTCTTTGTTTCACCACATGGCTCTCATCTGTTCCCAGGTACTGACTGAGGGGCATTGACATTTTCTTGCCCTGTGAGGAATTTGCAAATTAGTGTGTTAGCAAAATAATCCCAAAGTGTCTGGAGCTATTCCTTGTGCTGTCTGTGCACCCTGTGTGTGTCATGGCTGCTTCCTTCCACTGACTGCACAAGGAGTCAGAATGAGGCAGCTCCAGGAGGCTGATGGGCTGAGATAGTGTTCTCCTGAACTTGGGCACTACTGTAGACCCAGGAACGGAAGTGTGTAGAGTGGGAGTCATATCTTTAACTGTGGTTGCCCACAGAGCAGTGGCTGCCCGTGTAAACCGGTCATCCAGACACCTTATCTAGCCCAAAGAGAACTACAGGCCCTTCTAAAGTGTGATCCACCAGTTCTCAATTTGGAAGTTTGCCTGAGGGTGAGACAAATGGTGCCTACAACTGATCACACCTTTCCAGCCATTTTAAGGGGTGTCTGTCTACCTCACATGCAGATGTTGACTGCTCGTTGACAGGCACATGATTTCTGCCTTGTGGATGCAGTCTCTGTGCACCCATCTCAAATCCATCATCAATTGCTTGAGACATGAGCAGAGAATGAAGTCCTTGCTCCCCTTTATGAGAAGGCTGCACTAGGGCAGGGCTGAGGAAGAGGAATGGGACCTGATAGGTAAGGGAAGTCTGCTCCACCACACATCTGATAAACAGAAATCTTCCACTGGCCCCTAATTCCCTTTAAGAAAATTGCTCCCTTGATGCTGACGTCCATTCAGTTTCCTTCAGCTGCTAAAGCAGGTCAGAGAAGGAAAGAGCTGTGGCTGGGTGGGAGCTATCTTCGAGCGCAGCCATTGTCCCGAGCTCAGGAGGGGCTGCGTGTTGGAGTGCTCCATAGGGATTATGGGCATTTCTCTATTCAGCACTTCCTATGGGAAAAAGCAGTGGGGTGGGAGGGAACTGCTCAGGGCTGGCCTGAATGCTATCGGTCTTCCTCTCCCATCGCTGACTGAACCACCTCCAGATCCTGCCTCTTACATTAAAGTAATCTAGAGGAAAAGTAATTTTAACTTTATTTTTCTGTTCTTCTGTCATGAGACTGCTCTAACCTAGAGCAGCTGAGGTGAGTTGGGAAAGGGAAAGCAAGCACCCCACCTACCACACATCCCCCACTTCACCTGCCCTCTCACCTCCCAACTCTCCCAGTACCAAGCCATCCCAGCAAGGCACATCAGTGTTAAATGCGAAGTGTTCTGCTTGTCTTTTCTGGTCTTTGATCCTCCTTGGTGTTCTCCTGGTCTCAGCTGGCCAATCTGAATCCCTGTGCAACTCCTCTCTGATACCAAAAAGTCCTGACATGGGCCTTATTATTCTTGAGCTGGAGTTTTCCTCTCCTAGACTAGGTCCCCTCTTTCATGATAGGCTTGTTGCTCTAAGCTGCCTAGTCTGAGCAAAGAGTGTCCATGCCCCAGCACAGCTGTGACTTTGCTTGTGGATTTACATATGGCATGATGTCCTGGGTCTGTGGCCTATCCCATGTCCCTGCAATTAGCCTGATGATCTGAGCACAAGTGCCTGCTGTCTTCTCCTGTCTCTACTTGGTGCTATTAGGTCATATCTTACTCTTTGCAGAGCAGGATAGCTCGAGCCTGAACCTGAATGCAACTCAGCCTGATCAAAACCCTGTGGCCCTGTCTCGAGAGCGACGAAGCCTAGGTGAGCTGAGGGTCTTGCACCTTGTAATTGTTGGGGGACTCACCTGAACAGCCATGGGTGGTCCAGATATGTGGCTGAGATATAGACGTAGGGATAGATTTTATATTGTGCCTGTATGTGTGGAGGCATGAGAAGGAGGGTCTGGGCCTGGAGTGGGAGCTGGGTGTTTCACCCTGGGAGGGCAGGAGAGGGAGTCTGGACTTCTGTGCATTGCTCTGCATTAAATCCCAATGGTGCTTGTTTGCTCTAAAGTGTCATCTCCTGCCTGGGCTGCAGTGAAAGGCATCATTGTGCAGGGACTTCCTCCACAGGGCATGGCTCTGTATAGGGGGAGAGCTGGAGGGGTGGGATAAAGAGAAAGAACATATGTGCGTGCATATGCATGTGCATGTGAGAGCCGTGTGGGGTCCTTCACTTGCAGCAGAGATGCTGTAGTGGCTTGGTGACAGCTACAAAGCCCATTTCATCCCCTTTTTCTCTCTTGGCTCTCCATAGGTACTCTGGCAGCAGCAGAGACAGCTGTCCTTGCAGAGTGCAAGACACGGGAGGTGGTTTTTGAAATCTCCCGCAACATGGTGGACAGCACCAATGCCAACTTCGTGGTGTGGCCACCCTGCGTGGAGGTGCAGCGCTGCTCCGGATGTTGCAACAACCGCAACGTGCAGTGCCGCCCCACGCAGATCCGTGTCCGGCACGTCCAGGTGAGGGACACACCTGCCACTGCTCCCTCCTCCTGCTGCCCACTGCCATCCCTGTGCCCCAAAGCCAAACACGGGGCGTGTCTCAGGTGCTGGGCTTATGCAGCCGTCTGTCCCCTCTGCACTGGCCATGCAGCACTGCAGCTGCTGGCACAAGTGACACTCATACCAGCTGCTGGAAGGGCTGGTGCTGTCCAGCAGCTGGGGATTGTCACCACGCAGAGCTACGGGGCACTGTCCCCAGCTGCAGCTCCATGCCACAGCCTGTGCTGGGGCTCAAGGAGGCCTTGTCTGCTGTGTTAGAGCAGAGGAAACAAGGTGCTTTCATCACAGGAACTGGTTTTGATGCAAAAAGAGGAGGGTTTGTAGTGTCAGTCTCCATCTCCCACTGCTGTTGCAGCTGCTTTCCAAGACATGCACTAGAGCAGCTTCTCTTTCTCAGCCCACAGTTACCTCCTGACCTGCTCCATCAGCCAGCAGACACCTAACAGCTAATCTCTTGCTCTGATACTCCCCTCACAGCTACCACTGATCTCCCCACAGCTTCCTCCCAGAGAGCTTGTTTAAAAATAATATTCATCTCATACTAATCCTCTGCCTGAGCCATAAGAGACTCCCCCAGGCAGGCAGCAGAGGTTGGCTGGGAGAGATTGTATTCACACACAGCCCTTTTCATCAGGAAATTCCTTTCTCAGAAAAGCCAGGCTGAATGAGGAAAAAATGGAGGGAGCAGGAGTTGTTTTTCTGGAAAAAAACAAGTGAGAGGTCAAAAGCCAGCCTGAAAAAGTGACCTGGAAATGGTTTCTTTGAGGACAGAGGTTTCTCTATTGTTTGGCTGCAAGTGTTTGTCTAGCGAGCAGCATGTGGTCTGAAGCGTGTGGAGTGGGCTTTCAAGGAAAGATAAACAGCTTGGCTGCTTTGGCGCTGGCTGAGGGATGTTACAGAGGGCAGTGGGTTTAGAGGAATTCCATCCCAGATGCACAGCAGAGTGAGTATTTATAGCTTGTGGAGCACTTCAGGGACCACAGAGTTGTTAGATAAACTGAGTGGGGTTAGCCCTGGCTGCTGATGGAGTAGGAGGACCCCCTAGAAAGCTTGTGCCCTGTGGCGGGATGTGGAGCAATGACTCTTCTCTCTGAGTCAGCACTGGTGGAGAGTTCAAGGGAATTTCCAGAGCACCGCCTTTCCCATGAAGAGCCAAGGGCTTCAGCCCTGCAAGTTATTAAAGAGCTTGAGACAAATTCAGACAGGCTTCAGCAGAGCTCATGAGACTGTGTTAGCTTGCTTTGGACCTGAGTTCTTCTCCTTTTGCCCTTCCTGTAGGTTCCTGTGAGAATTATCCTGGTTGCTTCAGGTCTCTGCCATCGCATCTGTCAAAAACGGGCTAACAAGTCTGTTATGTTCCATGTTTCTGTCTCTGATCAACCAGTCATCCTGCTTAAGCTCTGGCAATAGTTAGGATTAGGGGACCAGCCAGAGACATCCAAACTTGCCTGGTCTGAGTCTGCTCTGCTGCCAGATTCAGAATTATCTCCCATACACACCACCCCTGAGTCTGAGTTTGAGTTTTGAGTTTGAGTTTGAATTTTGAGTTTGAACAGGGCTCTGTAATTTGCCTTCTGACCCTTTAGGAAGAAAGCCAGGGCTACAGTACACTGACACTGACTAATTTTACAGAGTGGGAACTGTGGCTGTATTAATCTTTTGCCTGTCTTCCTCTTGCAAATAGGTGAATAAGATCGAATTTGTCCAGAGGAAGCCAAAATTCACAAAAGTTGTTGTGCCTTTAGAGGACCATGTGCAGTGTCGGTGTGAAGCCGTGTTCCGACCACCCCCCAGGAACATCCGTCCAGGGCCACATGAACAGAGACGTAAGGATCTTGGCATTAGTAGAACAAAGGGAGGTGTGAGAAGAGGGCCTGGGGAGAGAGAAAAGAGACCTCCACTGGTTTCAATCTACTTAGCTCCAGTG
Organism: Prinia subflava; assembly: GCF_021018805.1. Taxonomy (NCBI): domain Eukaryota; kingdom Metazoa; phylum Chordata; class Aves; order Passeriformes; family Cisticolidae; genus Prinia; species Prinia subflava. The sequence goes on along the minus strand of NC_086250.1, from coordinate 22,357,275 downwards.
AATCCCAAGGGCCTTCGCTGGTTTATAGCAGCTGAGGGACCTTTCCCAGGATGTCTGCCTGACAGAAAGGGGCTGAAACTGAAGGAAAAGAAGGAGGGGAAGGTGAGAGGTGAGGGGAAGGGCATGTTGGGAAAAGGGAGAGGGCAGAGATTGTGGAGAACAGAGGACAAGGAACAGAAGAACAGAAAGAGGCCTTGTGGCCCTGCTGTTGCAGAGCTCTTTGTTGACAGTGTGTGGAGAAGGATATTTCAACAGGAGCCGTCTGCCCCTGGCTGTACAGACACTCTCTCCTCTGTTTTGGCAGGCTTGTCACCGGCATTCACCACAGCTGCTGTCTCACAGAGGCGGCGAGTACGCCGGCCACCAGCACAGAAGAGGAAACATAAGAAGTACAAGCATGTCAACGATAAGAAAGTGCTGAAAGAAATCCTCATAGCATAGAAGTGCTGGCAGGGGAGAGAGAGCACAAGGCAAGTAACAGCAAGCTGCTTTTCCAGTCAGGAGAGATGTCCTCCTGGGACATGGCATCTTAGACCCTTCTCACACCACTGGCCACTCGTTCAGTGTGGAGCTAATGCAGGACAAAACCTGGGTTGAAGGAGGAGGAAGAACAAGGTTGGGTGCCAACGTATGGGTTCTGTTTATGGAATTAAGGTTCTTTGCAAAGTTGGAATGATCATGTTGCAGCCATCCTTGCTCTCAGGCCCTGGCCTCTCCTTTCTCTGCCTTCCTTTCAGGCAGAGAACAACCCTGACTTCTCACTACACCTCAGTCCCCTTGGGGTCCATGTAATTGATCTCTTCTGTGAAGCAACTCCTCTTCTAGTTTCTCTATTGGTTCTCTGTTGAAAACAGAGAATTAATGTTGTTCTAGGGATCCCTTTTCCTTTTATTTCATTAGCTGAGTTGGCAGAAAGGCTGAAAAGCAAAAACACTTTTGGTTCATCACTCTCCTAGAGGGAAGCCTATGTGCATGAGAAAGGTCATACCAGGGGAATGGAGAACTGGAATCTCTGGCTAGAGATCTGCACTTTGTCAGGCCAGGGTCTGATTCTTCTCTCCATGACTTGTATAAACAGGAGTAATTCCTTCACCATCAGAAGAATTTCACTGGTACAAGGGAAAGGAGGCTAAGCCCTTGTTCCCCATGAGAGGAAAAGGTGCAGAAAAGAGGGAAAGACTAGTCAAGGTGCAGATTGGTGGGAGCTGAATTAAGAGAAAGGTGACACAGCTTAACAGGGAGAGCCCTGGCCCACAGCTCAGCAGTTCCAGCTCTGCTGCAGCCACTTGAATAAGCCCAGACCACCACTTCATATTCACTTCCCCTCACCCTAGGAGAGGGGACAGCAGGCTTCCATTGGCATTTCAAGAGCTGGGGACAAGGGGCACCAGGCAGTGTCTTGAGACTGGGATTCCCATGCTTAGCACTACAAGGCCTCTAATTATCCCAGGATCCTCCTGGCCAGCCTAAAGTTCCCAGGATAGAAATGATGCAAACTCATGCAAATCTCAGCTCTGGCTCAAGCTGTTCAGAGGAAAAAATAGAGGAGATCAAAAATCCTCCAGGGCTTCTAATCTGGCTCTGGCACAAATAATTTCCAGAGGAGAAAAGGAGATAGGAGGGGAGTTGCAGGGGCCAAAGGGTTACATCTGCTAACGCTGTGTCTGGTTTTGTTTCACTTCCAGGTTTATTTAATATACTTGCTGTATTGCCCCCATGGGGTCCGTGGAATGATAACTCTTCCTCTTTGTCCATCTGCCTCAATGTCTGATTCAGACGGCAATTGGTGCTTCCCTTTCCATCAGTGGACTTTCTCCCACCAAAGCCTCCCTTTCATTTATTAGCAAAATTTAACGTTTTACACACACACACACAAAAGGACAAGGATGACCTACACGTATATATATGAGAAAGGAACAAAGAACAAATAAAAGCGTGAATGCCAACAGCCACAACTTGCGATAACAGGACAATTCCTTCCCTGCTATGGAGGACAAGATGGAAAATGTGAAAAGGAAAACAGGTCCAATTTCTTCTGAGAGAAGGTGAAAAACAGATGGACAGAGGCCAGAAGGGGAATATTCTCCCTTTCCCTTATGCGTCTGGTAAGGCTGGGAGGGCCCAGCTGAGATCTACTCTTGCATTGGACCTATCTTTTGGAAACAAGCAAATCTCAGATTGCGAGCGGCGACCAATAATGGAAAATGCACTAAGGACTTTTATCGCCCTACCTGGGCAGATATATATTTTTAATGTGCGTGTGTATATTTTATTTTTAAAAAGAAAAACCAAAACCACTAAGGTATACAACATCTCGGGGAACATAACAAACAAGCAAAGAAATAAAACAAGGAAGCCAAATGCATTCCCCCACCCCCTCTTTCCCCTACTCCTGGTGCTGACTGGAAGGTGTTTGGATCATGAGAAGGAGCACACGGCAGGAAAATCGTCTCCACGGCCCTGGCCCCTGCCAAGGGGAACCATCTTTGCACATGCTAGTGGAGAATTCAGCTTTCCAGGCTCGGACTCAAATTATTTTTTAGATTCACTTGGGATGTGTGCGTGTGTATAAGTGTGTGTACATATATATATATATATATGTACACACACACACATATACGTATATATATATATACACACATATGCACGTGTGTGGGTATGTATGTGTATTTATACATACACATATAAATACATATATATGTTCTTAAATGGATTGCATTCCCCAGTGGCAGGAAGCTCAGAGGCACATGCATGCATCAGCTTCACTGGGCTGACAGAAAAGCACACTGTTACTGCAACATGCCTGCAAGGCTGGGGACGGGGCAGGCAGAGGCATCGTCTGATCCCTCTCTTTCTTGTTACCCTTTTCTCTCACTCTGCACCAATCCCCTCTCAGCACAACTTCCTTGCAGGAGGTGAAGTGGCACCACAACAAGACCAAGGACAGCCAAACTTAGAATCATGACTTAATCTCAGTGAGCTGTCCGTGCCTGCTCTGTGGTCTTGAAGGAAGAATCGTGTCATTCCCACGAGGTTTTTAACCCCTTCCTGGATGACCTGCATACTATGCCTCCACTAATCTTTCCCTGCCAGTTCCCACATCTCTCATAATTTTCCTCACATTTTCCCTTTCAAATTTCTTCTTGATCTTTACATATTAAATGTTCCCAACCCCCTTAGCTTGGAAGTTGATCCATTGTATGGACAGCTCTGTGCAGGTATAGAGAAAGAAATGAGGATGATCTTCACAGTTGACAGCAGCTGTCTGAGACAGAAACGAGCTCTTCTAAGTGAGGAGAATTGAGAGAACAGCTGGAGGGTCAGTTGTAGAGTCCCTCCCTCAAAGACTGCCTGTCTTCAAGGAGGGAAGAGGACTGTGTGGGCAAGGGCTGATTTTGCACAGGTAATGGTAACTATTAGCAGAATTGTTACATATGATGGGAATTCCCAGCATCACCTTGGAGTCAGGGTCTTGGATTATGCTGTGCTGGGTGCTGCACACAAGAAAGTGCCTGCCCAGAGCAATCTCATGGCACTTCTGCCCTCGGGCACACACACCCCTGTTGTGGGGTAAAGCTCTGGAGGGAGATGGGGAAAGTAGCCAAAGCCACAGCCTGGGAGCTGTTAAAAGTTGTGGAGGGACGAAGTCCTCACTTTCTGCAAACCCAGAGCACTTCTTGTACCACTGCCAAGGCAGCACATTGCTCCCTCCCTCCAGTCCCAAGTCCTCAAGTCTTAAGACACTTTCTTACCCTGTTTCAAAATCTGTTTCTTTTGGTTTGTAAATATGATGAGGTTCTGGTTTATTTTATTTTAATTTTTTGCCTTTTTTTTAATGTAAGATTAATTTATACTCAGTACTGTATTTAAAGTTATAAAAAAAAAAAAATCACCTCTTGAACAGCATTTTCTCTTTCTTTTGTGAGCTGAATAGAAAGCAGAGGCCAAATCAGCTCACTGCAGGGCACAGCAGGATTTCCAGGGCCTCCAGTTTCCTTTTTAGGACACTTGTTCTGAGATTGCAGAGAGAAGCAACCAAAGCTGGGAACGTCTTGAAAGTCTACACACAACCCTGTCCGTGGCCAGCTGTGCTCCTCCTTCCTCACTAGGGCTAGTTTGAAATGACTCAGGTGCTGGGATTTTTGGATTTTTGTCTTGAAGAGGTCCCCTTCTCCTTAGTTGCTCTGCTAGGACACCCGGCCAGAATTTCCCTGTGCTTTCATCCCATCTCCGGATTCCTCTGCTTTGAAGGGCTTGGGACAGTCAGCACTGTTTACATTTCCCAAAGCTGTACAAACAGTTGGCTCCTTCCCTCCTTAGTCACATCGTCTAGACAACAGCAGTCCTTCCCTTGGTCAGAAAGGACATTGCATTTCCCTTTCCTCTCAGCAAGGGAGGTATCATACGTCTGGCATTTGGGTGCCATACTGTGGGGAGCAAATGCTGTGTGGGAGCAAAGGCCATGCTGTGCCTTGTGCCTCAATTTTGGCATCCCCCTAGCAAATGCACAGCATCCTCAGTCCATGGCTCTGCTGTGAGGAATGCAGACCCAAGCAGAGACTTGTGCTGCAGTGGTGAACCTGAGGACATCAGTGTCTAGGAGTAATCCAGGATGTCCTTAAAGGATAAACTTGATGCTCACAGGTGTGCACCTTGCTGGACATGGGTCATTTTGGGGTGATGACCTGTTTTCTCTCATCCTCAAAACAGTGAGCTCTATCTGCTCCCAAGAATGAAAACACAGGCAAAATCACAATCCTCACTTTGATTTCCAGAGGGTAATTCAGGGGAAAGAAAGATTTTTGGCATGAGATTTCTTTGGGCTGGAGGCCTGTCAGCAGGGACTTTGAGAAGAAAAGAGTGCAAAGAGGGGTACAAGGCACAGGAAGCATGGGAGCATCATCCTGGACTGAGGAGTGAGAGGAACGGCTCAGTGTACCAGGGTCCAGCACACTGTCTGTCCATGGAGGTCCCCAGGCAACCCCATTTGCAAGTGCAGTCTCTGCTTTTAACAGCTTGAAATAAACTGGTGCTGAAAGGCTGCAAGCCCTGGCACATGGAGCCACCCTGTGCCCAGCACCTCATACCCATGTGCAGCAGCTACTTGTCCAGGGGCTTGCTCAGCACAGCACCCTAAGTGTGCATTCAGCACAGCTCAGTGTGGAGCATAGGAGGGAGGGACCTGTGCCTCTTAAGGCTGGAGCAGGTAATTTACACTCACCCCACAAAGCCAGGCTCAGGAAATAAATCCTGGCAGCATGCTGCTGGAAAATGTCTCCTGCAGCTTGGTGAACCCACTGCTACAGGTGATCTCAGAGGTGCTGGGGAGTTTTGGCAACTGTCCCTGGTTTAATTGCACAACTGCTACTTTACCTAAAGGCCCAGTCTCAGGATATGTCATTCAACAGGAGGTCCATATTTTAATGGAAGAAATGCATCCATGGCAGTTAAGAGAGGCTGCAGCAATGGATCCTCCCATGATAGCACAGCTCCTGAAAGTGGCACACAAATGGGAGAGCAAGGCAGGGCACAAGAAGCAAACTGCTGTGTTCTAGAGCCAGACTTCCTGGTTTTTAGCACTGACAGTTTGAAACACAAAATCTGTTTCATGGGTAAATGAAGTGAAAAATCAGTTTGCAAGAACAGGCCCAGGAAAACCATTCACTGCTTATTTTATTGGTGCTCAGGAATACAAACAACGTAAACTCTCCCCACATCTGGCTGTGGCTCAAAGGAAGAGCCTTCTCCAGCCCAGCCATGTGGCATAAAGCCCACACACGTGTTCTCCTCCCTGTGCTCAGCTCATGCCTCCCTGGCATAAGCTGTGCCCCCACCATGACAGCCACTGTGTCCTGCTGCCTCACCTGCCCACAATCCAGACCTGGCTGGAGATAGCTCAGTGGAAACCAGTGCTTTTCCTCTTTGTCCCAGAGTGGGATAGGGATGTGTTGGAGTGTGGCCCCATCTCATTGTCCATGCACCAACATATGGTAGGCCCCAGGGATGGAGAAGCCAGCTATGCCAAGAGAAAAGCAGGGTACAAAGAAGGAGGAAAATGTGAAGAACTGAAAGCTATTTAGGAAAAACCCCCACAACAAAAACTTGTTGCTTGAGCATGCAGCTGTTCTTCACTCGCCTTCAGACAGCCCGTGACCAAAGGGTACTGCCCCTCCCTGATCCATGATCTGCCCATGACCAAATGAACTTGTTGCAGGCTTGGGAATTTCCCATCTTAAAAAACACTGCAAGGAAGCCAGGCAGCCTCAGCTGTTTGTGGATTTTGTCACAGAGCAGAGCCCCACAAAAACTGAGTGCTAAGAGGAACAGGAAGTAACCCCAAATGCTGTAGCCTCCCTGCAGGGAAGTGCAAACACCAAGTTAACACAGGGAGTTAACAGACACAGCAGTGGATCTGTGAAGCTCTTGGCAGAGGAGCCAGGAGATTAAAGATACCAAAATATAAAATTATGGCAGGGCTCACCTACTATTTTTCCTCCCCCAGTCAGGGAGATTCCAGATAGGACTCTGGCATGATGGACTGCCTTGGATTCACAGCAAAGTCTGGAGTAAAGGCAGCCTCAAGGGAAACAACCCCCTTTTTTATTACTCTTTTATTACTATCTCAATAAAGCTGTTTGCAAGGGATTAAGCAGCAACCCAAACATGGCAGGGACCCAGGCAACAGGGAGGTTTGTGGTTTGACAGTCAATGCACTTTTCTAAATGTTTGCTGTGATTTTTTTTTTTTTTTGCGTGCTGCAAAAATTCAATGGATAGTGCAGAAACACCAGGCAAGCAGCTTGGCCATAAGTCTTGTCCTAGCAGCTTTGGAAACTTCCAGGTTCCCAAATGTCCTGACCTTTGGCCCTGGCCAAAGCTGGCCAATTCAGTCAGTGAAGGCAGGCTCTGGCCCCCAAACCCAGGCCCTGCTTGGCTGTTTTCTGCATGAAAACAAATGATTTTTCAGCAGGAATCTCAGCACAGATCCAGGGAAGGACAGAGGAGATGGTTTCAGCTACTGTTGGTCTCTTCAGCTATGAGCAACAACATCAGAGACAAATTAAGTCGGCGCAGAAAAAGTGCTGATGACTGAACCAAGGTCTGCTCCCAGAAAGAAGCCCTTTCTCACACCTGTATCCCTCCCATGGAGAGGATTTCAGGACTCCCCAGGCCTTGGGTGGGGATGTCAGCAAGCCTCATGGATATCAACATGTTGAGAGGGTGCTTGGGAGAGCTGACATTTGGGCATGCTGGGGTGTTAGCTTCTTCCAGAAAGGAGGGCAGGAGGTTTTATCATGAAGCTGCACACACTGGCTTGATGCCTGTGAGGAAAAGTTCTGGGAAGTGCCTGCATTTCTACAGGGTGCCTACAATGCCTCCTGGGCTTCTCTTATGCCAAGGGGCTGTGCAAAGTGGTCTGTGCCTTTAAAATCTGCAGAGGTGTTATTTAGATGGAAAAAATATTTCACTGTGACCATGGATATTGTTTGTATTTCAGTAATTGACTGAGGAGAGACAGAGAGAAAAGACCTTCCTTCCCTCTGACAGGTTCAGGAATTTTTTCCACTAATTAAGAAGAAAAATAAAATGCTTTTACTGGGAGGGGGATAGGAGGAAAAGGGGGTCCCCCTGGTGTCCCATAAACCTGGTAGCCATGGACAAAATACCACAATCACAGCATAGCCTTGCCCTGGAAAGTTTGAGATAGTTCTGGCCAGTGGAGCAAAGCAGGAGCACACCTCTCACTCACAGGAGACTCTGCTTTCTAACATCCCAAGCTGGATGAGGAGCAGCTCCCTCCCAGAAGGATGAACAGATCCAGATGAGGCTCTTGGTCTGTGAAGGGCAGGACCAGTGCCTGCTGCAGCAAGGTGACAGACAGTGGTGCAGGTTGTCTCCTGGGAGGTATGGGAGATGCTTTACACATCAGAGCATCTCTCCAGCTGCAGTGAGATGCAGTCAGATCGCTGTAAAAGGACGGAAATGGGTGTTCCTTACATTCAGGTTTGGCTGGGTTGAGGCTGTCCTTGCTCTACTGAAGCAGGTGTGAACAGCCCAGTAATTGAACAAGGTATTTTCCCAGCATGGCCACCTTCAAGTGTGTTAAATGAAACAGAAAGGGGCAGCTGAACGAGATCTGCAATTTATTCCCTATCATATGTATTTTCCCTTTTCCATGGATAGTCCCACTGGGTATGCTGTGACCTATTGTTGTACTTATTTATTTGCTCAGGTCTTGCAGATGATTTCAAAGCTCTTGGCCAGGAAGGAGTAGCTAGATGCTGTTGCCATGTGGGACACAAAACCTGCTCCAGTTTCCCACTTTGAATATAGACGATAAGCCAGGTGCAACCCCCAAACCCAGGACTAAATCGTGTTGCCTTCCCTTCTCACTCTAACCTAGAAAGTGGAATACTTCATAGCAAGTTCATCCTGTGTGGTTTTTTCCAAGCAAGAGGTTAGCTGATTGGAGTACTTTAGGTTAAAGAGTTGCTTTTCTGTTTTGGGAAAGACCAGTGTTGAGTGGAAGGGTGTAGGAGAAACTTTGGGTGCTTGGAGACTCCCTGAGGCCAGACACCACTAGTCTCTGAAGAAGGACAACCAGCAACAGCAGATTTTTTTCCTAGCTGGAAAATATCAATATTTTTCAACTTGTATTTAAAAATTCCCCAAGAAGTCTGGGTGCATATGCACACCCATCCAGGAAATGGAGGCCCTTGGGCAGAAAAAATTGGGAGCTGGCACAGTGCTGCTGTGCCCACTGTGATACACTGTCTGTGTTGCAGTGCAGATGGAGAAAGATGCCATCACTGCTGGCACTGTCCCTTGCATTTGGAACACTTGTGGCTTTGAATCCAAAGTGTCACAAATGTGAGCTGTGAGTAAAGTGGGTGGGTCTTGAACTTCACATGTGAATGACCAGTCCTTATGGAACCAGAGTGGAGGAAAACAAGGGCCTCATGAGACCTGGATGGCTGTGCTCAGCCAGAGAAGGTTCTGCACTTGGCACTTCTGCAGGCTAAGAGAGATGGTCACTGCAGTGCTTGAACTGGGGAGAGCAACAAGGACTGCTGCTCCCCAGTACTGATAGGACCTGGCTCCCTGATGTACATGTCACTGCATGGTAGAGGTCACAGCACCAAGTTTTGGAAGTTAGCAGAGGTTCTTGGATATGGGCATCTGCATCCCAGCTCTCCATCGCTGGTATGGGATGCCGAGAGTTCCCATCCACAGGTTTGGAAAGGACCTGAGAATTTTAATTTTGTGAGGAGCTGCCAGAACCAGTTACGGAGAGACACAGTGAACTTGTAAAGGAGTGGGATGATGAAGGTAAAACCCAAAGGAAAGATTTGCTTTCTGGGAACTTTTTCTTTCACTCTTTTCCACCCCTCACCCAGAGACCCCTCTTGCTTGCCAGGAAATGTGGTCGGGGCAAGCATTTTGCCACCTGGTTTATGCACGCACCAGTCAAGGAAACAATTCTGCAGCTGAAAGAGGAAATCTCAGTACTGGCTATTTCCAACCTCTATTGTTTATTACCCAACTCATGCATTACACAGACTAGTAGGCAAGGCAGCAAGATTGCAACACCGTGCATGTGCTTTCAGACACTTAATTTTAGCATTGCATCCTCTGATTTGTGGTACTGAGAAAAACCAGCTCTAAGGAAAGAGGAAATCAGAGTTTCTGACACTTGATTTTGACCATAAAAGGAAGCAGATCATTTGAGTGACCTAACAGGTTTAGTCATTCAGACTGTAATCCTTTGAGTGTCCAGCAAATCCCTGCTGGGGTTTTCCCATTCCCAAGGAGCTGGATTGCTTGGGAACTCTGGGCTGGGCTGAAATCCTTGAGTGACTGGAGCTTTTGTGCCTCTGATTAAGTTCCTGATCTTTGGACCTTTTCTCTGGGCAGTACAGGACACATGCACGCCCCTTGCCAGGCAATCTCAGGATGGGACTGACTTTGCCAGCAAGTGTCAGATCTTGACACTCTTTCTCCTACAGACCCAAATGTGTTTTTAAGGCACTTGTTAACATGTTGTCCAAAATCTTCCTGCTTTTCCCCAATAACAGGGCTCTCCTCAGCTACAGGTGTGAAAGACATTTTTCAGAGGTTGAATATAATGAATTTAGGAATAAACAGCTCTGCAGGGAGCCTCTGTGCAGCACTGGTGGCTGAGTTCAAAGGGCAGAACCCCCCTTTGCCTTGTCCTGCACTCAGCTCGGCTCTGCAGCATGGCTTAGTCTCCTCCCAGGGAGGGGTGAAAAGGCCTTCCATGATGGGAAGAAATTTGGATTGATGCACAGCAGCTCTTCCCTACAAAAACAGGTCCTGCAACAGCAGGACCTGCCTCCCTGCTGAGCAAAGGCACCTTAGCTGGCGCTGACTGCAGTCCCATAGATACCCTGACCTGGTATTACAGGAATTCCCTCACCAGCATTGCAGCAAAGGAACACACAGACCTACCAAAATCAGTGCTTGTGGCAAGTGTCCACCCCCACAAGAAACAAGCAAACCCCAAACCTCACCAGCTCCCCACCCCACCACTGCCAGGACAAAGGCACCAAGCGCTGGGATGAGGCTGAGACCCTTGCTGCATGCCCAGCCATGGGTATGGAAACTGCACACGGCAGGTTTTCTTCCCAATGGCTGCGGGGAGGTCTGTGACCAGGACTCCCTCGAGAGCTTGCCAAAACCCTGCCCAGGCCTAAAAATGGCTGTGGTGGCCACTTCCAAAGATGTAGAAGCATCTTTTGGTTGTTTTGGGCTTTTTGCAATCTTGCAGACATAACATGCTTTCAATTCCTCAAAAACAGTGTTCTGCATGTGATCAAAGGCACTGTCCTCTGTCCTCCCTGGGGTCCCTTCCCCTTCCAACAACACATGTGTGTGCAGATGGTGATGGGAGCCAGGGAGTCTCCTTCTTTTTAATAGTCAGTGGGACTATGACATGTGCCTGTTTCGTTGAGAAGGGCACATGACCAAACCACAGAAGGCTGTGAAAGGGAAAAGTGGGAAGCTCGAGTAGGTGGAACAGGAGTGTGCTTTAAAGGAAGAAAACTCTTTCTGTTTTCCAAGTGCTTGGTTGTGCAAGACCCAAGGATTGTGATTTGAGTGTGGGACAAAACCATCATGACATAGCTTTGGCTGAAGGTCAGCATTGGCCCTTTTTGGTTTGGTGTGTCAGTGAAAAAAGGGAAAAAAAAAACCCCAACAAAACAAAACAACAACAAACAAACAAAATCCCAAACAAAAACAAACAACAAAAAAGAAAGAAACAAAAGAGGTCTAGAAATATCTGAATTGCTGATCCTGGCTCACCTCTGCAAGGGTGGAGGAGCTGGGAACACGTTGAGGCAGCCAATGAAGGGGCACTCTTAGGCTCTGTGCTTTCCTTGGGAATGAAGCAGGGCTCTGAGGGTTTTCCTGCACCCCCAAGAGCTGAAGCATTGCTAAGAGAGAGTGGTTTCCTTCATTATCATGATGGTTCCCAACAGCCACTTGAGAGTAGGGAAAATGCCAAGCATCCTTCACTTGTCTGGATACAGTGAGAAATGCAGACTGGCTGATGAGTTGGAGATTGTGGAAGAGGAAGGAGCAACAGAAGTATGCTCATTGTGAGCTGAATTCAAGTGCTCACACAGGGTAACTTCTGCTCCTGTATATACCTGTCCTCCCTATGCACAGACTCCAGTGGGAAAGAGCGGGGCTTTCCCATCCAGTGGGTACCTGTTCTTCCCACTGGGCTGTTTTGCAGTTGCAGGTCAAGACAGGAATGCCAGGAATGTGAAATCCCGGCACACTGCCCTGTGTCCCGTCCCAGTCTGTCCCCGCCGGCTGCCTCCCGCTTCCCTGGCCCATCGCAAGAACAGGATATTCACCCAAGCGACAAGCGACATACACTCACACACGTTATCAGGAAAAAACACTCAGTCAGCGTCTGGAATGGGCTCTAATTTACTGTGTGGCCACTGGGCCTTCCCAGTGGGGCCTTGAGGAAAGCACTCACTCATGATGTGATACAGGCAAGTGGGCAGTGGTGGGTCAGATCTTCCGAGGCCACCAGCATGGCAAGGGCTGGAGGTGAGCATCAAGTGCCAGCACAGCCCTGTCATCACTTCCCAGTGGTCGTTTTCCTCCTGCTCTCCCTCCTGGCAGAGCCACAGGGAAGCAGGGAGAGCCTCTACAGACCAGACCATCCACCCCAGTGCAAGGTTTCATCCCGTCCTTGCTGTGGTGAAGTTAGGGTCCTCAGGCTGAGAGTTGTCCCCAGCCCCATTTCCCTGAATTGGCCACCCTCAGTCATGTCAATATATCCCTGCTTCCAGCACAGGCTCTGCAAAGACGTCCTGTCTCAGGTAAACAGGATCTTGCCACGCTGTGTGACCTTGTTTATCTCCCTGAAAGAATTTGGCTGGAATTTTTATTATTTTTTTTTTTCTTTCTAAGGGCTGGTGAGTCACCCTGCAGAAATGTGTGCTGCCTTTCCACACTGACTCACTTCTCTGCCCACACTTCTGCCTTTCCCTCCTGTCCCCCAGCTCTGGGGCAGTTGAGAAGCCCCTGTTTAACTGATGATGCAACCCACAGACTGTTGCTGGTACTGGTGCCAGTGGACATGGCAGTGGTGTCTCTGCCACAGGAAACACAGCCAAGCGTTTGGGCAGACCCTGTGCCAAAACACAGGAAAAGCACCAAGTAATTACCCCGTGTATTGTCAACTCCAAAACCACCAAAGAAAACAAAACAAAGAAAAAAAAAAACCAAAAAATTTGTCCTCAGTAGAACAATTGCCCAGAAGAATAGAAAAGAGGAAAAAAAAAAAAAAAAAAAAAAGAGGCAAATGGACCTGGCCCAGGGCCAGGACCCTTGTTTTCCTTTCCCAACACAATGCATGTTAAATAATACTTCCTTCTCACAACAAGGCTCTCCTGAGCTAGTTTTTGTTTTTCTCCCCTGTTGTGTGGGGGTCGGTAAGCACAACTGGCTCCCGGGAGCATCTGCACTTCAGAGCTACTTCTCATCCCCACTGCCATGGATTGCCCATTCCCAGCACTGTGGAGGAGTGAGGGCCCTGTGGTTGGGCTGCTTGCCTCTCCCTCAGCTTTCTTGTGGGGAGCAGCAGGCCCTCGAGCACTTCTCCTGACCTCTCCCACCATTTTGCAGGATAACATCTTCCCTAGGTAAGCTAGGTAGCCATCCCAAACCACTGCTGTGTAACTATGCTCAGGCTATGAACGCATCCAGACAAACTAATCACAGCAGCCGTACCACACATGTTGATTTATTGCCAGATTAAATATAAAATCATAAGAGAGCAATATGGGGGGATGAATGTCTTCATGACATTTCTGTCCAGGTTTCCAGACTGGGACGAGAAGAACGCCTGTTACTTGCACCTTGGCTCTTCAGTTCTCAATTGGCTTGCGGTCAGTTTTCTTTCCTTCAGGATTTCTCTTCCTAATGACAGTGTCACTGGCACCCAGCTGACTGTATTTAAATCTCTGTGTTGCAGAGGAATCCAAGTAAAACTAGTTTTGTTTATTCTAACATCTTTCCTGAAAAATTTAACATCTGAGATACCATGCCTCTCATTTGTTGGCAGTCTCAATCAACAGTCTCCAAGGGGCTGATCAGATCCATATCTCTTTTGTCTGAGGGTTGTTGGGATTGCTGATTGAATAATAGGTGCAAGAAAGAAAGGAGTTGTCCTTCTTTAAACCAAACTGAGGCCTTTGTACACAAAATGACATCACTTCAGCTGTATATGTGTGTCCTCAGATTTCTACTTCCTTACATGAGGACACAAACTGCTGGGCTAAATGGACCCAGTGGCTCAATGCTCAGTCAACAGCTCACTCAACTGGCTAGCCTTGTCCCGGCACAAGACAAGAGGGATAGATGCAGCAGTGGAGCAGCAGGTGGCAGGTCTAGTAGGTATTTGGTGTACTTGCCCACTGACGCCTGAAGTTGAGCAAACTCATTTGTTTCAAGGACTGACTTTGTGCACTGACATTCCTGAGGCGATCCAGAAAAACCAGATCCAAGATCCCACCTACCTGCATTGTCTGGGCACAAACATCAATTCCTGCCTTTGAGTAAGGATTTGTGTTCTGGGAAAAAAAAAATGCTTTGTGAAGGTAAGATCTTCTTGGCATTGTTTTGGTCTGTTCTTCTCCCATCAGAAGATGAACCTGTTCCCTGCTACAAGGGTGTATGTGGTCAGTCATATCAGCAGTCAGAGTGATGTCGCTGACCACCCTCTTGGTCAGTGAAAGATGGTTTCTGAACAAAGTCAACCATGTCAAAGAGGTGCTGGAGACACATTAGTGGGAGTTAGGGAGGAAATTGGGGCAGAGCTAGAACATAGCATGCAGCCCTGCAGAAGTCTGAGTGTTTGTACTGGCCCTGTGTTTGTTGTGCCCTCCATGCATTCCCAAATCCATGTGGTGGAGATCAGTGGGATTCACCATACAATAGATGTCTAAACACTGGCTCTGAATTCTCAGCCAGCTGTCTTATCTCCCTCAATAATCTACAGAGAGAGATGGGCATGTCCAGAAAAAGAACTTGATTCCCTGGCTTAAATTTTTGAAGTTTGGGATGAATCATGCTGTGGTGGTGCTCAATGCTCTCTTTTGTCTAGAGAAGGAGAAAAGGGCTATTGGTGTTTGACTGCTTTATTTTCACTCAGCTCAATTTAAGGTGCTTAATTTTTAGCTGGCAAATGCCAAGAACAGTGAATCCCACCTCAGGAGAACAATGTACCAGTGTACGACAAGCAGCAGCAAGCCCAGGAACACAGCTCCTCTCTTGATTTATTTAACAGCTACAGTTGTTGCTTAAACTTGATCATGAGAACCACTGTCTCAGCAAAATCCATCTTGCTCAACATGCAGAGTATGCCTTGTCCTCCAACAGTGCTGTCAAAGAATATGTCCTTCAGGGACCTCAAAACACAGAGCAAAGAGTTGCTGGGGTTTTCCCTGGCTCTGGCAGGGCACTTGTTTTTATCAGCTGCCAAATCTTTAGCAATTCACCAGCTCCTGATACAAGTAAATACAAGTAAATACAAGTAAATACAAGTAAAAACCTGGAAAAGACAAATCCAAACACTTAGGCCAAATTGCTGTGTAGATACAGGAGTCCTCATGCCTGGTGGGAACAACCAGGATGTCCATATTTGCTCCTATATCCAGGGCAGCCCCTGGACACCAGGTCTCAGTGATGAAGAGTAGCACTGCTGGCTGATCTCCCTCATGCCAGTGAGACCTTGGTGGAAACTTTTATCCAGCAAGTGCTTGTTGCTTGGCCTCTTCTGTTAAGGGAGCAGATGCTGAAGGTTATTTGGCTAGCTGATTAAACAAATCCCAGTGTTTTCTGCCAGACCAGGTGAAATCAAGTTTTTTCAGCTCCCTGGTCATTACAAGATCATTAAGCAGCATCCAGCAGCTCAGTTACCAATGAATATTCAGTTTTAAGAGTGTCATTCTGACCATAGCCCTGATAACAACCATGAATCCACATTTCAAATGGCACTTGGAAGCACCAGACAACTACAATACAAAAGGAGTATATTCAGGTTAGGCTGTGTATATGCTCTTTAAACCATTTTTAATGTTCCTCAGGACTCAGACTTGGAGACCTCTGAAAATAAGTTGTGGGCTGTTGGAGTCCAGAGGATCCCTCTGACAGCCCTGGAGTACAAGGGGGCTGTACAGGGGGGTCTGGGATCTGTACAAGGGGGTCAGCCAGCCTCCCACAGAGCCCAGAAGGACTCTGATTCTAGCTTCTATCCATGGAAGTGAATGCTCACATGAAGAAAGAATCACAGATCCTAAGAATTTTGAAGTAGATAGTAGTTTGTTATAGAGTATACATATAGAGATTAGGATTCATAGTATACGGGGCTGAGAGGACAAGATGGAGGAATTGGGGAGTGGCCCCTAGTTTCCTTGTTCTTGTTCTCATCCCCCATCTTTTGCTGATTTGGACTTTAGAGATTGGTTTAGAATAGAACTGACATGTTAGCGTAGCAAGTTAGTATTGGTAATGTTCTGTAAACAATAAATACGTCTTGGACTGTGGTTGGGTCGGGAGTGCGGTACATAAGGTACGGGGCTCTCCGATCCGCCCCAGTCCAGCGGCAGCCCAGCGCCAGTCCAACGGCGTGCCTTGCTTTGCTGGGGACGCCTTGCAAAGCCGAACAAGAACTGTTAGATAATATGAAATAAACAACCTTGATAACTTGAGCTGCTGGACTCACAGTGTCGTCTCTGCCTTCGGTGTGAAACACTCAGGGCACAAAGAAGACAGAAAACCTTGGGGGAACAGCAACCCCAGGAAAATACCCAGGGAACAGCAACCCTGGGGGAAGATTTCACCTCCTCGGGGAACGGCTGCCCCGAGGGGAATCTCGGGGAACCTCAACCCCGACAGTGGGCTTTGCTGGTCAGGGCACCTCGTTCAGGGCTGTGTCAGTGCTATGCCAGCTCAAAAAACTGAGGTATTTTCAAGGTGACTATCAGAATGATCACTTCCCATAGCAACCTGTCACATGGAATATGTGCTATTTTGACAGGGAAAGTCCATCCCTAGCTTTATTCTGTCCCCCACTTGTACCAGGTACACATCTGGGATGCATGATGAAGACTTGTCAAGTTCATCTGTATCACAGAAAGTAGGAAGCAACGGTGGTGACATCTGCTGTGGCTGAGTGCTGAGAAGCCACATGAACATTTATGAAAGGAGATGTAGGACACTACTCCATCTGTTTGGCATCTCCCTGCTCCCTTCACTCAGGTATAAACCTCCTACAGATGATGCCAACCCCAGTAGTTCAATTATCCACCAGTGCATGACCCAATGCTCCTCTCTCCTTTGGTGAGCAGAGATGCCACTGGAGATAAAATTACTTCCTAATGTTTTCATCACCACATCTTTTGTACATCCCCTCATTACAAACTAATAACTACCAACAGTAAAAGAGGATTGATTTAGGTTAGATAGAAGGCTTTATGAGGTGAATGTTGCCTAGTGAGGTGGTAAATGACCTTTCCTTGGAAACATTCACGGTTAGCTTTGACAGGTCTCTGGTTCCTTTAGTTGAAAATGTCCCTGCTCATTGCAAGGGGGTTGGACTAGATGACCTTTAAAGGTCACTTCCAACCCAAACCTAGGAGTCTATGACAACCACTGGCCATGGCCAGGAAGAGCTGCAGCAGTCTGCTTCAGGATGAGGCACAAGCATAGTGACAGCTTTATGGTGACATCTGTAACACTGATTATCAATTTTTCCTTTATTTTTTACAAGTTTTCCTACAAAATAATTCTATTTATTGACAACTTTCTTGACACGAACTTTCAGAGGTTACAATGAGTAGTGATCTTACAGAGTCCTACATCTTTTAAGGGGGTTGAATCACCCATTTGGCCAAACTGTACTGGGAACCAACTTTCTATTGGGTTTTGCAAGCAGATAGTGTTGTACCTGACAATCTTGCTGAAACAACAGTTTTTGTCAGAAATAAATCTACCCACACTACAGTTTCAGGCTCTTCCTAAGAAAGGTTTTTCTGAAGTTCAGTGTAAGGCTGAATGATTTAGATGGGAAGCATAACTGTCTACTGAGAAAAATGGGAAGATACACTCCATTTTAAGCCCATTACAGAAAGAGTTAGAAAGTCACACGGATGCAAAGTTAATATCCTCTAGACAGTAACTGCTGCATCTAGTACTGCTCAGCAATGTGCAAATATAGAAGCAGAAATCCACACAGACAACAGCCAAGATTTTTTTCTGGTGTCAATCAGCTGCCCAGATGTGGCTCCTGAGCTGTGAATATTCCATTAGCCTGACTGCCCCAGCAACCCCTCCTCACCCCCATTCTCCCAGACACCTGCAGTTTTCTTTGAAGCAAGGACATGGCAGGCATTTCCCAGAGACATGTCAGGACAAAGAAGGAAAAGCAGAGAGATTGATTCTATCTGTCAACTCACAATGAAATACAGGCCCCCAAGTCCCAAAAGAAAGCTCAATTTTTCTAGTTAAAAAAAGTGTTTGGCTCATTTGGTAGACCAGCTGCTTCCTCCATAAGTAAGAGGCATGCACAGAGAACAGAAAAGAATATTTGACATTCCTAATCAATTAGATAAGGGGAAAAACAGTCCATTTTCCTGTTCAAAATAAAATTATCGTGGTTACTTCAGATTTCAAGGGCATTTATCTTTCAGCTTCAGACAGAGGGGCACTGAGTAGACTGCAGATTACTGACCCACGGCTAGAGAATGACTACACTGCCAGCTGGAGTGGAGGAGCCCAGGTTCAGCTCTAGTGCAGCACTGGGATGGGAACAGCTGCGTCAGTTGTCAGCCAAGTCAGGTGTGTCTTAACAGAGCCAGGATGGTGCCAGGCCAGGAAAAACTGGCAGCATGGGTGGAGGGAGTTAAAACACCTCAAACCAAATTGTTCAAGGGAAGCACTCCCAGATCTTGCCCACACACTCCCTGGCTTTGAAAACTTGTGTAAACATTTAACCAGGGAAATGCCAAGGAAATCAAGGTGAGGAGGAAGGTGTCTGGAAGGGTTGTAAGAGAACATAGGCACTTTCACAACCCGAGTTCAGCTCGGAATGTTTCAGTGGAAAAGGCACAACCTGAGATGTGTTGTGTATCTTTAACTCAAAAGCACAAGAGGCTCCAGGCCCCAGGGCAAGTGCCAGGCACCACTGCCAGTCCTGCAGCAGAGGCAAAAGGAGCAGGCACAGTGGCATGGTGCCCTCTTCTGGAAGATCATATGTCTCTGGATCATCTTTGCAGCCTCCCCACAAGCAAATGGAGAATGGATGAGGTCTTTGAGAGGACTGACTGCTGTCTCCCAACTCAGAGGAAAGCACCAGCCCCTTTGCACTGCCTTGGTGCAACCAGAGTGAGCAGGGTGGGCTGGAGGTACCAGGCATGGGATTTACCCCAAGCAGTTACAGACTCGCCCTGCAGTTTTTGGAGACTTCAGTACTGGACAACTGTATCAGAAGTCTCCATTGTTGCACTTCGCACTTGCAATACCAAGCCTGTGTTCTTCCACTATTTGTCAGGACAGCATGTTTCCCCAGGAAAAATGTATGCCAATAGGGCAGCAAAATGTCCAAGCCTGCAAACCCCTGTCCAGACCCAGCAGAGCCCTCTGGAGACCGCTCTCACATGTGAAATCTTGGGCCTCTAGTGCCACCTAATGAACAGGCACGGCTCAAAGCCCACACGGATGCTGCTATGTGCAGGGAAATAAGGCAAAGGCACTTGGTAGGGCACTTTGTTACTCTCTAATGCCTTTCATCCCTCTCCGAGTGCTTCAAAAATTTCTTATTTGATCCTCATAACCCTGCTGTAAGGCAGCAGATAATAATCCTGTTCTGTGAACAGGATGAGGAGCAGCTTTTTGCTGAGCCCAAATATATAAACCCAAATACACAAAACAAGTCAAGAGTAGTTGAGTAACAAATGAGAGTTAACTCCTTTTTTCATGTCACTTTTGGAAACAGTGCTTCCAAGGGACAGGGCAAAGCAAGTGACACAGTGCATTGTTGCAATTTGCACTCTTCTCCTGGGACTCATTGGCTTGTTCGTTGTGCACCAACAGGACTCACTTGGGTGACAAGTCATGAACTCTAATCTTTCAGGAGGTAGAAGCTTGGTTCCATTTGGTTTGTGAGGAAAGTGGTCAGGCATGAGGATCAGGAATGGCTTTCCAAGTACCAAAGGACATTCCCTCAGGAAGAAATCAGGTGGTGGTTAGTTTTTACATAGGACATTTTCAAGGAGAACAAATATTCCACACAAATTGCAAGCTTCATGCTGGTCCCAGCAACTGCCTTCTCAGATCCAGAGAGCAAGACACTGAGGTGCCTCCCAGGGACTGTGTTCTGGTTTCTGGTTTCTGCTGATATTAGGAGGCATCCCAAGGGACAAATCATCATCCAGGGCAGAGAGCTGCCTTGAGGCAGCAGGGAGTTGCCTTTAAGCAGCAGGCAGATAGTGCGGGGAGTTCAGTCTCTCCCTGGAGCTTAGGAGTTAGGGTTCTGCATTCTTCCTTCTCCCTTTACCTTTTCTGTCATTATCTCAGGTCAGGCACCCACCAGAGCAGAAGCCTCTTTAAAGGTGCTCTCACAGAATCCAGCATATGTGTAAATGGCAGTTGTGTGGTCAGAGCCCTTCCCCACAAATGGAGGGTGTGAGCCAAGCATTCTCTTCAGCCTGGACGGACTGTAACACACTCTTTCCAGCAGCCCAGTCTGCTCTACCCCACACAGCATGGCACGACAGGGCATGGTTTAATATCGTAGGTCTGTAAAATGGGTGGAGAGCACCTCGCAGGTTCAGTATCCCAAGGCATAATCCAGTCTTGACACAAAGGCCGGGAGCCTACTTCTGGCACCAAAGCAGCAGATCTGGCCCCAAATGCCACTCATGTCATGACTGCACAGATGCTGAACCCTCCAGCTAAGTGTGAAACTGGCTCTAGCCCCATAGCTGGTTTTGAAATCTTTCAAAATTTTCAGAGTGCTTCAGGGGTGAAGGAAGTGGGCATTGCCACTCTGGACCTTCACAAAGGAAGGAACAGGGGGACATACACTGTCTCACGTGCAAATAGTCCTCCATGAAAAGAAACATTTTTAGGGCTGGGTGCTCTACAAACAAAGGTGGTGCCAGGAGAAGATCATACACGAGAGTGGGAGTCTTTGGAAGTTTTAAGCAGTGCACAGCTGAAGAAGTTTCCATAGAGCATGTGGGAGCCAAGGCTTTTCAAAGGCATATCATATGTCCACAGATGGGCAGGCTTTCACTAAAACAACAAAACTCAAATTAATTGAAACAACAAAACTCAATTTCATTGAAACCACAAAAATATTTTTAAAGAAAACAAACCACAAAAGCACTTATTTTCTCTTGCCCACCCACACTTCTAGTCTAGGCGTCAGAGCAATGAAAATCCTACTATAGCTTCCTGTAGAGGAATTTATCTCAAGTATGTGTTTTGTGTACCAAACCAGAAGGTTCACTCTTGATGTGACAAAGTGGCCAAGAGAGAAGGAAGACTGATCTCTAGATAAGTGTTTCTCTTGGAAAGCAGAAATCAGTGTTTCAGCACCTTCACTAGGACATGTTTAGGAATTTTGCATGAATCAGCACTGGATGACATGTACACACAGCCAGAGGTTGTGGTTAGGACACAAATTTCATCTTGCCCAAGAAAGCATCATGTCATAGCTGCTCCATGGCCCAGTGAATTCTGGATTTGTCTTGCATTGAGCAAGTGATTCAGTGAGTCAGTATGTATTGCCCTTGCACTTGAAAAGGAGTGGTAGCTGATATTTTTGGCACTGATCCTGCTCTGGGAAGTAGCTGAGTTCTTCAAGGAAGTCTGGGAAGAAGCACCTACCTGGCAGTTCCCAGCCACACTTGGCTGTGAGGCAAGGTGCAGAGGAAAACAGCTGCCCACCAGATTGACCTAAGACTAAAGGACAAGTGCCAGCTGTGTTGGATTGAGAGGAACACAGTCTGGGATTCTGGCTTACCATCCCACTAAAATAGTCTTCTAGGGGCCTCAGATGTGTAACCAAAGCATGGCCACATTTAAAGACCAGTGTTGGGTGCTCACATCTAAAGAGGATGGAAGGCTGCAGTACAACTGTGCTGTATGCTGTGTAAGAGGTGGAGAAACCCCGTACTGGACAAAAAGTTTACGGATGGAAACAAAATGACACAGAAAGTATTTTTCTTCATGACAGACCTCAACTAGAGCTCTCAGAGGGTCCTCTGCTTGGGCCAAATGATCTTTCCTCTACCCTCTAGGACTAGCTCCTTTGGCAAGGCTGGAGGACTTCCACGTTTGTTTTCCTTGTGTCTGCTGTATAACACCCAGAGGCAGAGCATTGCTTTGGGCTGGGGCTCCCTGGCCATCCAGCGTGGAGAAATCCTTGTGCTGGGAGCAGATCAGAGCGGGATGAGGAACAAAGCAGCACCGATTTAAACACACTGTTCACTGGCTGCTGGTACCAAGGGCTCCGGATAAGCTGAGGAGCTGCCAACTGGCAGCAGGGGGCAGTTGCATTCCTTCCACTCGTTTTAAGAAACTAACATTAAAAATACTAATTGATGTGAGCATAAGGACAAGGTAGTTTTTCTGGTGCTTTATGCTTAACTACACTGATACCCGGTGCATCTTGCATGTGTCTTCCATGCTTCCATGGGGCAGACTGGGCTGCTCCCTGGGCCCAGGTCAGCACCGACTGTGCCTGTTTATTGCTCTTTACTCCTGCGATGTGTCCATGTGTTGGAGGCCGCCTGCCGAAACCGCAGTGTGCAAATGAACCAGACTTGTGCTTGCAGAACAGCAGGATGAGAGCCATCTACTGCTAATTGAGACTCAGCACCGCAGTTAGAGGCCGATTCACCCACTGGCTCAGCGATACCTTGCACCTGGCACCGACAGTCCTGCTCCCCAGGGCTGCTGGCTCCGGGACATTAGGGAGGCTGCCAGGGCTGTCTTCTGCTGTAAGGTCGTTTCTTGAAGCTTCACCAAGCAGCGTATCTTTGGGGACGTGCTGGGTGGTTTTGAAGCTATGCTGATCTTCGCTGCAGTCTTCTGGGGGTGGGAAAAATCTTTGGCAGGATTGAGCTTTGTAGAATATAAATGACCATTAATAAATTTTTTGTATTAATGTAAGTGCTTGTATCAACTGGAAGCTGAATCACTTAATCAGGCTAGCAGCAATTAAAATGGTAAATTTTTTTCTGTACTAGATTCTCCTTGCATTTTTTCTCAAGTAAAAGTCCTTGAAGTTAATTGGAATTTTGATTAAAGCCTCCTGGATCTGGGTCTCTGAATTTGTACTAAGGAAGGTTCAATATTTGCTTTGGTTTTCTGCACATAGAGTTCACAGCTATATATAAGCACGACTGTACAATTAGCAGTAACAAGAACAACTCTAATAAAGACTTTTGTAATCTAGTTCTTGATATACTTCAGAAAAGGTCTTTTATCACAGAATGGCTTTTAAAGTACTCCTAAAACAGGCTGTAAGATCTGAAAACCTTGACTGATTAAATTGTTTGTCTTAATTATTTCTAGCCCCAATGAATGGCTTAGCAACATTTACTTAATGGCAATTCAGAACTTGGATGGGGTGGGAAGATGAGAAACGTTGCTGCTCTTTGCCTTCAGTGCTCAGGTTTTAGATGCCAATGCGAAAGAAAAAAGAAAAAGCCTTCTTTTTATAGATTTCATTCTACTGATGGTTATAATTATATTATAATTACATTATAACCATTAGTAGAATGAAAAGTAACTGTGGTGGAACAGCTTTTAAAGGTGAGCAAACTCAAAATCCTGACTAGACCGCAGTGAGGCACTCCAGCATTTTGTGACAAGTACTTTAAGGGAAAGGAGCGCTTTTCTGAAAGCTGTGACGTAACTGGTGCAAATATTGCTTAAACTTCACCTGAGTCAGTTGCTGGTGTGGGAAAAGCATAAAGAAAGAAGGGAATAATCACATGGAAATTACACTGATAATACCAAGCATGTGGGTGCTTACTATATATCTAGGTTTATAAAAAGGGTATTAGAGCTTGTGATCAAAATGCAGGTGATCAAAATGCAGGTCAAACTCCTTTGGTATCCATTAACAAAATATATATATATATATATATATATATATATATATATATATATATATATATGCATTCTTGACCTTAAGGAGACATATATTAAATAATGAGTTGTAAACATCCTGGACTAAGAAGTACAAAAGTTTATCAATAATTGAAATAATATTAACTGAATGTTTGTTGTGACTAGGGGGTTTCTTTCTTTTTATTTTATCCTAACATGGTCATTGGAGCACAGTTTCTTTCTTTTTCCAGTCTGACACCTCAGCAGGTGGCTTCCAATATGAGGAAAAGGAATACAAACAGACTCTTGCAATTCAGAGAAATATTCTGCTCTTTTGTATCTGCCTTTTCTGAAGGTCTTAATTTTGAGAAATAAAGAACACTTTGCCTTAAATATTTCCCCCGTTCCCCCTAAAACACAGACACAGAATATGAGAAAGGAAGAATTAAAAAGATCAAAGCTATTATTATTATTAACAATAGTTTTGTAATATAGTATAAACATCTTGAATATGCAACAGCTATGCTATTAAAGTACCCAAACCCTGTTATAAACTGCTAGTTATAGTGATTGCCTAATGATTATCCAAAGGGTCTAATGATTATCCAAAGGGTCAACATTCCCTGACAGTGGACTTTGAGTTCTTAGATGGCTTCGGCAAGGGTAAGCACCCTGCCAGTTATTCAATCCATACCTGTGGACACAGTATGTTGTGTGCAAATGAACACCTGCAGACTAAATGACTGAGACTGACACATTCTCATCGTATATTTGCCATTTCTATAACGTTTGGCCTTTTCAGACTTCACATCCAAACAGTACCCAGTGACATTCAGTCACAGCAGAGGAGGAACTGAACACACTTGTGGTAGAGTAGGTAGTTGCATATGTAGAAATAAGTCCCTGCTCTGATGTAAAAAGTTTCCTAGGAGACTTCAAAGAAAAAGCCCTCAGTCTGTTGTTTGAAGCAGTGGTTGGGAAGTAAAAGCACGTTTCTGCAGACTGGTGTGCAAGGGAGCCTGGATACCTGAATGCCTGCTCATGATGACCCTGTTTTCTCATGTCTCACCAAAGAAAGCCTTAGTCACCTTGAAGAGGTGGGCTGAGGTCCTGTTTGTTCCACAGTGACTGCTAGCTACACGTGTGCTACGTCCACTGAGCCTCTTTGTACTGGTAGAGGCACAGAGGTACCCCCAGGACCCTGGATATCTCATCGGCCAGATGGATGTAGCTGGATCAACACTGAAATCAAGGATTATCAACTGGATCAATGCTAAAACAGGACTGACATCCCATCAGCTGGATTGACACTAGAACCAGGACTGGTGATCCCTTTTTCTCTCTTTTCTCCTGTTTTTACAATTTCTTTCTTTCTTCCTTTCTTTCTTCCTTCCTTCCTTTCTTTCTTTCTTCTCTCCCCTGCCCCACATGCCGCGAGCATTGACGAATCTCGCATGTTTCCTTCCCCGTAAAGGTGGGCCTGACGCTGAGGCACCCGCAGCGGCTGCCCGGGCAGAGGAGCCACGCCGGATTCCTGCGGCAGCGCTGCTCCCGCCTCCACGCTCTGCCGCTCGCCGCTTATCCATCCGCCGCCGCCGGCACGCGGCCGCCGGGGGCTTTGTTCCTGTGGAAAACGCCCGTAAATGCCCCGGCTCGACTGCGGCCGGCAGCGCTCCCTCACCGTGCTACCGCCGGCGGGAGGCGGGAGTGAGGCAGTGCAGCCGGGGCGGGAACCGCCTGAGGCGCCTCGCTCCCGCCTCCTTCGCTCTCCCCTCACCCCCCGCTCCCGCCCCCTCGCGCGCGCGCCGGGGAAAACGTTGCGCAGGTTCTAAAGCGGCGGCGGGGGCGCGGCCACGCGCGAGGGGGCGTGTGAGGGGGAGCGGCGGGGAACGGCCGCCACCGGCAGAGCCTCGGCCCGCTGCCGGCCCGCTCGCCCACCTGCCCGCCCGCCTGCCCGCCGCATGGAGCTGTCGGCCATCGGCGAGCAGGTGTTCGCCGTGGAGAGCATCCGCAAGAAGCGCGTGCGGAAGGTGGGCAGCGGCGGAACGGAGCGGGGCGGGGGAAGCGCACGGGGACACCCCCGGCCGCTCCCGCCGCGGACCGGGAGAGGGGAGGCGTGGTGGGCGCGCGCGCGGCCGCCCGGTCCCCGTCGTTGTCCCGCGGTCCCCGTCCCCTCACGGCCGCGGCGGGGCACCGGCACCTGCCCGAGGCTGGCGCGCAGGGGACACACGTGTTGCCCATGAGGAGGTGCGGGGCGGATGGCAGGCTGTTGCTGCAGGGGTTCAGCCTGTCTGCAGGATGAGTGCTGCCGACACCAAATGGGAGAGCTCAAACCGGAGAGGGTTTGGGAAAGCTCCCGTGACTCAGTTTCCCCAGCCGTGGAAGCGCTTCCGTCCCCGCAGTGTTGCAAGGATTAACCTGTAAGCATGCAATGTGTAGAGATCCTCCGGTGGAAAGTTCCTTATAGGGCAGTATTTTCCAACTTTGGAAAACTGATGAGCTCCCCAAGAGGAGAATGAAACCGGTTCTCTGCCTCAAGCACCCGAGTGTTTTCCTTGCTCTTCTCTCCTGGAAAGGTGTCTGTGGCTGCAGCACTCTTGGAGAGTGATCGTCCTGCATGCACAAAGGCCTTTGCCATGCTTTGGGAGGTGCTTAACAAGTTCCTCAATATAACATTAAATATTTTGATAGTTATTCACGTTCACGTTGCTTGTGGAGCCCTTGAATGCAGTTTCCAATTACTACACTTTTTTTTTTTTTTTTTTTTTTTTTTTTTTTTTTTTTTTTTTTTTTTTTTAATCTTGTACTTAGAGTAAAAAGAAAAGGATAGCTCAGAACTTCAGCTGTGAGCTGCTGATTGCTTGGGTCGAAAGGATGAGCGCTTGTGATGGATGGAATAATGTCTGAGTAGAGTGTGTAGCAAATGGAAAAAAACATACCAGAGATGCTTCATAGGTTCTGATATACTGTGTTTCTTCTCTCTGATTAAAAAAAAAAAATCATCTGACATTTGCTCCTGACATACATCTCCTTCCTACATTTATGTGTGCTGACTTGTAGGTTTGCCTGTGAATGTGTGAATGGTTCAGTCTTGTTCTCTGATTGGCTTTTAGTGTTCTGCCTGCAAGCCTTCTGCAAAGCTATGCTCCAAGCTAATGGTAGTACAAGCATGCTTAAACACCCCTGTGTGCCAAATTTTTGGAGAAAAAGGTATAGTTGAATGGGGACGTGGCTATGTTTTGAACATAAAGTGACAGGAAACAAGCTTTTTGGTTGCAGAGTTCAATCTGTTGATTGGTTGCATCTTTTACTGTAGCCCATATTTGCTTCCATAGTTCACCTGTTTTCTTCTGCCTTTTTCCACCCTCAGGGTAAAGTAGAATACCTGGTGAAGTGGAAAGGATGGCCCCCAAAGTAAGTTGTGTTTACTTGTCAGTTTTTTCTTTAATATTCTGTAATAGCTTGCTCTGCAATTGAGCATTTCATTCATAATGGGCAATGGCTTGTCTCTCATTTCAACAACAATAAACAAAACCAAAGAGCCGCAAACCAACCCCAAATCTGTTTTTCAATTGGCAGCTAAGGAATACAAACTGTGTGCCAGTCTATTCTGACTGGGTTTTGCCACCACTGAAATATTTCATTGAGATGCTTTCTAGATACAAATGTTTTTAAATTCCTTATGAGTTCAACAAAGAATCCAGATTCTTCTGAACTTGGAATGGTTCCTGCTTTTCTGAGTCAGCACCAAGAGAACCCTACTTTATGTTTAGAGCTGTCTGCAGTCTTTTAAAATAGAAAACATGTTGATGGTCTTGTCTTCCTCTCCTACTGCTTCCCCTCTGCAATTCACCAATGGAAAGAGGCAGTGTTTCAGATTTATTAATTGTAGCCAAATGCAAGTGATCTTTGTCCCTTGAAAATTACCGCCATGCCTTCATTTCCTTGTCTGAAACCTCCTGTTATTTTGAGTGCCCTTTCTGCTTTTGCTTTGGTTGCTCCATTACAAAAATGAAGAAAAGTTTGGGGTTTTTGTGCCATTGCTGTGCACTATTTACAGACACTTTTCTAATTAAAATGCAGGTGCTTCTGAAGAAGAGCAATTTTTCTGTGCTTAGGCAGTCTGTGAAATGCTTTGAGATTAAAAGGATTAGGTAACTGGAGAATATTACTATGTCAGCTAGCAGTCTAGTAGAACAGCCTCCTGGCTAACCCATATGGGGCCCTGTCTTTGCTTTTCTGTTTGTGTCTGTGTGTGTACATACACAATGTGCGTGGGTACAGCAGTGTTACACACGCGGTTGCTCTGTGTGTTGCTAATCAAAGGGAGCCGCTTGTTATAGCTTCGTCCTAGCAGCTGCACAGTGGGGCCTGCCAGGATGGTTCTGTCAGGCTGTACCTGGTGTCTAAGAAGATGAAATGTGTTCTTGGGTGCCTAACTGTTGTGGCTTGTCCTTATGATTATAGGCCATGTGTGAAGATAAGCAGCTTCTCCTCTCTGGTGGTGGTGGGAGAGGGTGACTTTATTCTTGAGTGTTCTGCTGTCGGAGTGTAACCTTGTGCACTTGCTGAGCACCAGCTGCCATGTAGCGTGGGTCACCTCTTGGACTGCTTTAGCCTCAAATAGCCAAGTCTTACTTCATCACTGATAGAGGGTGGGAAATGTATTTGGAGCCTGCGGGACCTCATCCCCTCTTGGCCAGAATACTTAGTTTATCCCATTCTCCTTTCAACAAACACATTGAAGTCCTTCTCTTGTAAAGTCCCTTGCCAAGAAGGTGGGCTGAGGCATGGCGTAATGTTTCTTGGACAGAGCAGGCATTATTCTTAACTGCTGCCTTTTCTTGTCCTGTGTCTTGGAACACTGTGGGAGACAGAAACACTTTGGAGAATTTAAAGCACAATTCCCCTGGGTGCTAGGTGATGTCAGGGTTCTCTTATTTTGATGTATGGCATGTCCAAGCATCTTCCCTCTTCTGCCAAACACCAAATCTAAAGACTGTTGATTTTTTTTTTCCTTCCTCTTGCCTGCCTCCACTTTAACTGTTGCTTCAGTGGTTTGAATTACTTAAATTCGAGATGCTCAGAGCATTGGAGTCACTTTCATCACACTAGCAGTCTCTGTTCTTTGTTTCTAAACATACATATACCCGTGACAGCATGCAGCACCACAGGCTGTTTGTATCTTTGTGTCTGTTTCCTTATCCCACATCATTCCCTTCCTTAATTATCAACCTTGTTGCATTGCTCTTTGTAATCTCTGTACCTATTATCCCATCATTCCCGTTGGAAGTATCATGGAAGGGAATAAGGATAGGTCAGTAGTTTACTGCTTTCACATGCAATTCATATTTCACTGTTTTCCCCTCCTCTTCGTATTAAAAAAAATCTTATTCTTGCCCTACACCTCAGATTGCATTGCTGGAGTCAGGGAATGGAGGACTGACAATCTGATTCTAGCTACAAGCTTGTTTACAACTTGTGGTGGAGTTAAAAGGAGGGGGAAGAGGAGGAGTAGAAGGAGGGGGAAGGAAGATCATATGATCTGTGTTTTCCAAAGGGCCTGCTCTTTGCAGTTTGCTGCAGCCTAGGCTGTGTGTACCCATATATAAAGCTCTGTGTGCGCGTGCGCATGACAAACTCAACCATCCTTTTTTTTAATATGCAGTGTTTTGCCACTGCAGTGAAGCCAGAATCTGAGCTGCAGAGAAGGAGGCAACATCCACCAGGGTGGGGTTTTTTTTAAGCAAATCCCTTTTCTTCTGCCTATGAAAAGCAATCCAATGACTTTTTTCCCCCTTGTGGTGTTATTTTTCTTAAATTTGTAGGATGAGTGCCAGAATCCCTGCAGCTGGGAGGAAATCTTCCTCTTTTCAAAAAATATCTTGGCTTTGACAGCTCACAGTCAGGTTGCTGCAGGAGGCATGAGCAAAGGAGAGAGAGAGAGAGAGGGAGGGATCAGCTGGTTATGAATTCATGTCTGTTATTAACTGTCTGATGTACAGTGCACCTTGGGATATCTAAATGTCATATTTTTGTTTCTCCCTTTTGTAAAAGAATTGAATTTTCATTTCTAGACCTATCCTCCAGCAGTGTTCCTGTGTTACAGTATGTTTCTTCTCTCTAATGGAGAGATAAAAGGGAAAAGCTTTCCCAAACCACCTCCCCTGTATAACCTGTGTATCCTGTGTTCTCACATGCTGTCTGTGCTTCCTCCAGAAATGTAAACATTCTAAAATGCTTTCTTGTTTAAATGTTTAAAGGCACTGATACAAATGCACCCTTATGCACCTACATGTGACTCATCTCTGGTCCTCTTCCCCAGGATCTGGAAAGGAGCTCTGCCTCCAGGTCTGGATCTCACATTTCAGGAAAATTAGGTGTTCTGAGGCATTTGAGGATGATTCAGATTTGCTTTCTTGCCTTTGAGTTTGTACGGTAGAGATTCAAGACCCACCTTTTCTGGGCAAGTGTGACCCCTAAGAAGTAAACATGCCCCAAGGACCACTTTGTGATTCTTTCAGCTTCCACAGTGGGAGCGTTTTGGCTGCTTCTCCTCGAAAGTGCATCTGTGCTCTTTAGAAACCAGTTTTGAAGTTGCCTGCTAGGTGGGTTCAGTCCTTTCCTGTGCATCCGATTCCTGTCGCAGCTGTCTGGCTGTCGAGTAGGGTGCTGGGGCAATGACTGACGCTGTTCCTAGGCTCCTTTGGGAGCATGAAGCCTGTTCGGAGCACTGTTGGTGGCTCTGCCCGTAGTGCAGTTGGGGTGCTTTGTATCGATGAGCTCTGCTCAATAGGAACAACCTGTAGGGGGAGCCGAGCAGGAGGAGGACGCATTGGCAAGTGGCCATCAGGTTGCCCCAGGGCTCAGCTCCCAACATATTTGATTGACCGGCATCAGTGGAAAAAATTAAACTCTTAAATGAATCCTTTCAGCTTCAGTGATTAGAAGTAATTAATAATGCAGGTGAGAAAGTGTACTTACTCTTCAAGCATTTTAAATTAAGAGAGACCTATTTTTCAGAAAGATGTGTCAGACCATGCCTCATTGTTCCATGGGGTTTGTGGGATTTGAGGGAGTGCTGCGGATCAGACCTGTTCAGGCATAGACTTAAAAATGGTTTGTGAGTGTCTGCACAGGCTTTGTACACAGAATGGAGGGGGCCCCGAGGAGGAAAGTCTTCCCTGTTTTCATACAAAAAAACCCTACCTGTTTTGTGAAGGGGAAGTGGTGTCTGTGGGAAGCTGGGGAGGGAATGGCTGGGATTCCTCAGAGCTCTCACTATGTTGTGGCAGGCCCCAACGACCCTTGTGAAGACGATATCTGGGGCCACAGCACACTGTTTGCAGGCCTGCAGAGAGAATGTTTCATTAAAATATTGTTTACTTTTTATTCCGTATGTTTTTCTTCAGATACAGCACATGGGAGCCAGAGGATCATATCTTGGACCCTCGCCTGGTAGTGGCTTATGAAGAAAAGTAAGGACGCATGTTCTTTCTCTCCCTGGACACAGGGAAAGAAATAGTGTCTTTATTTCATTATATGCATACAGTGCCCCTGTTGTCTCTACTTCAGTCAAAGATGAGATGTATAGCAATGCATCCTGCTTGATTTTTATATCCTGGTATTGATTGAGATGGAGAAGACAGGGCTAAAGCAGCTTTGATTTGCACTGTTTAGGAAATGAGGCCAAGAACAGGAAGCACTGAGCCAGAGAACAATCTGATTCAGGTTTTTATCAGGTCCAGAGCTGGACTGGAGTGATGTGAAGTGGGAAGTTTCTCTAACCCATCCTTGATTATCTGTGTCAGAGAAATTCCTCTATTGCAAGGTTTTCACTCCTACAGGAAACACTTCTGGGATGTTTTTGAAGCTCACACTGGTCACTATTGGATTTTATTGAAGAAAGTGGAGGGAGATATGCTACAAAAGGTTGAAGTCCCAACTAGGTTTTAGGCTGTGGTATTTAGTTCTCAGTTTGATTTGTATTCCTCTTTCACAGGGAAGAGAGAGACCGTGCATCAGGGTACAGGAAAAGAGGCCCCAAACCAAAGCGCCTCCTATTGCAGGTAGCTTCTTGCTCTTCTGTGTATTTCTAACTCCTTAGCTGCTGTGCTGCTCTCCTGCTCTCAGTGAGGTGGAAACTGTCTGTTTGCTGTTGCATGGACAAAATTGGAGGTAACAAGTTAACACAATAACATGAAATCAGTGTGTAGGCAGATAGTTTTAACCTGTTAGCTGAAGAGCTACCCAATTTGTCTTTTTAAAAGCAAAACAAAATAAAACAGCTCTTTCTCTCTGAACTAGGATTTTATAAAGTATGGGCTTGGGTAGTTGCAGGTTACCTGGTTTGTGTGTTCTTGTTTCATGTTGAGCTTGGACTTTCCATCAAGTCAAAGGTAGCCCATAGTAGAAGTGGAGTTTCAGCATGCTTTTACCATTGCCAAGGAAAGCAGCCAATCCTAGGAAGCAGATATTAGGAAGAAGGCAGTTGAGGAAGGGAGAGAAACAATGCTGTTGAAGCAGCACACCTTATCCTAGCCCATCTAGATGTTCAAAGAACGAAAAAATAATATTTTCCTGATTCCCAGTGGGGAGCCCTCACTGCATGATCAGATGTCTGCTCTGATCCTTGCTGCATTGGTGTCTTGGCAGCGGCTGTATGGCATGGACTTGAGGAGTGCTCACAAGGGAAAGGAGAAGCTCTGCTTCTCTCTTGCACGGAGGTTTGGAGGAGGAGACAGTAGCCTGCCAGGGGCCAAGACAGGGCAGGCAGAGTTCCCTGAGAAGACTGGGGGTGCAGTCCTGCCGTTCTCTCTCCGGAAGCAACGCAAAAACCAGAAGTACCTACGACTGTCAAGGAAGAAGTTCCCACGCATGGCAAGTCTGGAGAACCGAAACTGCAGGCATGAGTTCTTCCTGAGTGATGCGGTGGGCCTAGAGGCGCGGCAGAGCCCTGAGGATTGGGAGGCCATGCAGCACACTAGCAAAGAAGGTGAGGCCAGTCACCCTTTGGTGAAGTTCTGGGACATGTGAAGGATGTTCTGCATCATTCACCTTGGCTACATCCTCCTGCGATTGTAGTTTAGGTCAGGTCTTCAGAGCAGCCCTTGCTGGCCCATATTATGTCCTTCTTGTTTGCTGGTTTCTTTCTTGTTTTAAGAGCACAGATTAATTGTTTTTTTTGGTCCTGTTGGCTCTATGTAGTCTTACATCCGTGGTGCCCCTCCCAATGTTAGAAAACATGCAGAAGATACTGCAAGTTTTTCCCCTCTTAAAATTTCCTCCCAGCAGAGGTGACACACAAGTGTGGCAGAGGAACTCTGCCTCTGTCCACATTGTCTACATGTGCTCATCCTGCTGCTTGGTTCGAAGGAGTTTGGCTGGCAGTGGACAAGCTTGGACAGTGGCATTCTCTTGTAAATACTGCTTTAAGAAGCATGCAGAAATGCTCCTAGGAACTCACAATATACTCCCTGCCACCTCCTTCCCTTTCCTCTCCACACCCCTCTAAAGCCTCTTGCTGTAGAGCTATGCAAGAAGGGGAGAGAGAGATGAAGTGAGGATGGTAATTCCTGCCTGATCCCACTGAGTAGGCAGCAGGAGTTTAGGCATGGGAGATGTCCAAGCACATTTGGCATTTTGGGGAAGGATACCAGCATCTTGTGCAGGAGGGCTGTGGGATGTGTGTGTTGCTCTCAGTTACCAGGGAAACTCTATCCCTGCATTATTAGAGCTTCTGAAGGCGTAGCTTTCCTGAGGAGTGGAAAACTGGGGCTTGTGCTGCTTGTAGTAGCTACTCCTTGCTGCGAGTATCTGTTAGCCGGGCTGGATTAGGCAGGATATTAGGGACAGGGCTGTGTTCTGAGAATCAGTGCTATTCCCTCCTTTCTGAGAAAGACTGGAATGGTGCTCAGAATCCAGGGAGGCAGCAATGGGAGTAGCACAGAGGAACCCAATATTACATCCTAGCAGTGAGGAAATGTGTGGGGCTGTTCTCCCCAGAAGTGTGTGGCACTAAAGCACTTGGGGATAAGAAGAGAGAGTGGCACTACAGAATTGTAAAACTGTTTTTGTTCTCCCCTTGACATGTGGCCTGTGTGGAATCCCAGTTACTGTTAGGAGGAGTTGGACTCTTTCTGGGGGGAAAGTAGACACCCCAGATGTTTGAGACAGAAGCCAGGAAATACACTCTTAAGGGGATCTCATTCTTTGCCTAGGTTAGGACAACAAGGTATATAGTGGACAGTTAGAGTGACAAGGAGAGGGTGTATTTTCCTTTCTCTCTCTTTACATGGCAGTCTCTGGGGGCTGCAGGGAAGTGAACCTTTGGGTAGCAGAGGGGCTGATATTATTCTTACAGTGAGAAAGTGCAGGATTGCTTGTGTTTCTTGTATGGAGCTATCTGGGAGCAAAGGAGGCATATGAGGAAGGAAGAGCAATTTCTCCATGGAGCACTACTGAGGGATTTTTGAGAGCATCACATCCAGGCTGCATTGCAGTTGCAGTACAAAGCAGACCCTCAGTTTTGGCTCCCTTTGACTCCCCTAGGAGTATCTGAAGAGTGTGTGCAAGAGATTTTAATATTTGCCTTTTCAGCAGGGTAGGGCATTTAGAAGACGGTGAGCACAAACCAGGGTGAATGTGCTTTGCTGACACAAAACCAAATTAGGGGCTGAGATGGGATGAGGGGTATGGGGGAATTGTGGATGGTTAGATGAACTCAGTGGTTTTACAGGGTTTTTTGACCTCTATGTAGGCTGCTCTGATACCACTGTGTATCTGGATACCTTTTCCTCCATTTTCCCTTAGCCTCTGAGGGTAGGGCTTGCACTTGTTCTTTCTTGCTCTGTACATGCAGATTCAGTACAGGCTGATTTCACCTACAGTTTGTCAGAAAGGAGACCTTTTTTCCATCCTTCCTTTCCCTCTCCGCTTCCTCCTTTCTTCTTCCTCACCTTCTCTGTTTCACTAACATGCCCTTATGTGTCTTTCTTTCTGCAGCAGATGTGGATGCCAGTCTCCCTTGGATCCCCACTGTGCCCTCCAGCGAAGTGACAGTGACAGACATCACAGCAAATTCCATTACTGTCACTTTCAGAGAAGCACAAGTGGCTGAGGGCTTCTTTCGAGACCGGAGTGCACAGTTCTGAATCTCAGCAGTGCTCCCCAAAAATATTGCTTTTAGAGTGGGGCTAGGGAAGAGTTACATTATCCCTTAAGAGAAAAAAAAAATCCAAAATGTCTCCTCTTAAAATGTTTACAGAGACCTTTTTTTCCCCTCCATTTTCCCCTTTCAGATACGCAAAAAAAGACAGTGTAGGGGGTGTGTGTTTGTCATTGCTTTGTCCAGCTGAAAAACTGACAGCCCTTTCCCTGGCAAAGATTCCCCTCCTTGATGTGGGAGCAGCAAGCTGAACAATTTGCCTTTTATCCTGTTAAGTGGCAGCAGCTGCATTTGTGGGAGAGGGCATGTGGAGGTGGAAAGAGAGCTGGATCTCTAGCCTGCCGCCTTGTTCTGCAATTGATATCCCTTGGATAAAGATACATCTTTGTACATTGCTCTTCCCACCTTCCTCCTCCCTCTCTTCCTGCAGCAGTGAGAGGCGATGGATCCTACCTGTGTAGATAACTCCAGCCTGTTAAGACTTTCTCTCCAGTGCTGTTTTCCCTGTGGCCTGCTATCAGGACTTCAGAAGCATATTTGCCTGTCTGTGGTAAGTCAGTCTTTGCAGCACGGGTCCGTATAGACAGCAGAGCTTTCTCCCTTTGATTGTTGATCATACGGAAAGACTGAAATGCATCTCTGAAATCCAAACTGGCAACATAAATTCAATTTGCCCTCGTTAAAAGCTCAGAAAGCCAGCATAGTTGTGACATACCATTCTGTATCTGTTAAACAGGATTTCCAGACTTGGTTTTGCTGCATGAGGAATGCATTATGGAAAGTGGGGTCTTCTTACCCTTTGCCAAATTCAATATTAATAACAAATCCTGCCCTGAATCAGTAGTAATAAGTTGGTTGAAAACTGACTCCTCTCCCCTGGGAGGAGGGACTAATAGGACAACTGAAGCATTGCCTACCACTGCAGAGATAGCCAAGATGCTGGCACAGGCCCAGGACATTGGAATCGGACAGAACTGAGCTAGAAATAGACCTTGATTAGCAGCAAATTCTGTTCTTGGATCCCATAGAGAGATTCAAATTAAACAACATGTGGGGAAGGCATGTATTAGATTTGAGGAGGGAAAAAACTTCCTAATTCTTAGCAATAAGAATTCTTGGATTGCTCTGCCTGAGTGATATACTTCCATGACTCCAGGATCATCACAGTATCTATGATCCTGTACTACTTTACTGATAGGAACTTCCCCTTGGAAGACTTAAAAATCTTTGCCAAGGAAAGTGGTCTGCATTTCAATAGACCTGCCTGATCTTGCACTTCAAAATGCCTTGTGCTGAACTGCCTATGACACTTTGAGGTTTTTGAAGAATTGCTGTATTTTGAGTTGGTAATTTAGCATAGCATCTGTTCTTGCACATGCATGTTCTCTTCCATTTTTAAAAGCAAATTTTATTTAAATAACTTAATTTTTTAAATATAGACCTTTTCCAATGGAAAGCAAGAAAAGTAAGGAAGTCTGAAGTAGGAACTGCGGGACAGAGTGCTGCAGGGTAACATTGGCTACTGTCACGATTACTGTCCTCAAACACTATGTTTCCTTACCCTACCCCACCTGAAGCATCTCTTATCTGCTGTATTTATTCAAAATGAAAATACAAGCCTTCTTAGCTCTGAGATAAAGACACCTGTGGAAATCCTCAGTATGTTTGTTTGAGGGGCTTGGCTCCTGGCCTGCAGAATTCAGGAGCTCTAGGGTTTCTGCTCCTCCAAACATCTACTTATTACAAAGTGCTTAAACTGCCACTGTGAGTTTTTACTAGAAGCAGTTTTTGCCTCATTTAGGATATGCCAGCTCAGTGTAGATTTAGAATTTCCCCTTCCATCTCAGTGCTGTTGGAGCAGGTCTGTCTTTCATGCTATCAGAGCAGTTTCAGAATCACTGGGAAGATCTTGAATTTCTGGACTGACCTTTTGTCTCTCAAAGAAGTAAGATGGGAGTTTTATTACGGAGAAATCTGAGAGAGTGAGAAGTGGAAGCTGGGGCAGAATTATGTGGTGGGAGGAAGAGTGAGTGGGAAAGAAGCTTGCAATAGCTAGCAAGGGCAAACTGATGAGGTAAGCATCCAGGCACAGGATGTTTGTTGAACGTGGGTGTCCAGAGCGAGGCTTCTGTGTCTGGAGTTGCACCCTTTTTTGCAGGATGTGGGGTCAGACAATGTTGTTACTATCACCCACACACCGCCTCTTCCTGACACCTGCCAAATATGCTAAATACCTGCATCTCTCTTCTGTTGTGACCAGTGGACACACCACATGGTCCAGTCCACTCTTGTGGGTTGGAGCAGGTCAGGTAGTGATAGTTGCAGAAGCATAGCGTTTTAGCTTATTTTAAAAGAAGTCTTGAACTGCAGCTCATCCTGCTAAATCTTCATGGCCTTTCTAGGATTTGGTTTATTTATTCTAATGCAGCAACTGCTGCCTTTGTCATGTCTTCATCTCAGTGTACAAATACACCAAAAAAAGCTTCCTATTTACTAAGTTCCTGGCTTTGGCTGACATTGGAAGCAATATCAATTCTGCAGCAGGAAAGAGCTTGTCCTAATAAACTAATTTTCCATCCTCTGCTTTTCTCTCCACTCTCCAGCTGACACTTCTCAACACTTTATTTTGGCATTTTTCTTTAAACATATTTTCTTTCTCTTGCAGTAGAGTTTTCAAAGACCTGTGGTGATCTTTCAAAGAGGATCCACCCACAGCTTCATATCTTAATAATTCTTTTGGATCAGGCTATCTAGTGTTGACTGGTGACTAATCATCTTGCTACACGAAGTGTGGAACAAAGTACCTGGCTACCATGCTACTTTGTGTCAATGAGGAGCTACTCATAATGGGGTTAAGACACAACAAACTGCATATGCGTGGGTTTGGAGGGGAAGGTGTGAAGAGGAGTTTGTGGTAGGAAACTAAGCAGTTACTTTGTTGTCGTGGTCTTTTTTTGACATTCATGAATTCTTGTATATCTCAAAGAATTTTTTGAGAAGATTTTTCTCCTGCTCTTTTTAAAATGTGGCCCTCTTCCACATTGTCTGCTGACATATCACTGTAAACTTCCTTGGAAGAGCTGGTCTTCAGGGACTTTAAAATTAGCTTTATTCCACCTCTGCAGGTGTAGAGAGGATTTTACTAGTGATGAAAAGACAAATTGTCTGGATTTTTCTCTTCTCCCCAATACTGTCTATCTGCCAGTTCAACCCAAAACATGGCAATTGAATTGGGACCTCCTGTGCTAACATATCATGAAAATCAGATGTTGTGTTTGGATCTTTGTTAAGCATTCCGTTTGATTAGAAGAGCCAGAATAGCATCCCGCTGAAACAGAGTTTAATAATTCTATTTGAAGCACAAGCTGAGAATAGAAATGGGCTAACTCTCCCATACCTTGTTTGGCTCCATGGCTGTAAACAAGAAAAATAAACTTCAGCCAGTGGAAATGACTGAACTACACAAGAAACAACCTTCTCACAGAACAGTTCTAATAGTCATTCTTAGAACTATTTCTGTGTGAAAATTTACCAGCAATGTTGGAGGACAGAAGTGTTTAATTTATAAATCTTGCAGTAAACTCACTGTATATGTGATAGACCTGAGGGATTTCATGAGACTGGAAAGCCTTTTTTGTTAACACTGTGTTGAAAAAAAAAAAATCTATATGGAAAAGACTGCCTCTGTTCCTGCATGGTAATCCACTAGATGTTACTGCTCTGTTATACAAATTATGCATTGGAACAGCAAGTTTTAACATGTGAACAGTGGCATTAAGTAGCCTCCTGCATGTTCCTCATTGTCTTACGTTTGCTTGGGGGCCCTTTTGCTTGTGAAGTCAGACTAAGGTGATTTTTTTTTTCTCTTTTGTTTTTTATCCAAGCAAGACCAGGATATTATTGTGAGAACACCCCAAAGCAGTTCCAAAATAAGCCCAAATTTGTTAGTGAAATGACTCTTGTTTATGTCAGAGCTCAGACATAGAGAAGCTTATTGAGAAATGAGTGGCGCTTTTTTGTTATTAGTGTTGTGAGACTGTCCAGAATTGTTCTTCTGGTGTTTTGTGACTTGATGTATAAAATTATTTGTTCACCTCACAGGAGGCCCTTGGTCCCAGTTCTGTTTCATGGTGTACGCCAGCTAGTGCTGCTTGATGGTTTCACTGAAGTAGAGAAGGGAGGCCTGACACAGGTCAAAAAATAGGCAAGAGTAGCTCGGGCGAGTCCCTCTGTGGTAGTCACAACAGAGGCCAGGGTGTGGAAGACAGTGGGGGCTGCCAGCCACATCTATGTATTAAGCAAAGCAGACTCTACCACCACCTTTCCACCTCTTCCTCTCCTCTCAAGCTTTGAGCTTTTGTTTTCAGAAGTAGGCAAACAAAAACCTCGTTTAAAAAAACCCAAATTGGTATCTACCCATCTTCTGTTCCTCCCTGGCCTATCTGCAGTCTAGAAAGAAGAGGGCAGTGGACCTTCTGGCAAAATGATAGGTCAGGGATAATAATAGGAAAAGAATGCTGGTCAGGGAAGAGAGGGACAGAGTTGCCTCAGAGCTGCTCTCACTAGGTGGTTGAAGAGGGGGCTTTGGGTGAGCTGGCAGTTGAGAGAGAATGTGTGTTATAAAGAAAGAACTTGTGAAACCTGTCCCTTGCATTTGTGAGTGGAGTTCTGAATGGCCCTGCAGAGGTGAGTGCTGCACTTATGTATCAGTCTTCTGCCATTTAGGAATGCAGTGGAGATGTGTACATTGACAACTTGCATAGAGTAATTTCTACATAAAAATGGATAACATTGGAACACATTGCTTTTGCTATGCCTATTGTCAAGGTTTTCCCCAAGGGCATGATAAAGTTGTTTTGAGATAATAGCTTGTGATCAATAGGCCATAATGTCCTGTGCCTGAACTTACTGTCCTCACAGAGAAAGTGTGATCTTCTGGGTGTCAAACCATCTGGATTCCACGCACAAAAGTGGTCAAGATAGGAAGGCTTATAAAACAGCCCCAGGACAATTGGAAGGAGTAACTAGCACTTGGTATAGAGATGACCCCTTTTCTCTTCCACCTCTTTCTTTTTCTCTCTTAATGTCTTAAAGTGCAGGGAGCAGGCAGGCGAGAGATGATCCCTAATTAACTGGGAGTGGTAGAGGTGCAGGGTTCCATGGGAGCATTTGGGGCTGCTGTGGATTGCTACAAAGTTGGGATGGGGTAGAATTCCTAGGACTTTTCGGAACCTCCATCACACCTTATCTCATTATGGGGTAGCAGAGTTTTGGCTGGGAGGGGAATTTTGGAGGAGGAGATGGAAAACCTTTTTTTTATTATTATTGTTGGTTTTTAATCAGAAAATGTAGTGTCAGCACAAAGAAGCTTTTTGCAAATCTGTCAAAATGTTAAGCAGCTTTTTCTTTTTTTGCTTTTAAATCTGAAGTATGTTTTGAAGCACTTTGGAAATGCAAAGTACTAGGAGTGCTAAGTACTCCTTATCATCTGTCTAAAAGTGGCATTTGAAAAGCAAAAGATGTATCTGTTTCAGGCCACTGGCTGCTCCTCGTCATTTTTCCAGAGCTGCCACCCAGCCCTTTGCCTCCCTCCCATGGGGAAAAGTGTACTCCACCATGCCAGGAGCAGAGGGTTCCCTAAGGGAGGAGACCTGCTAAATGCCTCACTTGCCTTTGGGGCACAGGTTGGCTTCCTCCCTCCCTACCTCCTTTGATCAAGGAAAGGGAAAAATGGTGTTGAGTTTCAGTTTGAGTGGTCCTAGTCTGGAACTATAACCATTTCTTCCAGCTCCAGAGACATGTTTATAGAGTTTCCTGTCTGAAAAATTGCACCTTATTAGCTTAATTGAGGAAAGAGATGTCTGTCCTTCTGCAGGGAGTGGGGAGAGGAAGGGAGGGTGAATCAGGAGCTGCCTTCAGTAGCTGCTGAATTTTTCCAGAGGCTGTTTCCTCATTTCAACTCCAACAGAACACCAACAAAAGAACTAAAATAATTTAGATGAAGCTTTTGTTCTGTATATGTCAAGAACTTTTTGAGCAAACTAAGGGCAGAGAACCCTTTTCCCTCACCTAGTCAGCTCTACACTGTGGGGGTCAACATCCCAGTTCTCTTGCTGGGTCTTCAGCACCAACTTTTCCCTCAGCATATGCACATCATTAGAACGCTTTTGCACACCAACTCATCTAATTTGGTGTGCTCCCTTTCTGTTGCAGGGGTAAGATGGGGGACGATGGAGTCAGTTAGAGGGGAGGGTGGGTCCCTGGTTATTTTTTTCCTGTCTCCTCAGTTGTTGCTGTTGTTCCCATCAGCACTCTAGAGTGTTGGAGTCTTTGCACACAGAAAGCTTCCTTTTGCACAGAATGAGATTCTAGCTTTTGTACAGACTAATTGAATGTATTTGGGGAGGGGGGGAAATAGGGAGTAAACCAATTCCAAACAAACCAGTCAGAGTATAATGCCTTTTCTGAGCAAGTATGTGCTGTAAAAGGAGAGTGTAATAGCAAAGGGAGGGCAGCCTCAAGTATAATTTGACACAAAGTGTGGTTTTATTTTTGTACTGATATGGATAAGAGACTGTACAGCATCTATTTATTTAGATGATTTATGTGGTAAATGTTGCAAACAAAATTATTAAAATATTAAATATGAGAACTGACATTTATCTCATGGTATGTTTGTGTGGTCATTTCCCCCCCCCCCCCTTGCTGCAATTCTACAGCTGAATTATTTTCCAACAGTCACATCTATTGGTGTATAAACATGCAGTGCAGCTGGAAAAAGAATGGAAAATGTGCATGCATGCGTGAGGAAGATCAGTAAAGAAGGATCGATGAAGAATGGAGCCTGCAAAAGGCTGTTTCTGACATTACTCATTACTTTGATTGGAGAAGGTCAAGTTTTTATTAATTTTTAATGCACTGGGTAAGTTAGAGCTGTCCAGGGGTGACCTGGTCTTTGATGGATTATAATTTGAAGAGGAGAATGCCAATGGCAGGGTGGGTGTTGCTCTGGGTTTAGGGAGTTCTCTACATCCTTGCAGGAGGCTGCAGTGCCAGGACAGCTCTGCCAGCACTAGGAGAGTGCTGATATGCCCCATATCCTACATCTCATTGGAATGGAAAAAGTCTGAGGTGAGCCCTGGGCTGCCAGGCATGCTCTGCAGTGATTCCCAACAGGGCAGCAGCTCTCCTCCAAGC
The DNA here is from genome assembly GCF_021018805.1 of Prinia subflava. Taxonomy (NCBI): domain Eukaryota; kingdom Metazoa; phylum Chordata; class Aves; order Passeriformes; family Cisticolidae; genus Prinia; species Prinia subflava. The sequence goes on along the minus strand of NC_086250.1, from coordinate 22,315,242 downwards.
CAAAGCCTCCAATGGTTTGGCCAGCAAGGTGTCTAGGAACCTCTTCAGGAGCACAGCTGCTCCCGGGTACAGTTTGGCCCTGGTTCACCCCAGGGCTTAGTCAAGGAGCCCGAGTCCAGGAAGGAAATCCCAAATGTCATTTAGTCCACTTGGGTGCCTGGCTTGCTACCTCAAGGTGTGTCCCACTCCATCCCCTGTGGAGGGAGAGGCCAGGTGTTTTATCGAGGTAAACATTCTCTGGACAAGAGAATAAGGCTGTCTGAGTTACCTCTAGTAGATGTAGTGTGGGGGTGAGCCCTGCACCTGAATGCAGATTTGGCGTCAATCACAAAAGCATGTGGAGCAAAAGCAGAGGGGTATGGGGTGTGTTTCCTGAGTCAGTCACGGCTCAAGGCAGCGTGGTTAGGTCTTGCCTGTGTTTACCAAAGTGCCGTCAGCATGCTTGCCTTGAGCCAGGGAAGCTGGAATTGAGTGATGGCATCAGAGCAGGACTCCAGCCAGACACTTACTTTCTGGCAGCAGCTAGCTAGTCAGGTGAAGTTGTAAGAAACTGCAGTGCAGAGTTACAGGAAAGCATGCTCTGGAGATTGTATCTTCCTACCTGTGCCAATGCTGCAGAGGCTGGCTGGTACTAGAAACAGCTAGTCCTTTTGTATGCGTGTGTTGTCTGGATTAAAGGTTAATCTGGGCAGTCCTTTCTTTTAATAATCTGTTGGTATGCCACCCCTCTGATCCATGCAGTGCAGCCAACCTGCCTTGCACAGCTCTCCCCATCGGATGCCTGAGAACAAGGGCACTAGGCAAAAGGGGAACCACAAGGGTTGAGCAGTTCAGTGTTCTCTGAGAGGCATACAGTGCAATGCAGCCTGTGTGATCCCTGTGATGGCAATCACTTCCTGTCTGTTCAGTGCCATACAATTTCCCTGCTCTTCACAGCAGAAAAGCAGGGAAATTTGCTTGCCAAGTGACTACAAGCACTTGAAACAAGAATGCAAGAAATCTGGGGGGCTTGTGTAATCCTTTTGAGCCAGTGGCAGTCTGGGCAGCTGGGCCTGCTTTAGGAACTCCTAGGCAGGCCCCAGGGGTATCACAGCATCCTACTGCTGTAGGTACAGCACAAACCTCATGGGCATTCACTCTCTGCTGCATCAAAAAATTTAGTGGGCTGTAGGGCTTATTGTTCTGACCACTGCTTGGGCTGTGCTGAGCTGCCCATACCTGGTGCTCAGGGTCAATTCCGAGGAACCTGCCTTTGCTTGTGTGTGTTTCTGAGTTGCAGCAGGGGAATTCCAGCACACGTTCACCTGAATGCCCATAATGCCAAGGATTTGCTTGGAAACGCATATGGCATTGGCTTGAGGGGCTGCGCTGTGTGCAGCTGTTCCTAGTATAGGTGAGGGACTGACTATCTGCTTTCCAAAATCTGCTGGTCCTAACAGTGAGCTCACTGGAGTGAAGAATAGCAGAGTCAGTTGATGAACCCTTGGAGGTGTTCTCCTGGAGATAAGTGCAACTACTCCTGCCAGGTCCACAAAAAATTAGCTTTGGAGGCAGCTACTGACTTTGAGCAGGTGAGTTTCCCATTATCAAGTGTCATTTCAAAAACACATAAAAATATTCTTGCACCTGCTGCTGTCCCTGTGTCCGTACAGCGCTGGCCAGGGGTTCTGATGTGGAAGATTTTGTTGCTCTCCCAAAGCTTATTGCTGCAAGGCATTGACTTCCTGGTGCTAGTAAAAAGGGATACAGTGTATCCTATGGCACCACGGTTTTGCGGGCAGAGAGTTGCAAGAAAAGTATTTTATTTCAGTGACTGGAGTGAACAATAGCTATTCAGGGAGGGCTGTCCTCCCAGGTGGGTTGGGTTTTTTAAGTGTTTTACTAGAAATGTGAATGAAACAAAGGAAATGCCCAACAATCCCCTGAACAGCTGGATATTCTGCTACTATTTTGCTTTGTGAGAGAAAAAGTTAGATGAAAGTGTTAGGCCATACCTGTGCAACGGTAGCTTGCACTGATTTGAGCAGTGGCTGTGGCTGGAAAGAAGGTTCTGCTGACAGGTGGAAGGAGAAAATAAATACAAAGAGCTCATGGAGCTCTCTAAAAAGCTGCTGCCCCTTCTTGTCCATGGATCATGGTGTTTTTTGCTCCTGTCCCGAGGCGGGGTGTGCTATTCGTGATCCACAGATCTGTTTCGGGACAAGGCCACCAGTCTTGGTTGCTGCACATGTGTTTGTGTAGCCATGTAAAGACTTTTCCCCCTTTGGATTTAAGGGCGCCTGCTTTTGAGGGTGGATGGTGTTGCTGGTTGAAAGTTCAGTTTCTTGACACTCAGTTACAAATATGAAAGCAGTTGTTTAAACAAACTGAACAGTAACAAATGCTAAGTTAAACGTGGATGGTGTTGATGAGCACTTAATGTGCAAAGTTAAAAAAATGAAAAGCAAAACGCAATGGGTGTGATCGACTTGTTCTTTTGAAGTCACTTTCAAGCATACGAAAAACTGAGATTAAAAAAAGGTGGTGTCTAGAGAAAAGGAGCAGTCCGGAAGGACTTAACTCAGTTTAGGTGAGAGTCTTGGGCTTTTGCTCTTGCCTGGCTAGTGATGCCAAACACCTGAGAAATGGCCTCTTAGAGCCTATTCTCAAATTGAGAGGTATGACCTAAATGCAGAATTATCAGTGATGAAGCACTCTGTGGTTCAGTCCCTGACCGCAGAAACTTCTCCGAATTGTTCACATGTCCTGGACCAGGGTCTGTGTGATTGTCCCCATCAGCATTTAGCAACCTTTCCATTAACCCCTCTTTAAATGGGGACAGCCAGTGAGAAGCACTGGGCAGAGAGCTTGTGTTGGCTGTAATATTTCAGCTGCTAAGCTGAAAAAAACCAAAACACTCAGACACATCTTGTACGAATCACAGCTGTGAGGAAAACATTCATTGTCCTACCTACCTGCCTTGACTTTGGGAAATCCATCCCTGCTAGTACTGATATTATAGCCATAATATAGCCGTTCTCAGAATTCCCTCCTTCTAGATAAAACCCCTGAGCAAGAGGTGGGAAGCGAATGTGAATGCAAGTGGAGAAAGGGTTAGCAAGGGCCACGGGGGCCGTGAGGGGTCCCCAGCCAGCCTAGCTGAGGAGCAGTTAGCAGAAGGATTCCAGTGCTCTGCAGGTACTTTCCTGGTCACGGTGAGTTTAGAAAGAGCAGCAAATGCAGGACAACCATTGCCTATAGCCCACATCACAGGTGCTGCTTTTTCCAGAGGGTATCTGAAATGCATACCCTCTTCACCCAAAAACCAGGTGAGAAAGCAGAAGGGGCCAGATTAAGTCCTCCAGGTAAGGGGGGACCCTGTGTTCCACACAAAAACAGCTGCAGGGTCATGAGCTTCCATTTTGAATCACACAGAATGATTTTTGACTGAGATTTTTGTCTTTTTATCACCTGCAAGGGAGTATGAAATATGCTGCAAATTAATTAGAGGTTTGCAGTAATAGTCGGGGCAGGGAATTCCTCTAAGTGACTTAACATTTTTCTGGTTTCCTGACAGGTTTACGTGGCATGACTGGCCCATTTACCTCGCAGTACCTTACATTGGCTCAAAAATTGTACCTTATACTGGCACACACTCACCCCAGCTAAACTGAATAAAACACAGAAAAAGAAAATATTTAAGCGCCTTTATTGCTAGTTTTTGCCTGGTACGTGCTTCAAGGCTGCCTGCTTCCCCGCTGTCGAGAGGGGTTGACTGTGCATCTACAGCGGGAGAAGAAGAGGCCGCCGCCATTGTTTTAAGTAATATAAAGGCCCCGTTCGGGCGGGAAGGGGCAATACCGCCGCCATGCCGGGGATCTGCCCAGGTGGCATTCGCTTCCTTTCCCTGCACTTTTCTCCCTGCTGCGCGGCCGCCCCCGGGCCCGGGGATTCCGACCCCTCACGCGCCGCCCGAGGCGCGGCCCTTTAAGGGCCTTTAACCACGGGGGGGGCGGGTCACGGGCGGCCGCGGCGGGAGGGGGCGCGCGGGCGTGCGCGGGCGTGCGCGGGCGTGCGCGAGCCGGCGGCGGCACGAGGAGGGCGGGGCCGGGGGCAAGGGGCGGGGCGGCGCGCGCGGGCGGGCGGGATTATTATGGGCTGTGGGCGCCGCCGCCGCCGCTGAGGGGGAGCAGCAAGATGGAGCTGTCTGCAGTGGGGGAGCGCGTCTTCGCCGCCGAGTCCATCATCAAGCGCCGCATCCGAAAGGTGAGGAGCTGCCCCCACTGGGGCTGCGGGACTCCCACCCCCAACCTCGGTCCTCGCTGCCGGGCCCTGGCCGCGCCGCTGGCCCGGCCGCCGGGCCCCCGCCTCACACCGCCCTCCCCCCCCCCCCCCGCCCCCCCCCGCCCCATCTTCTTCCCCGTCTTCTCGTCTTCTCCCCCGTGTGTTGCAGGGGCGCATCGAATACCTGGTGAAATGGAAAGGCTGGGCCATCAAGTGAGTGTATCCCGTCCGGGCTGCGGGGATGGGGGCATGGGATGGAGCAGAAAGGGATGGAGGGGGAGGTATCTGTGTGTACAGCTGCGGGGGGATTAGGGTGCTAACGGCTTCACTTGTCCCCTCCGCTGCTCCCGCCCCTGCAGGTACAGCACCTGGGAACCCGAGGAGAACATCCTGGACTCCCGCCTCATCGCCGCCTTCGAGCAGAAGTGAGTATTCATCCCCCACTCTGGGCAGGGGGGGCTGCAGCAGCAGGTTTGGCTTTGGATGGGCGAGCGGGAAACAGCGTCCAGGCTTTTCTTTTTCTTTTTCTTTTTCTTTTTCTTTTTCTTTTTCTTTTTCTTTTTCTTTTTCTTTTTCTTTTTCTTTTTCTTTTTCTTTTTCTTTTTCTTTTTCTTTTTCTTTTTCTTTTGTACTTGTATACTTCTGTTTTTCCCTTTGGGAAAAGTTTTAACTTCTTGACAAATTTGATTCCCTAAAGGGAACGAGAGCGTGAACTGTATGGGCCCAAGAAGAGAGGACCTAAACCTAAAACTTTTCTGCTGAAGGTAACTCTTACTTAAATAACTTAGGCCTAGCAAAAAAAGAATCTCTCAAACCTTGCCGGCGCGTGCCCTTGGAACGAGTGGACTTTCAAGTGACTTGTGCCTGATGCCTGGCTCTGGGAGCGCGGGGAAAACCCGACAGGAAAGGGGGGGTGGGCAGAGGCGCAGAAGCGTGTGAGGGGAAAATGTGTGTGCGTGCTATGAGTGCCTCAGCAGGACGGTCAGCACACACAGATGTGCATGGTGAGCCTGCAATCTCTTTTTCCAATATCCTCTCCTTCTCATGGGCTTCTGTTGCCGCAGTGGAGAGCTAGTCAGTCCTGTTCCCTCTTCCTTCAGCAGGCTGTTTCATCCAGCCCGTGCCCTGCAACTTAGCAGCATGCTGAGCGGTCAGGCAGCAGAGGCGGGAATCCCGCTGCCACTTGTGCTCCTCTGATTGCATTTAAGGATGTAGGTGCTCCACAAGAGTTTCATGAAGGGTTCATGCTTTGATCTGTAAACTGCAGGCTTGTTTTGCTTTTGCAGAGGGTGGGGGGTGGCTGGGAGGAGGAGGAGTGTTTCACCTCTGCATAGGATGGCAGCTTCTCTGCGAGATGTCATAGCATCTCTGCTTGCTTGCAGAGAAGCAAAGAAGGTAGTCCCTATGCAGGCCTTCTTGCCCTGTATTTTTACCTTCTTTTTTTTTTAATTAAGAATTCCAGTAGCTGTGTGACTGTTACGAGAGTTCTGTGAATTTATTGGTTTACAGATTAAATGCCTTGCTCTACTCCCCTCTTCCCTCCCCTTCCTCTCCAACCGTCACAATCTCAGGTTCCAAATGAGCATAGAAAGGACACACCTTTGTACAGTTCAGACAGATGAGCAAGTCCACAGTTCCTGTGGTTTTATTTTGATAAGAAACCCTGGAACAGCCAGCATGGGCCCTATAGTAAGGCATTGCTATCACCAAATCATCCTGTGGCTTTGGGCAAGTCACTTAGGCTTTGTGCCTGTTTCCCCATCTGTGAAACAGGTTAATACTTCCCTTTGCCTGGCAGCACTAGGAGCTTTACTCAGTTCAGCACTTTTAACTACATGAGCATCAGAAAGTGCAGTGGGGGATAAGGTGTCACTTCTCTGCTTTGAGAAAGCATAATGAAGCACACAGAAGTAGTGTAGGAACAGGTGTATTCTGATGTTCTGCATGAAAAACCCAGGGGACCATGGTAATCCTTGGGAAGTCCTGCTAATGGAACTGTCCTCTCTGGTCACCTGGTGTTCTGCTAAAAAAGCGTTCTGTATCTGTAGCCTGAGAATTGCAAACATATCTCATATGTGCTACCTCTTATGCTGTATTCAGGGGACACCGACTAGTTGGCTTTCCTCTTTCTGGCAGTTGTGCATTAAATGTAACCCTTGTGTTTGGATTTCCAGCAATGCAAAGGAACACTTGAAGGGAAAACCACCAGCTTGAAATAGTTCTCTGTGTGCATTAAAAAATACTGGTATTTGTAACACCTGACTCTGTTCAGACCTATAGAGAGGTGACTATGCTATATGTAATCAGTTTCTTTTATTTTTGATTCTGAATGTGATATGGCCATATCTAGTGCCATATCACTTATAAAAAAAAAATCACTCATTTTGACTCATTTAAAAAAAATAAGCCAAGCCCCGAACTCAAAACCCACTCATTGCTTCTCTTTTCCCCTTACCCTTTAAAACCCCCATAAACTTAATGTGAATTATTCAGCAGCATCCTTTGAATCACATCTATGACACGTTTCTGTGGCACATCTTCCTTCTGCCAGCTCCTCAAACAGTAATGGAAACCTGTAGGTTTGCAGAGCTGGCTTAGTACTTTGTAGTAGATGAATTGTGATAGGGAGCAAGATCAGCTGTCCTGAAGGCTGGTGCCATGTTATGGGAGAGACTGGCAGGGCAGAGCGCTGCCTCTTGGTTTGCACCTCTGGGAAACAGAGCTGGTGGAACTGTTAGTGCTCTGACTTGCTGTTCTTCTGTGACTTTGGATCCTACCCTAAAAATAACACCCCAGACCAGGCAGTGAGAAGTAATTCCGAGCCAGCCCCATCTGAACTTGTTTGAGCTCTAATCAGGCAAACCAGAATCAACACAAGTGTGACTACAGTTATGACAGAGATGGTGAGATGGTTTGCAACTCAGTTCTTCTGACCCCTGAAGATGCACTTTTGACTTCTTTCAGCCCTGCAGCACTGGTGCTGCTATGGGAGGAGTGGAATTGGGTTCTACCTCATGCATTGCTAACAGTATTTTCAGTTCTTTCAGCTGCAGAATTTCTTGCCAGTGAGAATTTCGGAAGCAGGGGAAGAAATTTGTTTCTTGTATCCCAGAGGGAGTATTTGGAGCTGGCAGTTAGAACAATATTCTTTTTGATCTGTTAAATGAACAGATTAGACCTGGATGCAATGATGTTTAAGTAGAAATCTGGCCTAGGACTGCTTTGATAAACTAGTCTGTCCTTGACTGGGTGACTTGCTAGGATTTTTCATGTGTATTAGTGCTTAAACCTAGGCTTCTGAGTCTCCAGAGTGGCATCAAAATAAATGCCCTGATATGCCACTCACTTGATTTGTGTGGGTGTCTTAGCTTGCAGCTGGGACTAGGTTTATCCTGGGATTAGTTCTCAAAAGTTGTAGATATGCACCCAGGGGGATTTGCAGAAAGCATTCCAGCAGGTTAGTGGCCTACGCCTTTGGAAAAGCTTTGAAAAGCTGCATCTTTGACCACCTGCTGCCTTTGTAATCCAGGCTTCTGTTTCTGAAAGCTGTCTAACACTTGCCCTTTCCATCAGACTAAAAAGGCACATCACAGTCCAGGCTTTGTAATATCACTATCAAGATGGCTGGTGTTGAAAGCAACCCCTGCATATTTCAATTGCAAAGTTTTGGGCAGGAAATGGGTCTTTATCCTTTGCATGCTAGGGGCAAACTTTCCCACAGCTGAGCTCAGGCTTGGAGGAAGGCTGTAGTTCTTGGGAGGCTGCTGGTGTGCTGCATCCCTGTGCTGAGTAGATGGGAAACTAAGTTCTTGGTCTGAAATGGGCAGTGCTGTACATAAGGCACTTACCTTATTTCTTAGGTATCTGGCAGAAGTCATCCTTGAGGACAGACCCTTCAGCGTGGACACTGGTGTGAGGTTAGACAGAGACATAGCACGTGCTGCAGTGATCTTTCTCTTTTTCTCCTGCTTGGTTTCCTTCTTTATTTTTTGCATTTTTCTCTAGGCACTCCGCTGTGTGAAATGCAAACCTCACCAACTCATTTAATAAAGTCTAGCAAGTGCTATTCAGAGATAGCCCAATCTGCAAGCTCAGTGGGTGGCTGGCAAAGACCCCTAGTTGGGGTGGCCATAAATACTAAGGTGACAGGAGTGAAGGTTAATGGGAAGGAAGAAGTAAGGGAGAACAAGAATAAAGGGATTCTTAGTTAGGAGAGTGGGAGAAGAAAGGGCTGAGCAGCATGGTGCTCTGTCCTTTTGCCCTTTCTTGAACTCCAAAGCTGGAATTGGGTTTCTTTGATCTCTTCCCCGTTTGTAAATTATCCTGAGTAATTTGAAAACAGACTGTTCCCCTTTTGTGGCATTTTGTTCCCAATCCAGAGAGAAACTTTAGTTTATGGCAGTGTTGCTTGGGAGAACTGTGCTATGAAATGGCTTGCTTTTGCCTTGTCACTTGGAAGACTGTAGAAGAAAGAGGGTGATAAAAAAGCAGAATGGCAGCCAAAAAGGGGAAAGAAGAGCTCTTGCAAATGCTGTTTGAAGCAAAGACTGAGGGAATGCAGGTGGAGAATAAAAGACAAAGCAGAGCAAATAATTCATGAGAGATTAGTGCTACTGTGGTGCAGCAGCACTACTGGCATTGGCGAGATTTTGAAATAATTAACTAGAAATGCATTGCCTTATGAGGTCTTTGGTTTGGTTTTTTTTTTTTTCCAAATTGAAGAGATTTTGATACAAATCAGGTAAGAGAGGCCTTTCTAAGCACGTGTCGTGTACGTGCTTGTGAGCTTCAGTGCATTAAGGGAATGAATGAACAAATATGCTTGCTGGGCCTCAAGAGACCCTTATTCAGAAATAGTAGGGAATGAGGGGGATACACTAGTTCCCAGGGGCAGTGAGGGAGAGCTGTAAAGATAAATAAAGGTGATACATATCCCAGATGGGAAGAGGGGGAAGGGAAGCAATCCCAGCAATTGGCTTGCTCTCATGACAGAGCACTGCAGCAAGTCTCCAGAAGCTGCATCCTGATGTAGGCTGAGCTGTAAGCAGAGAGTGAATTACTTCACATACATGCTGAGTACCTCTTCAGCAGTGAGCTCATCCTGTGGGTGAAAGCAGCAAAATCTAGAGAGGTAGTTTCCATATGGAAAACTTGTGAGCCAAGTGGCAAACTGTGGTGACACAGTTGAAAGGATTCAGAGGGTTTGTTTTTCAAAGACCTTATCCTCATATGGCTTGTGAATGGGATTGTGAATTAGAATGGGATTGAAGAATGGATCTGGAGCAGGGAGAAGTGCATTTGCAGCAGATGAAACTGAATGTTGAGTCTTCTCCAAACCAAAGGTAGCAAGTTACTTAACCTGAGGCTGGAAACAGGAAGGAGAGCCTCTGTGCTGTCCTCTGCAGTGAAGGGGTGAGTTCATGTAGGTGATGCCTGAATAAACCTGATCCTGTGTAGGAATACTAAGCTTCCCAAGTGAGAACGCTCTGGAGGCTGGTCTTAGACAAAGCATCTGATATGATTTTTCTTGAAACCTTACCTGGAAAAACAAGGTAAGCTGAATATTTGAGTAACACTTTCTGGAACTTGTATTGAAGCTGGTTACTGAGGATATCAGTGTAGCAGCAGGGGAGGACTGTTGGGCCCTAATTTACCCTGTTTTAATAATCTGACCAAAGTATCAATGCTGCATGTAGACTACCTGGAGACTACTGAAGCTGAAATTTAATAAAGGCAGATAACTGAAACATGAGTTAGAAACAGTTTCAACCTTGAGAAAGTGCCCCAGAAGTAACTGGAAACACAGACACATAGCATGTAAATGAGACCTACAGGTTCTGGCACACTGGAAAAGTCCAGGCCATGTACCAGGGCTCTGCACTAGCTGCTGTGCAAGCACAAAACCAAGACAGGTGTCCCTGTGAAAACAGGACAGGAGCTGATTAATGTGTACAGGCAGAGAAAGTAAAATCAGCAGGGCTGTAGAAGTGGCCAGGTAGTGACCATCCCACCATTATCACTTTGTTTAATGTGGCTGATGGGAAGCTTTGCTCAGGAATTTTTGGGGTGTATAAGGAAACTCAGGGTGTTTGTGACTGCTTCCCCCACACTTCTGGGAAGCTGCCTTCTTTCTCTCATTGGTGATGGAGGCGGAGGTGGTGGAGGGTGACAATTAGATTTGACTTGGAGCAGAATGGCACAGAGGGGGCAGAACTCCTCACTCCAAGGCATGATTACGGGGTAGGCAATTAACCTGAAAGATGTGCAATGTTGGCAATAGGAGATGCCCTGAGGGATACCTTTGTCCATCCACTGAAGCTGTAGAAGGATTTTCAGTGATGCATCTGTCTGTAACCTCTGCCTGGCTTCCCTGTCCTGTATTTTGGAATGGGATGTTGTGTTGTATTTTGCTCTTGGCTCAGCAGTGGTAAATTGATGAGAAACCCAAAGTACAAGAGCAGCAATGCTGGAAGGGCTGGCTGTGATGTGGAGCAAGATGAAAAGCAACAAATTTATTAATTCATGGTTTGTAATGTCAGAAATATTGGTATGTAATGTCAGAAAGCAAACTTTAGCTTGTCCTTATGTCTGCCACCTGCTTCAGAGGGACCTGTGAAGAGATGGAGCAAGCCCAGCCCAAATGTACATTAGCCTGTGCCTGTGACCTCCTGACTGGGTCTGCAGTGTCTCCAAGTTGTGTATTGATGAGATGGGAGGGGGAGAGTTGATGTGTGGTGCAGAGAGTTCACCTGTGCTGTTGCTGTGCTCAGGTCTGTATGAAGCCTGTGACAGGAACTGTCTTATTTTCTCAACAGTTTGGAGCATGGAGTAACACACAAGGCTGAGCAAAGAGTACTAGATGGACACTGGGATGCTTTCTGCTTCAGAAAGATGTGTTGGGGTTTGTGTGTGCTGGGAACACTTCCCTTTAGCTAGGGGGAAACAGCCCTGTTAGTTAATGTGCAGAGTGTCTGCACCTGTCTTGGGGTTGTGCTAACTTGTCTTTGTTTCTTTGTCAGTCAGCTAACACAGAATCTAGGTACCCAGTCAGGATGAGCTTTCAGCTGCATCATCCTCAGCCTCAATGTCATTGACAAGGGTGGGAAGACTGTTTTCTTGTACAGTCAGAGAAGGAGGCCTCGTTTTTGCAGCTCTTTTAAAGCCAGAATACTAGTACTGAAGGCTGTGATCATCCAGTGTTAGTCAGAGAAGAACAAAATGTCTTCATATCCCGTTCTCTGCTCATTTGGGATCTTCTGTGGTTCCCATGGGTATGTCTGTGGGAGAAGAGGGGCTCTGGCTAACAGCAAAGCTCTGGAGCTGTAGGGCAGGAACTTGGAGCTTTTTGTGCCAGGGCTGGCTGGGCCCTTTTAGATCTATTAAATCCCTGCGTTTACACGTACATTTTTCCCCCAGCATTTCTCTTGTAGGAGACACAGCCTGCAGGGTGACAAAGGAGATGGAGTTGAGTGCTAAGCTCCTAACTGGCAAGAAGCCATCCCGATCTTGGCGTGTGCAAGGGGCAAGGGGATAGAAAACTGGGGAGGAAAAGCAGCTGTCGTCTTCTAGCGCTGCAGTTCTTGCTGTGCCCACGAGGTGGGGGAAGCTGCTAGCGGGATGGGCAGTCACAGGGTGGGGGCTCGCCTGTCCCCTCCAGGCCTCTGTGACTTCTACCTGTCACCATTGCTAAGAAGGAATATGGAGGGGGCTTGGTTTGGAAAAGTACTGGGGTGCAGGTGGAAGGATGAGCTATACAAGCTCTGATGAGACGTGATGTAAGAATAGACTCTGGGTTTCCATGCCTCCAAGTCATACAGCACCAGCTTACCAATGAAACAATGTTGTTCCTGCTGCCTGAAAATGTTTCCTGTCTCTGGTGCATGAACCAGGGCAGTTTTTGACACCAGAAGAGCTTGAAAATATTGTTCTCCTGGCCTGGCTGTTGGGGAGGGCTGGCACAGAGCAGCTGAACAGGTGTTATTCCTGCCTGGTCCAGTGATAGGTTTCAAACAAGTGTGGTGCTCAAAAGGACAAGTCAAACATTTTGGAGGTGCAGTTAAATTTTACTTGAATTCCAGCTGGCCTCATCTCTAGCTTTAAACATGGGACCTTGCTCCCACAGCACAGTAAGAATGGATGACTCGCGTGTGACCCTAATTAAAAATCAGATCTCTAAATTTCTTGTGTTTAATGAAGACTGCTCCAGCAGACCATTCTCACCAGCCTTCTGTGTTTCTCAAGACCACACTACCACACTTTTCAGAGGCGATTCTCATTAGGCATTACTCTGCCTTTTCCCTCTTGTGCTTAGTTTGTAGAGAACCTGGTACAATCCCTATGTAAGTTTGGGTGATATCTCAGCACTGACAGCCCCAAGTGCCTAGGATGATGCTGGCTTCTTTGGCTGAGAGTGGAGGGTTGTGCACATTGACTGATGATGACCAAGGAGGGGTTTTGTAAACCATTAACTCTAACCCTGAAACATGCTTGGGAAGCAGCAGTTTCTCCTAGGGAAAGCATGTGTCAACAGGGGTACAGCCTAGGGAAACATTAGCTGCCCAAAAATGATATAGACAGTGCCTGTGTGAGGGCTGTGCTGGAGCTATCAATAGTTTGTAGGTGTGTACCTGCCCTTGTCATTGATTTTGGCTATGAATCTGTCATGGTACTGCCAGTGAGTGTTTGGCCTGAAGTGAGCAGTGCCCTATTTGAGATCTACACCTAGGCTGCCTCTCTGACCCTGTTTTTTTTCTTTCTCCCCACCACCGCAGGCTCGGGCCCAAGCGGAGGCCCTCCACATTGGGGATGTACACTTTTCTGTCAAGCCTGGTTCCAGTACCTCCTCTCCCAAGCTCCACTCCAGTGCTGCGGTGCACCGGCTCAAGAAAGACATCCGGCGATGCCACCGCATGTCCCGGCGCCCCCTGCCCCGTCCAGACCCTCAGAATAGTGGGAGCGTGGGTGGCGGGGCTGGCATTCGTCCTCCTGTCTCACCCTTCTCGGAGACCGTCCGCATCATCAACCGTAAGGTCAAACCCCGTGAGCCCAAACGCAGCCGCATCATCCTCAACCTCAAAGTCATTGACAAAGGTGGGAAGCCAGCCAATGGGGCCGGGGGCCTGGCTCGGCCCAAGATCCCGTCCCGAAACCGTGTCATTGGCAAGAGCAAAAAGTTCAGCGAGAGCGTCCTCCGCACTCAGATCCGCCACATGAAGTTTGGCAGCTTTTCGCTCTACAATAAGTCATCTGCTGCACCTACCCCCTCTCTGGAGGGCAAGGGGGAGGCCGAAGGCTCCCAGGCAGCCTCCTGTGGGCTCATTATGGGCTCCACCCCCTATGATGCCCCCAGCTCCAGCTCCTCTGGCTGCCCATCACCTACTCCCCACTCCTCCTCTGACCCAGATGATTCCCCTCCAAAGCTGCTCCCTGAGACCCTCAGCCCAGCCATTCCCGACTGGCGTGAGTCGGAGGTCCTTGACCTCTCGATCCCACCTGAGTCGGCTGCCACCAGCAAGCGTTCTCCCTCGGGAGGGTGCAGTGGGGCGCAGACACCCTCCTTGTCCCCCTCCTCTTCTGACCCAGAGCAGGAGACCGGCGACTGGCGTCCTGAGATGTCCCCTTGCTCTAATGTGGTGGTCACAGATGTCACCAGCAACCTCCTCACTGTAACCATCAAGGAGTTCTGCAATGCAGAGGATTTTGAGAAGGTGGCGGCGGGTGGTGGTGGAGGAGGCAGCAAATGAGCAGCCAGGTCCCCCCTACTCCAGGGTTGTGGGGGGAGCTCTACCTGAGAGAAGTCGTGGTGCGAGTGGCTGTCCTTAGTTCTCTCCTTCCTCCCCTTGGCTGTCCCTCTGCCCTCACTGCCACCCTTCCTCCTCCTTTCCTCCTGCCCACTTCCTCTTGCCTGGAGGCTGGAGTGTGTCAGTCGGGGTGTGGGAGCACCTATTGTTCCTGGGTGTTGGTGCTGCTAGGAGGAGGCAGGGAGGGTTGTGGTGGGCTGGGGAGTGGTTGTTTGTCCTTGAATGTGGTGTTGTCCAATGGGCAGTGGAGCCTTTGGGGCTGAGGAATGAGTGAACATGTGTCTGTGTGCCTGTGTAGGTAGGTGAGGATGGTGCTGCTCTTCGTCATTCCCCTTCCATCTTTGATAAAAACTGAAGAGGAGCTCCAAACCTTTGAGGGGAGGATGTAAGAGGATTGGAGCCCTTGCCCATGTCCTCCAGACCTTCTCCCACAATGTGCATGCAACACTCTTCCATTCTTCCTTGCCATGATTACCATCCTGCTGTCCTTCCTCTCTTGGCCTGTGGCCTGGATCTGCCCTCTCCTTTACTGTCCTTGTGGCAGTTGCTGATCCAGATGGCCCCATAGTGACAGGGGGAAGGACAGGTGAAATATCATGCCTGGAAGGTGCTTGAGAAAAAGCTGGGGTGGTGGAGTTGCCCCATGCAGCCTGTGCCTCATATTGGCTTCCCCTTTCTTTTGACTATTGGTGCTACCTTGGCAGTTGTATGGGTGCTTTCAGGTGCCCTGATCCTTCCTCTTCTCCTGTATCTTCCAACCTGTTCAGCTCCTCAGGAGAAAGGGAAGAAAAAGATTCTGCTTCCAGTCCATATCTTCCTCCTGATGTTCATCACTTGCACTTGTTTGGGAGAGAGGGACATGAAATGCCTTTCCCTGGTCTTTCTGTGGTGGAAGCAGGAGTGGGCTGTTCATCCATCCTTCAGTCTGTGGGAAGATAATGCCAACAGTGTGACAGCTGCCCCGGCTGCATGAGGCTGCTGTCCTGCCTCATGCGTATGCTTCTCCCAGCCCTCTTTGCTTCCTCTTGCTCTTTCCAAAGGAAGGAGGGGTGGATGCTAAGGCAGGTTGTTTGTTCTTCCTGCTTGTTTTTGCCCCTCCTACTCTCCCCTCCTGGTGGGTGGCCTGGAAGAGGTTTCCCCTCTGTCTTTTCAGCATCTGAAACAGCCCTTATAACTGTCGACCAAAGGTGCTCATAAGAAATACCTGTCTCTCTCACATCCTATGCGTGTGCACTGGATCTCTTCCCCTAAAGCTCCTGTGAGCTGATCTAGAAGCTGATCTTCATCCCTAGCAAGTAGGAGGGAGCAAGACCACAGCTTGCTGTTTGTTATGCAGCTCCCTCTTTCCCTGACCAGCTTTGTTCACATCCAAAATAAGCTCTATTTTTTGCCTGCCATTTCTGTTTTGCTCTGTTTCTGTGTGGGTCCTAAGCTTCACAGTGAGCAGCCGTTCCTTTGCTCTCCTTTCTTCCTCTACTCGCACAGGACTGAGCCTGTAGAGGCAAGAGGTGCTGATGAACTGGTGGTAGAGCCTCACCCTCTCAGCTCTGTCCCTGGATGGGGTAGAGGGGTGTCGCTTCTACATAACATGCTGCACAGGTGAAAAGGGTGGAAAATTTTCCTCATGTCAGGGCTCCATTTATTTACAAACCTGCCCTGAGCAGGTGAACACAAATGGAATTGGCCCATCTGGTGCTTTCACACAAGGATGTTCAGGAGCTGCTGGCTCTGAGGAGTGCTCTCCTGCAGTAGTGATTTTGTGGTTGCAGTGATCTGAAGATAGAAGGGAGGCAATTTGTGGGAGGGAAGTAATATTTGTCTGCCTAAGGGATATTGTCAGGATGGTAGAGGGATAGACTGGCTTCTGACCTTACTTAGGGCTTTTGTGCCCAGAGCTTGTCTATTCCCTGCCTCCAGTGCCTGGGTTGGTGTAATAAAATCTTTGCTGCCCTCCCCACAAACCTTGCCTTGCAGTGGGTGGCATTCCAAGCTGTGGGAAATGGTAAATTTCACCATTTGCGATTGGGTGTCTGTGCAGACAGTGTGAGAGGGATTCCAGGTGCTGTTAGCACCACCGTTGGTACACCTCTTCCTTTTTCTTTCCTTGGTTAAAGAGCTTAGTGGACTCTTCGGGGATGTGCTTTCATTCACAAGCTAGGGGCAGGGAGAAAGAGACTTCCCTGATCCATTCACCAGGCTAAGGCTTTCTATAACATGTTGGACTTGTGTACGTGTCTGTGTTAATACCTGCTTGTATTTTTTGTGGGTGTTTTTTTTGTTTGGTTGGGTTTTCTTTTGCGCATCTTTCCTGTGCCTGGCACACCCAGGGATCCCTTATGTTAGTATAGCCTATCCATTTGACTGAAGCTTCAAAGATGAGCAGTTTGTATGCATAGGGAAAAGCTCTTTCTTAGGAAAATAGCAAGGAGATTCCTCTCTTTTTCCTCTCCCTTCTAAATAACTAATCTGTGGCTGTGACATAAGAGGAGCTGCTTTATGGGGTGGATGCAAACGGGCTGGTCACTTTAGGTTAAGTTACTGTTTGGTGTGTATGTGGTGATGTTTTGTTTTGTGGTATCAAGGTTCTGAAAAAAAGTGTTGAAGCGTTTCAGTGGGAGATAAAAGGGAACTTTAATAGGAAACTCTTGATGTGTTTTGGCCAAGATGTGTTGCTTGGCAGAATTCTTTTCCCCAGTGTCTCTTGTATGGTGTTCTTTGGGGGCAAGGGGCAGGAATTGTTTAGTTGAAGGGGTTTTGCCTTTCACCAGAGTAGCAAGCAAGGGAACTGTCTGTGAAGAGCAAAACAGTGGGTCATTGCAGGGATGCTCCTCAAGGACCTTCTTCCTGTAGTGAGGAGATAAGTGGACTTGTTGCAGCAGAGAAACTTGTGCAGTAGATCCTCTTTGTGGAGGAAGAAAGGAGTATGATCTGGCTTGCAGACACAGCTCACCTGCTTGTGTGACAAATCTCTCCCTGGGTGGGTCACCATGTGGGAACCAAACCCTGAACATCTGGATCCAAAATGATGATCCCGTGCTGTTTTGAGTTAGAAGTTTGCTAACTTAAATTCAGCAGTTGCCTCAAGTTCCCTCAGGTGGACAAGACACTTGAGGCTGACTTAATCTACCTTCGTATTCACATGGGCTGCGCACCTCCTTCTGAATTTTTGCCCTTACTCCTTAATGGAGATAGGAAAAGAAGATTCATCCATGCCTTTTAAAATGGGCATGGAATTGAGGGAGGAGTTTATTTGAAAGTATCCCCTTCCTTTCCCCATAACCCTTAGGAAAAAAATCAACAAAAACAGGGAAATATTCTCTGTGTCTGTGCCATGTTTGTTCTCGTTGTTGTGTTTTTAGAGGAGATTTTATGATGGAGTGGAAAAAGTGAAATGATTAGTTTTGCATAAAAAAAGAAAAGTTAAAAAAAATTTCTACAGGGAGAGAGCGAGAGACAGTTTAAAAATGAATAATAAATGCAGTGATTGCACAAACTGTAGTGGTATTAGATGGTCCTTAGAGAAAAGAGTATTTTGTAGTATCGAAGCATGTGTGTCTGGGATGGTGTTTGGCTTGCTTGAACTGGAGGGAAAGACATTCTAGGACTAAGCAGCAATCTCTGAGCTGAAAAGGCAAGTTGCATGTTGGAGGAACCCTGTCTACAAACCTCTCCCGTCCTTGCCTCCCGTGTGTTGGAGTGAGTTCCTTTCCCTCCCATACCTCTCCTGTGAGCTAAGGTGGAGTCGCCAAGTGGTTTTCTGGCTGAGCAGCCCTCAGAGATGGCTGGTCCCATTCTCACAGAATGTGGATCAGGCCATCAGCATGGAAACAGTTGACTTACTTTGCATGCACAGCAAGCTGCTAATGCTTGGGGTTGGCATGTACCTTTCCTGCCAAGTTGCTGTCTCTTTTCCATCCGCTATATCCAAGCAGAATTAATCATGGTGGGCTTATTTCCTGGGAAGCAGATATGCCTCCCCTCTCTAAGGCTTCCTAACTTCTTCCAATACCAGGTTGGGGGTGACATTTTTCTGTATAGCATTCACTACATCAGGACAGAAAACTAAATCTCATTGGTGTGTATTTCAGCACCCCTTCTCCAACAGTGGCCGGATCTCTAGAGGCAGATGAGAGAGCTGCCTTGTGTGCTCTGATTGTGTTGCTGAGGGATGTGCACCCTCTTCTTGAGGCCAGCAAATGCTGGAAGTTTTTAGGTTGGAGAGGGGAGAGGAACACCCTGACAGGACTGTACTCAAGTAGGTCAGCCTTCTTCTCCACTTTCCTTTGGGATGATGGGGCAGAGTTGCCTGAATGTTCCTTCAGAGCAAGGGGGCAGCTCTTGTGTGCTGGCTTCCCTGTCCAAGATGTCTCTGGTGTTCATCTGGCATGTGGGAGTGACTGCAGGGAAAAGGGAAACCACCAGATGTTGGTGTCTGAACAGGAGATGGCAGCCAGGGATGCTTGAACAGCTTTTCTTGTCTGGATTTCTCTGGTGCCCTTTGCAGTGGCAGATTGAGACTGATGTCTCAATGCTTCCCATAGTCTGGACTGCACTTGAGAACTTCTCTCTCTGCCCATCAAACTCTGTTGGTGCTTCCCATGGCTTTCAACTTGGAACAGAAACTTCCTGTCTCATGTTCTCTTCTCAGTGAGCAGCGTGGGACTGGAGGGGCATGAAGCTAATGAGATAAAAGCTCCTTTGGGGATGAGAAACAGAAATAGTGTGGTGAGCAGGCCCAGCTGTGGTGAGCCACTGCTTAAATTCTGTTTTCAAAAGGGAAAGGGAGCATTTCTCTGTGTCTCCCCTTACTGAAGTTCCCAGGGAGATTTTGTAAAATAAACAAATTTAAAAAAAAATCACAACCACAATCATGCTTTTTACCAGGTAGGAGCTGTCTCTTGAGCTGAGTCTTCCTAGGGATATCACTCCCTTCTCCAGTCCCTCTTTGTAGAGGAGGTTTCAGCAGCTCCCAGTGTTTGGAGATTATCACCTTCCTGGGGACGTCCTAGCAGAAAGAGGTTGCCATGTTTGAAGGATGATGTCCTGAGTTCCCCACACTTCTGCCCACCCCAGGCCATGGCATTAATGGGGCTGTTCAGGAACAGGTCCTTCCCAGGGAGGTATAACAAACCTGGAGTGCGTGTTTGGCTAAGTGCTTATTTTCCCTTTTGCTTCCCCACCTTCTGATGACTTTTTCCTCCTTGCCTGGCACATCCTTTTACTCCAATGTCGCTTGCTGTTGCTGCATTTTTCAGTTGCCCAATAATCACACAAGAGCTGGGATCTTACTTATTTCTTATATATAAATATATGAATCCTCTCTTTCTCCCCATCTCACCCACCACCCTGTGCGCAGCCTCCCTGATCTTCGCTCTGAAGGTGATCTGCTGTGGAGGATTAATTTGGGATTGGGGATTCAGTGCCTACTGAGTTCTGTTCCTTCTTGGCTTTCATAGTTCTTCTGCCAGCTGTGTCACTGCCCTGCACCTCTGTCTCCCTCATACAGAGGGGATGGGGGTGGAAGATACCATCCGACTAAGGGTGCTGGCAGCCCAACTCTTGAGGCATTTGCACAAAGATGGAGTGCTCAGTGTTGCTTCAGAAATCCCCTGCTCCTTGTCTGTGCTTCCTTCCCCAGGTAATTCCAGGAAGTATCTTCATTTCAAGATCTTCAATGCTCTGAGGCTGAGAAAATATTTTCTTATTTCACTTCTGTTTTTGAGATCTTTCCTCAGAGTTCAATGTGTATGGTTTCTTTTTGAAGGTTTAGATGGCACAAGATGTTGGAGTCTGTCTCCATCTTCACCTTTGCCTTTCCATCCTCTGCTCCTCTCACATTTTGCCATTGCCCTGTGCCAGACTGATGTGGTCGGAGGTATTTACACCCTTTTCTGTGCGGAGTCAGTCTTGGCACTAGGAGCTTCTCTTGTGTTCTGTATGGTGCATTTTGAGGTGCCCTGTGTCTTACCTGCCTCACCTGTAAGCACGCAGCAGGGCCCTGAGTTCTTCTTTCTTCCCTTCTCTAAATTTCTCCTTCCAGGAGTGAAGGGAGATTCAGTCCTTTGGTGGTTGGCTGCTTCTGGCAGCTCTTCTGTCCATTGCAGCTTCTCTGTAGTGGGAAACAAAATGATTCCAGGGCCATTCAAAAGCGCAGTCCTTGGGGTGAGGGTCTTTCCACTCCAGGTGAGTTCTGTGCTTTGAGCCACACCCTCCAGGGACTGGGAGATGGCACTAGGATGGAGGAGCGGGATGCCCTCTGTGTCCCCGGGCTGAGTGGAGCTGGGAAGTGGGCAGCAAGCAGCATGCTGTGGCACAGGGAAGAAGTAAGGTAACAGAACTGCACTAAGATGCAGTCAGAGTTATGCCAGCTTCTGCAACAGTCCAGAAAATGTGTGTGCTGGGAGGAAAGGAGCATGGTGAGACACGCAGGCAAAGTGTTAATTCCCATTGCAGGGCCCTGGTTCTTTACTTCATTCCTTGTTCACCTGAGCACTTAGAGCTCACATTAAACCTCCAGAACATGGCTGGGTGGGTCAAAGCACTTGGTGGGGATTCAGGGCCTCGTAGGACTAGTGAGGCTTTTCTGTGCTCCAAAGCAGCCCTCCAGCTGGCTTCTGCTCTCTAGGGATGCTGAGGGTTTCCCTCTGGGCAGAGCAGCAGGCAGGTGCTTGTGCATAGGTAGGTTGCTCTTCAGCTGCCCTGGAGGGAGCTTGCTGCTTCCAGCCCCCAGCTGTGAAGTGGGGGCAGAATCTTAGGTCAAGTTCTTGAACGGAACAAAAAAATTAGTTGTTCTGATGACTTTTTTTAGAAAAGAATTGTCATGCCTGCACTTCCCCCAAGCAAATCAACTCAGTGTGCTGTCCTCCTTCCTCTTCTCCCCTGTGCCATTGTACACTCCCTAAGAATAGAGGAGACTCTGCTTTGGGATTTTTTTTCCCCCCATTTATTTTCTTTTTGCATATAAAGTTGTCTGGTAGTGGTGGAGGACGGGGCCTACTTCATCTGTTCCTTCCTTTCACCTTCCCCTGTACCAAGCTTAGGCTCAAATGTCGCAGATTCCTGCAAACACTGAACTTGGAGCAGGTGAGGGACCCCACTGAGTTCTGTGGTACTTGGATGCTTCAGATTCTGCACCTGTGCTTGAGCTTTGGCAGCATCAGAGCCCTTCCTTTCTCTTGGAGGAGGTCAGCCCTAACTCTAAGAGTGCTGATTGTTCTGGTGCAACCCATCTGTCTCTTCATTTCCCCTCACTTGGCATACAGAGTGAAGGTGGTAAATTTTTTTTAATTTAAAATAAACCTAAATATGTATCTTGTCTTTTTTTTTTTTTTTTTTTTGAAAAAATGCATTTAAGGATTGTGCACGGATGAATTGTATATCTATATATTATTTTTTTGTCTTGAAATTTTCATTTTAAATATAGTGTTTGTTCAGTTTTGTTTTGGTTTTTTATCCAGTTCCCAGCTGGCTAAACTCTGTCTAGTGTGGATGGGTGGGAGACAGAGCCACTGGAAGGGTGATTGAATCACCCCTTCCCTTGGTGCTTCCTACAAGAAATTGGTTTGCTCCAGGTTTGGGGGTGGGGGTTGTGCTAATTACTCTTGTATTCTTGTACATTTTGTTCTTTCTGCTGCTCTTGAATATTGTATCAATGCCAGAAATGGGGAGTTAAAAATGAAAACAAAAAATTAACCCAAATAAATTGTTACATTCCAAAACCGGTTGTTGTTTTCCTTGGGCAGGCTGTGGGTTGTGGAGCTTGGGAGGAGAGCTACAGAAATGCCTGCCCTGAGCCAGCTCAGATCAGCTCTGCAGTCAAACACAAGCACCTGTACCCTTCTTGGGCACCACGGATCAGCCCTGGTTTGGTCTTCAGACCTTTCTGGACACAGAGAAGCTCTGACAAAAGACAAGGGAGTATTCTGGAATGTTAAGGGAAGAGGGAGCATTTGGGAACGCCAAGCTTATAGCAAGTGGAACCTGAAGTTCCTCTTCCCTAGTGCTTTGGAGAATCTCCCATGGATCTCCCACGGATCTCCCACATCCTTTTCTTTCAAGAATGAAATTAGATCAGAGTACAGCCTAGCACTTGGTGGCTGAAAAATGCTTTAGGCTTTTCCCAACTCCAGAATACGTGCTTAAGTGCACTTTCTGACAAGCTGATCCAAGAAATACAGTGAAAATTTTTCTCCCTGTGTGTAATTGAAGCCCCAGATCTGCTCCATTACTCTCCAGCCCGTAGCAGTTGCATAAAAAGGCTCAGCTAAACTAGGAGGTAAGTGCTGGTGGTGGGAGATGTGATGGGGTGCAAGCGAGTGAGTTTTAGACAGAGATGCTCTTCAGGCAAGACAGAAGAGAAGGGCAGGAAGGCAGCAATTCAGGTTACTGGGAAAGGGCAGTGTCTGGGCATAACTCCAACCAAAACACCCTCAGGGCTGCCCTTCAGGAGAGTGTGATGAGGTCTCACCTGGAGGGGAGAGACTGGGCTGAGCCAGGCATTCCTTGCAGAGAATTGCTGTCTGAGTTTTGGAAAGCCACAGCAGGGCCTGCTTCAGTGGTGACATAGCTGGCAGCAGGGAATACTCCCCACCGAAGCCAAGCACATTCATGTCATGCCATCAGGCTCACCTTGCCTCTTCTGCGTGCCTAAACACTTGCAAAGCTGGCACTCCCTTCTCCCTTCCCCTTGCACCCTGGTTTTGCTCAGAAGCCAGTGGGCTTCTGGCTGGATTTGAGAACACCAAATGAAGCCAACTCTCACCCATGCTTTCTGGAGCAGGAGGAAGGCTGGAGAGACAGATCCCAGCCTGACTGAATACATCCAATGAGGTCTTGCACCAACACACTCATGCAGACAGACCCAGTAACCAGGGACAAGGTGATGCAAGTCACGTGTGCAGGGCTGAGAAACCTGGAAATGAAAGAAGCCAGGATTCCCATGCTGTGTAAAACCTGCAGGTGCCCAGGATCTGAAGGCTCCAGATCAAAGGAGATGAAACGGAGTCCATGGAGTGGCAGTGGCAGAGAAGCCCTTTCATCTCTTTAAGGTGACCCTGGGGATGTTCCTGAGCTGGGTCATAAGGTGGGAGCAGGGAATCTCCCACCTCAGAGGCATCAGTTTACACTCCCCCGAGAAAAGGTTTCTCCCCTCACCCCACCAACCTGCTGGCCTCAGCATCTATGAATGGGCCCGAGTTTCATGCTGGCTAGGATGGAGCAGCCTGGTTCCTGTGGGGTGGGTTGGATGCAGGGCTGCCTTGGAGCAGTGGGTGGCCTTCTTCTCAAGTTAGCAGTCCATCCCAAATGTTCCTCTCACCCAGGGAGCACAGCAGCGTGACCCTTTGTCCAGCCTTGCCTTGCCTGCAGCCACCCCTTGAGGACAGCAGCTAGCCCCAGACACCTTTTGAGTGTTAATTAGATGGAAGAAAATCCCTTAATTGGGATTTTCCTCCCAGATTTTACCTCCCAGTCCCTCTGGGCTGAATCAAGGAGCTCTTGTTAAATCCAGCTTCTGTCACCAATCCTGCTCAAAACAGGAACCAAAAGAGCCCCACATTGCCTTCCCCCACCCCATCGTGTACCAGGTCCTTGCCAGGGCCGGCTGCCCACCAAGCATCTCTGAATTGTTATTCATGGGACAGGGAGGCTGCTCTGGCCACTCACCAGTCTGAGTCATCACCTCCTGTGAAAATCTATTTTTGTCATGTCTTTGTCTCTGGGAAGAAGCTGTGGTCCCTGCTGAGGAACAGGTCGGGACCACGGGCAGTGAGCCCTGCCCTGCTGCGATACCCAACTCATCCCAGCATGGGTGAGTGGGGCTGCACTGGTGCAGACGGGCTCACTCTTCCCCTCACTGCTAGAGTGGCATCAGCCAGAGGTGCAAACCTTGCCACCATGATCCTGCAACCTTTGGTAATAATATCTAGACAGTGCAAAGTCTACAATACGGCATCACTTCCCCTGGCAAGAAGCTTTGTAGAAGTGTGTGGCACTTTTTCCGCAGGGTTGCAGATAAAGGATACCACTCCCACCCTGATCTGCACACTGTGAGGTAGGGTGGCCTGGTGCAGCACTCACGTGGATTTCTTTCAAACCCACTTCCGCCTGGCAGCTACCAGGGTGGGCATGCAGCAGGCTGGGGGCAACATAGCAGGGTGCAATCCTTTGCCACTGTTAGCATGCAACAGGTTGGAGGTAGGTGGCCTCCCCTCATGTCATGGGGGTGCAGGCTTCTGTTTCCTTTGAATCCCATGCCAGTGCCCACTTGTCCCAGCACACTGAGTATTCACCCTCCCAGAGCGCTCACTGGCCTTGTCACCAGGGCCAGACGCCTATTGCTTGGGCTTTCTTCACATCCACCTGCCCAGACTACTCCGGCTCCACTTTTCCTCCTCAGCATTCCCTTCATCTCTACCTCTTCCCTGAACCACCCCATCTGTCTTCCTCTCCTCCTCCCCACAGCCTTACAACACCACAAGTCAGGCAGTTTCTTCCTGGCTCCAGGGTGAGAGTTTTGAGGGGCTGGGTTGCAATGCACTCTGTGGGGAGAAAGGGTGACTGTAACCTGTCAACAGCCAAGGCTGAGGAGTCTTTTGTAGCTCTGACTCCCTTGCTATCCACTCAAATATGCCTGGGGGGAAAGAAGAGGCAATCTTTACCGTTGTTTCATACCCAGCACCGGAGCTGTTTTAAACACACATGCTCCTGCTTCCCTGCCGGCTAGGAAGGATTTCCTGCCATTACTGAGTAGAGCTTGAAATTGATTTTGTTTGTTTTCCTTCTTCTGCTCCTCTTTTCTCAGCAGGGCTGTATCACCAAGGCCCCAGTGTGCCTGGGGAACAGGAGAAGGCATGGCACAGCTTTGTTGGAGCAAAGAGAAAGCGGTTGTCTGAAGTAGCTTGTTTATGAGCAGTTCAGACTAGAGTCAAAGTGGGGGAAGATTGAACGTGTGTCTTTATTTCCCAAATGGATAATATGGGGGTGTGGGGCAGAGAGCGAGGCTTCCCATGGCAGCTCTCTGCAACAGTTCCGTCTGAGGTAGAAGAGCAAGACAGCTAGGAAATGTGCTAGTTTAATTTTGGGGAGAAAGGCAAGGAGCAAAAGGCCCAAAAGACCATCACAGGGAATGACTGATTACGAGGCTCTCACCCTTGGGGTATCAAGGGGCTCTTTACTTCCAGCCCTGGCATCTCTCAGGGGAAAAATCATGCCTTGGAATATGCAGGAGCAGCATCCTCTCGCCGGAGCCTCCCGCCGGGCTGAGCTCGAGGCAGGGCTGGCCCCGTCCCCGGCTGCCCCAGGGGCGCCCTAGCTGCCCTTCCTGTCTCCTTGCCCGCTCGTTTCCCACCGCTCGGACTGCCGCCCTTGCAGCTCGGAGAGGGTGCTCAGCGGGAAGGGGGGGTCACTAAGAGGGGCATGGCCGGGGCCGCGGCCGGGGCGCTGGCGGCGGCGGGGGCGGTGCGGTGCCGTGCGGGCGGCGCCGCCCGGCACATATAAGCGCGGCGCGGTGCGGCGGGGCCCCGGCGCCGGTGCTGCTGCCGGTACCGTCCCTCCCCGCCAGCTCCCTCCGGGCTGCCCGTCCATTCCTCCGGCCGGCCGTCCTGCTCTCCATTCCCGCCCGCTTCGTTTTCTCGCCGTCCGCGGGCTCGGGCCCCCCACGCCGCTGCCACCCTGAAGTTTCTGGCGGTGCTGCTGGCGGCGGGCATGCTGGCTTTCCTTGGAGCCATCATCTGCATCATCGCCAGCGTCCACCCGGCCGGCACCGCTGCGCCCGCCGCCGCCGACAATGACTCGGCCGCCGCCGCCCTCCTGCCCGCCGACAAGGGGCTGGGAGCACTGCACGGCCCCGCCGAGGCTCTGGCCAGCGCCGGGCCGCGCCTGCCGGGGGGGCCGCCGCTCTTCAGCCGCTTCGTCTGCACCCCGCTGAGCACCGAGTGCCCGGCCACCGGCACTGGCACCACCGCCGGCAGCGCCGCCGGCCCCGAGGAGCTGCTGGCGCTGCGGAGCGCGGCGGCCCAGCTGCGTCGCACGGCGCTGGAGCAGAAGGAGCAGATCCGCATGGACCAGGAGACCATCCGAGAGCTCACCGGCAAGCTCAGCCGCTGCGAGGGCGGCCTGCGGAGCCCCCCCGCCGCCGCCGGGCTCCGCGCCGCCCCGCGCCCCGGCACCATGGGCCACCCTCCGGACGAGCCGCCCGCCGTGCGGGAGCTAGAGGAGGCTGTCCGCATTCTCAAAGACCGAATCGACCGGATAGAGGTGCGAGGGATGCTCCTGGAGGTCTGGGAGGGATGCTCCCAGGGGATGATGCTCCCAGGGAAAGATGCTCCTGGGTGTCTGGGAGGGATGCTCCCAGGGGGATGATGCTCCCAGGGAAAGATGCTCCCACTCGTGCCATTCCCAAATGCAGCCACATGCATCCCGAACTAGCTCATCCCCCTCATGAGGCTTCAGGAAAGTTGTCCTTGCTTCCCTCTTTCCTGAGATCTCTGTCCAGGAGCAAGGTACTCACCTTGAGCCCCCCTCTCTTCTTTCCATGCAGGGTAGTCCCAAAGCACCAGGCTGCCACACTTTCCCCCCAAGCAGGGTACCTTGTTTGCCCCTTAGCACCTGCCAAGGACTCCTCCTTAGCAGATTGGCAGCTCAGGGCCAGATCCTGCCCTTTAGCAAAAAGGTAAATCCAATCTGATGCCATCATGGTTATGAATAGGATGTCTCATAAAGTAAAGTGCAGTGCCACCCACTGTGAGCCTGGCACCCTTTCCCCACATGGTCCATAGGAGCTGGAGAGAGAAGGGCACAGCTGGAGTCATTCACTGTGCCCATTCCTGGGGCATTGGGCTGTTGGCATGTGGGATGCAGACCCCTGGTCCCCGTTCTGTAGCAGTTGTGCAGCGTGTGCCTGGCAGGCTCAGCCCTGGCCCAGCCACAATCCAGTGGCACCAAAGGCTCTACCATGATGTTTGTCATGGGGCACATCATGGAGTGCATGTCAGTGTTGATTTACCTGGGCTGATTTGGGCTTAGCAGTCCCATGGAACTTGGCAGACTTTGCAGGATATGACCATGGCAATGGTTTTGGCACATGAGAGCTGCAAGAGGAGAGATGTCTGTGTTCCCTGTGGGAATTGCTTCAGGTAGGGCTGTTCCTTGAGGTCTGTCGGGTGTCAGAGCTGCCTACAAGGAGTCTCCTGGGAGTCCTTAACCTTCTCATCCTCCTGTTCAGTTCCCTGTTGACCTCTCCACTCTTCCCTGGAGCATGGAGCTAGGAGGGGGGTCATGAAGCACCTTATGGGGTCCCTCTCCTCAGCTTTGTGCTTCTGCTCTCTCTCACTACAGACATGTGGGTGCAGCAGCAGCAGACAACAGATGGGAAATTCAGAGCCACTAAGGTCACAGGCTGACAAATGAGACTGGGAGAGAGGGTTATTGTAATTGATGGAGATATGAACAGGAATAAAAAGACAGAGAATGGCAAACAAACACATGAACACAAGTAGGAAAAGAGCTGGAAGACCACAGAGGAAGCACCTGTGAACTACCAGGGTAATGCACACACAGGCATAAGAAAAAACACTGAGGTATGCCAGGCACATGCAAGGACAGTGGGATGTACAGCCTATCTGACACGTTGCCCAGAGCCACATGCAGCCAAATGGAGTGACAGACCCACCCCCAAAAAACCCTGCAGCCCTAAAAAAATGATTTTCCATCAGTAGAATAACACAGCAAGTATGCTTACTCAAAAAAAGTATTGGGGAAATAAGTCTCTGCACACATATACCGGACAATGAGTGGTGGAATGGTGCCCAGCATATCAGTTTGGATTTTGGGGAGCATCAGGCCATAGAGCCATGCTCTCCTTTGTGTGGCAGCATGAGCTGCCCTGGCCCCTCTCCTGGGGTTTCTGATAAAGATTTGGGGTAGAGGAGGAGGGTGAAGTTTGCAAGGATTGGAGCAGGCCGTCACATGCACCTAGGGAGCCTAAAGCGGTACTGGGACAAGGCTCATGCACACACTTGATAAGGAAGCCAAGTGGCACATGACCAAAGATGTTCAGTTTTGTGTTGCCAGGAGCCTGAGGGTCCCAAGCAAACTCTGCTAGGGAGACACAGCACCCTGAAGCTCAGTGAGCCTGCCAGGTGAGGAAATAGGGCAGCGTGTTACAGGTGGGGAGGACTTTGTCCTGGCTCCTGCCTGGTAAAAAATGTCACTTGTGTGCACCACACCCCTGTGATGGCTGCAGCCCAGCCAGCT
Organism: Prinia subflava; assembly: GCF_021018805.1. Classification (NCBI taxonomy): domain Eukaryota; kingdom Metazoa; phylum Chordata; class Aves; order Passeriformes; family Cisticolidae; genus Prinia; species Prinia subflava. The sequence continues at coordinate 22,286,926 of NC_086250.1, read as the reverse complement.
GAGCCTCATGGTCACAGCTCAGTCATTCAGCAACAGTTGCCTGTGGCTTCCCTTTCCGAATTGCCTCCCACCCCAGGAGCAGATACCTAAAACTTCATGGTGGGGTACCTGCACTCTTCTGTCCCACTTGGCTCCAGCTGTCAGCTCTGGGAGCCTGGCTGGGATACTCCATGATATGGGAGGCACTCATCCCAAAAGATGACCTTTGGAGACCATCCCAGGGTGGCCCCCCAAGTGCTAAAGACTCTACAAAACCCGTTGGGAAGGAGAGGAAATGCTGCCAAGTCTATGGTGGCTTAGTCTCAGAAGACAGATGACACAAAATGCCGTGAGCCGCTCTGGGAAGGCTGCATCCCAGGGAGTCTCCAGTCGAGTTTGCCAGCAGGGATTACTGCTGGATGCTTCAGCGCTGCAACTGCGGAGAAGGGGCTGGTGGAAGATTGCTGATCTAATCTGGACACTCTCAGTCCTGTCTGTAAGACATAACAAGATTTATTTATGCACTGAAAAACCTATTAAGGCATTTGCTTCTTAATTTTGTTGGCATGGAGAAGGATTTCCCAGGAGAGGACGAAGGGAGGGCCCCCACGGTTTCACTCTTTGTCCCTTGTCATTTGTGTGGGGTCAGGCTAGCATCAGCACAGCATTCACACGTCTTCCCTCACCTCTTCCTAACGCCACCCAAGGCACTGGTCATCCTTTCCTCATGCACAGCAGCCTAGTTAGGCTTTTTCATCCTGGTTTTGAGGGTTCCTTCTTTCTGTCAGCACATGTTCATGTCTGTACACTCTGGTGCATCTTGGAACACAGAGCCAAGGGACCAAGGTGCTCCTTTTCTATGCTTTTAGTTATTGCTGCATATGGAAAGGGATCGGGGAGAGAATCACCTTGGCTGCCTGGGCTATGCCGAGATGCAGATGCCCCTCTTCTCCCCATCATACCTTGCAGGAGAGGGGACAGCCTGATGGACTCCATGGGGGACCTCGTGGTATTGCAACAGACTCTTTGCTCAGCTGGTTCGTGGCTGTGCCATTGTGGCTGGTGACCCGGCTGCTGGCAGAAAACCCTTGGGTAAGGGAATGGGAATGGTAGTGACCTAGCTGCTTCCTCTCCAGCAGTTGGCAGACATAAACACCCAAACTGTGATAGTCCCAGCCTCCCTGAGCAAGGTTTTAGGAGGATAGGATCAATGGTGAGCCCTTCTCTTGTGAGGAAGAGGGAAAGGCTGACACATCCCTGTTTTTCTTCTACTCCATGCAGTCCCTTTTGGAGTTAAATGATCCCCAAGGTCCTGTCTGGGTCCAAAAAACCCTGGTGCAGCAGGTGTGCTGTCCTGCAGCAGTGAGCATCCCAGGGTAGCAGCCACTGAGGAGTTTTGTGCAGGTTGTCAGGATTCATGGGTCTAAGGAACAGAATGGGTCTCCTGTGTGTATGCACCCAGCTGAGCATCATGATCCCTGGGATGTGCCAGGGCTCCATCTCACAGGCATTGTCCTGTGCCTCTGCATGCCCTGTCCCAGCAGCCAAGCTGGGCACTGGTGTGCTGGGGTGTGAGGGGGAGCAGCAGCGCCCAGATTTGCCACTGCATTAGTAAATGAGACTCTGATGTCCTTATGTAAATCAAACTGCATTTGCTGACTGAGGGCTGCGGCTCTAGTGAGCTGGAATGTCTGCCACAGCCCCCTGCTCCCACCTCCCCCTCCCCACCCCCTGCAAGCTGCTGACATTTAATGTGATTAATATTACCTGGCATCTTTCAATCTTTTTTACCAGTTCTGGTGGCCAAAAAGCATGGAACGAGCCTCCCCCACACCAACTGCCCACTCCCCTGCTGCCTGTGCAGCGACAGATGGGAAGCTGCGTGCCTGCCAAACAGCCAGGGAGAAGGCACTTCTCCCCCTCCCCAAAGGTCACCAGTAAATAACAGCTGCACATCAACCATTAATAATTTTGCAAATAATTTGCCTTGTGAGAAAGATGCTTGAGCAGCAGCTCAGAGATGAGGATCATGGCTTGGGGATGCAGCCCAGTCTGGTATCAGGGGGATCATCGAGCATAACTCAGCTCCACAGTGAGAATGGGGAGTCCAGTCTCCCGTCCAGCCATCGGCTGGCTGTGGGGATATGGATGGTGTTTGCTGGAATGGCTCTGAAACCCTGCCAGATGAGGGTACTGGCTACAAACCCTTTCCAGAAGAACATGGGGTCATCAATGGTTCAGCTGGCCATGTGGCTATGGCTTTAGGTGCTCCAGCTGCCAACTTGAAAGGACCAGCAAGAGCTGGAGAGACGGCTGGATGGGGAAAAAACTCAGGAGGGGGGAAGAGAGTGAATGAAAGGGGAAAGATACAGTGTGTGTGCATGGAGAGAAGCACCAGGAAGAGATGCTCCAAAGCCAGAGAAATGAAAAAACCATAGGGAGAAAAGTTACAGAGGGAAGAAAATAGCAGCAGGGAAAAAAGCAGGAGGAAAAGGGAGGTTAAAAAAAGTACTCAGTCACTACTGAATAATGTACGGCAGGCTATCGGGGGCTAGTGAGAGTGACAAAATCTTCCAGCTTTTTCTTTTTTCATCATTAACAGATGGAGCCATGCATGAAAGCAGGGATGTAGGCTCTAAACCTGCAGCTCAAGCAATCAAAGCGTGCGGCAGACAGGAGTGTGCCAGCCTCTGCTGTAGCCAGGCAGCCTGAAAGGATGAGAAAAGCTCTTGGAGCCCAGGGGATATGGCTATAGAGGCAAAGGCAACCCCATCCCACCTATGCTGCCTCCTACCAATGCAGCCAGCCCAGCTTGGGTACAAAAGCAGACAGCCCCAGGTGGGAATTATCTCTGCCAGGAGGATGAGAATTAACCTTTCTACTTCCCTTCCCTCCTGCCATCTCTACCCTGTCTTTCATCCAGTGGATCCCCAGGACCCCTTAAAAAAAAAAGCTCCTTTTCCATTGGCTAATCCTTAAATTTTGCAAAGACCAAAGGTAGGATGCTCTTTGTTGGGTACTTTTCCCTTACCAGAGAGGTTTTGCTCTCATTGCAAGAGCATCCTTACTGCTGGCCAGAGCAAGCCGGCAGTGAGACCTGGCATTTGGTCAGGGCTGACAGATGTCCCCAGTACAACCTCTCTTCTCTTGCTGGGTTTTTCTTTTCCAGGTTGGTTTTCCTCACAGAACCTGTGGGTGTGCCTTGGCAGACCCTGCTGGCAGCTCTTGCAGACCTTGGGGCATCACGACTTTCATTTTATTTGTAGCCTGAGCATGTTGTCACCCAGAGCAGGTACATTTGTGCTCACACCATTTCCTCACTTTTCCTCTCCCTGCTGCTCCAATCCACCAAGGCTGCATCCTGCAGAGCCAAACCTGACTTTCCTCCAGCCTTCCTCTCCCCTCTGTTGTTCGTGATGGTTAGCAAAGATTAGGGGTGACATGGGCAGGCATCCTTCCCCTTCAGCTTTGTGTATGTGATTATCAAGTCCTGTCCACCCTGGAGAAGCTGGATGTAAGAAAGAAGAAAAAGCAGAAAGCCAGAACCACAGGTGAGCATGCTGACCTCCCCCAGGTCAGCTATGAGGCAGGAGGGAGGCTGTTCAGATCGACAGGGATGGTATCTCCCATGTCCTGCCAGTACAAGCCATGTAAATGTCCACAGCTGAAGCAGCCATGCAGATTCCTCAGTGCCAGAGGAGCCAAGGCAAGGGTCTCCATGGCTGCTCCAGCACCCCTACAAAGGTCTGGCAACACAGAGAAGGTGGTTGTCATCTTTCAGAGCCTATGGCAGAGACACTAATGCACTAAGGACACAGGGAAAGAAGAGGGCTCCTATTTACAGAGAAACTCCAGGAGCATGGCAACGGGTCACGTTCTCCCTTCCTGACTAGTTTTCTTCCAACTAGGATGGCCAGCTGGGATGGGGTTCTGGGATCTTTGCAGAGTACAGTAGCAGCTGGGAGCATCTTCACCATGTTGGATTTGCCATGGGAAGAGTTTTGGTCTGAGTGTTAACCCTGATGGGACAAGACAGGCTTAGTGTCCCCAGGTGATGGCTCATGCCTTGAGGACCAGAGCCAGACGACAGCCTGGCACCAGTCCCACTTCTCCCTGTCACCCTGGTGGCCTGGGAGAGGTTTGCTTATGGAGAGCTACCTGGCACACGTGCACACACCCCTGCACACCAGCTGAGCTCAGGTAAGAGGATTACAGTCCCATTAAGTGATATTAGTGTGCTGGCACACTAACTAGCTACTGGGTAAGCAGCTTCATGAGCAGCAGGAGTGGCCAGGAGCCCCAGGGTCCTGCCTGTATAATTTCTTTATTGTAGGAGGCTGCCTGCAGGAGCAGAGCAAGGGATGACCCAAACATCCTATCCTTGCTCTGTCTCTGAAGCAGCAGAAAGTCACGAAGAGCAGCCAAGCTTCATTTTACAGTAATGATCTCAACAGGGGCTCTGAGATGGGAGGTACAAAATCAGCTGGAGGCTCTTGGAGAAGACCCCAGTGAGGATTTGGGATGTCATCCCAGCACTACCTGTAGTGCTGCAGGCTGGACATGACCTTATTTAAACTCTTATAGTGACACTGTGCTGAATTTTTTCTTTTGTGCCTCCTATTCCCACCATTGTGGCTGCTGCCAAATGCAGCAGGAGCTGCCAGCCCGCACCAATGGCTCAGCACCCACTGCCCCGGCACTTGCCCGTGATGCCCTCCACACCAAGATGGAGCAGCTGGAGGAGCAGCTCCTTTCCAAGATCCTGACCCTACAGAAGGAGCGCCAGGCTGCCAGCACTGACCGCAGCCAGCAGCATCACAACATCGAGAAGGAGCTGAACTCCCTCCAGAACCGCGTGACGGAGCTGGAGCATGGTGAGTGCCGACGGTGGTGGGGCGGAGGGTTCCTACCCCAAGGTACATCACCAGGAGAGCCCCAGGACAGGTCACTCTTATCCCAGTTACAGGTGCTGATCTTCCTCTCTCCTCCTCATCCTTGATACGTAGGATCACTGGGCTACAGCCCTCCTGATGCCTTCAAGGTGACCATCCCGGTGCAGAACAACTACATGTATGCCCGCATGCAGAAGAGCCTGCCAGAGCTGTACGCCTTCACCATCTGCATGTGGCTGAAGTCCAAGGCCCTGGCAGGCATTGGCACCCCATTCTCCTACTCTGTCCCAAGCCAAGCCAACGAGATTGTGCTGTTGGAGTGGGGCTCTAACCCCCTGGAACTGCTCATCAATGACAAGGTCAGCCCAGCTGCAGGAGGGGCAGGAGAGAAAACTCTGCCCTCATCTTCCCTGCTTCGATTTCTCTAGGAAATTATATTCGTAGGGGCACTGGTATGGGGACCTGGGAGGAAGGGGACCTCAGTTTATGGTGGAAGGCAGGAGGATTGGGAGGATGGCTCATTGGGGTGCATTTTGAGAGGGAGAAGCAGCACATCTGGATGTCTGTAGATTTTGGGAAGTCACCCCTACGATGGGGGTGCACTGCTTGCTCTGTAAGGGGCTGGGAAGACCCTGGGGTCCCCCAGCAGTCCTCCTGAGCACCGGGATCTTGCTCCTCTGTCAAAGGTTGCCCAGCTGCCACTGAGTCTGAAGGACAAGGCCTGGCACCACGTTTGCGTGGCATGGACCACCCGGGATGGCAAGTGGTCAGCATACCAGGATGGTGAACAGCGGGGTGCCGGCGAGAATCTGGCCTCCTGGCATTCTGTCAGGCCCCAGGGCATCATTATCCTGGGTCAGGAGCAGGTAGGTACCAGTTCAACACCAAGAGCTGCCAGTTAGCCTCGCTCTAATGGGCAATGGGTGGGGGGAAAAGCCCCCAAATGGGGCAAGGGGATGGGGCAGCGTGGGCAGGAGCCCTCAGCAGGGCAGTTGGCTCTCCTGCCTGCACATCCGGCCTCCAGGATGGCCATGTGCCCTCACTGTCTTCTCTTCCCTCTCCCTATCCCTTTGGCCTCCCTGCCTTGTCTTCTTGAATCTCTTCCATGCATACATCCCCTCTCCGCCTCGCCAACAAGCACCTTGCTCTGCTTCTCCCTAACTTCTCCCTCTCCCTTGCTTTTTCCCACTGGATGCATGTTCCTCCTCTTCTCTTCATCTCTGTCCAATCACCTCTCCTGCTCTTTCCCAGGACACCCTGGGGGGCCGCTTTGATGCCACACAGGCCTTCGTGGGAGAACTGGCGCAGTTTGGTGTGTGGGACCACATGCTGGCGCCAGCAGAGATCCTGGGCTTGGCTAACTGCACCTCCCACCTTCAAGGGAATGTGATCCAGTGGGATGACCAGGCAGTGGAGGTCTTTGGAGGTGCCAGCAAGGCGGGCTTTGCTGCCTGTGAGGAAGGGAGGAAGGCATGAGTGGCCCCCAGCCCTCTCCCCAGCACCAAGGAGCCCAGTGGCAGCCCTGAAGCAGGAAGCCCTTTCTCCCCTCCCAGACCACTAAGCCTTGCTGGGGCAATACTTGAGCCCCTCATGCTGGTGTCCCAGGAGGGAGAGGGGCCCCTGGAAGCCTCCCTGTTGTCCCTGTGCTGGTGTTGTGGCTTGTCCTCATTCCTGGAAGCTGTCTCCTGAGTCTCATCTTGCCTCACTTCTGTTTTAGATGGAACTTGCTGTACCTGCAGGTGTTCTTGGTACAGTGAGGGTCCTCACCATGTAAAACCTAACAGGGAGTGGGAAGGAGGACTCCATCTACTTTGAGTGCAGTCCAGCCTCAGTGGGATGCCAGGGTGCAGGCATCACCTGAACACATCCTTTTTCCTTATTTATTTCTAGCAACCTCCTTGTCTGGTTTTATGAGCCTGCATTCCAGGATCTCACCTCCAGCCCCATCCTTCTCCTGCTGCCTTGGTTTTTCAAATGTGGCCCCAGGGAAGCTGAGGGAGAATGACACAGTATCAAATCTGTGTCATTCAAAATCAGTGGCACAGTATTTATCCACCTGCATCCCTTTCCCTGCCTCTGCTGCCTGTTTGGGCAGGGCTGCCCAAGGGGGGCCAGGCTTTTGAGGCAGAGGGAAGAGAGCACTCCCAACCACTTCCAAGCTGGGGGATGAGTCAGTCACCAAGGAAATGGGGGGACAGAGGCAAAGCATCTCCCCCAGCGCTGGCCAAGGGGGAAAGAGTGCAGCACTGCCATCAAAGGGAGCAAAAGCAAAAAAAAGGGATGGAGGATGGTGACGGTCAGAGAAGCCCTGACCTCCATCCCTCAGTCTTTTGGTACTGAATTGGGCTACTGCCCTTGGTTGCACCTAGGTCCCTAGGTTCTTTAGCTGCTCCTTGCCAGGAACAGGGCTGCCACTGACCTTGAAACTGGGAGGGTGAAAGAGTTGACTGATGTTTTCCCTGTGGAGTGCCTGAGAATATGCTTTTTCCACATTGTGTGGTCACCAACATCTTGATATGTGATTGTGTGTACGTGCACATGTTTGTGTCTGGGGGATGGGGTGGGAGGGTTATTTTGGGGCTCTCATGGTTGCTTAATGCAGTGTTCAGCTTCCAGTGTTTGCCCCTACCCCAAGTCCCACTTTGGGTGACAGCTGCCCCTGCCCCTGGGAGAGGCAAAGCTGGCAGAATGAACACCCCTGCCACGCCCCATGCCCCCCCTCAGGTTCTCTGCCAGTGCTGGGGTGGCTCGGCCCACTGGGGATGGCACAGCGGGGATGAGGAGCAGCCCTTGTGCCAAGTGGGAACACCATGACCTTTGTGCACCCTGAGGAGCTTCCCCCTCTCTCTCGCTTGCTTGCACGCTTTCTCTAATGCACGTTTGTGAAAAGGGCCCCTGACACGCACCCGTGTTGGGACATTTCTTTTGTAAAGCTGATTGTGAACAATAAAAGTGATGTTTTCTGTTCGAGCCTCCTGCAGAGCATGAGGTTGCTGGGGGGATGGACGGGACTGGTCACCCAGCATGAGGTGACCTTCCCCAGGGTGCTTAGGGTTGCATCACTGAAGGGAGTTGGCTGAGCCCACCATTGGCATTACAGGAATATATCACAGGGCTTTGGTATTAGTGCCCCAGAGGGGCAGGGGATGGCATCACAGTCTGGCCACCTTTGATCTACCCCACTGCAGAACTGTATGGGGTACAGGCTGCTGCTGTTGGGGCATAAGGGCTGGAGGAAACACCTCACCATGGAGGGATGCAGAAAAAAGTGAGAAATCATGGCCTCTAAGTCAGAGCACGATAGCAAGGAGCTCACATTGAGTATAAATCTAATTAATTAATACTAGTTATTAATTAATTAATCTAACTAGTTAATACTAGTAATGAGTTTCTGACCTCTAGGTCATTACATCTAGGTAATGAGATCAGAAACAGTAATTTCTGACCTCATTTTGGCCTCTAGGCACAAGATAGTTCAGGCATGGCTCTTGGAGCTCCTATTGTAGAACAATTTGTGACCAGGTCTGTATGGTGCTTTTGCCTCTCAATGGGTCCTGCTCCTCCTACGAAAGGCACAGCTTCACCAATATTTGGGGGAAATTGAGCACAAAGCTGGAGGACTGAGTTTTCACATTGCTTGCATGCTGGAGGGATGAGTCAGAGCTGTCCCTCCGCTTCTCCTTCTGGAGGGTATTTAATGCCATAAAAGAAAGGCTGGCACTCTCACCTTCAGCACATCTTCACAAAGTTGAGGGCTGGTTTTGAAGGAAAAGTGTGTACTTCAGTTGGAACATTGGTTCAAGGGCCTTGCCGAGCTGGAGGCTCACACTCCTGCTACTAGGAGGAGAGGGTTCAACAGGTGCCATCTGCTCATGCACCTAAATAACAGCAGCATCATTAAGAAGCATAATATTTTTTTAGAGGAGGAAATGTCAAAAACCACTGTTGGTATCATAAATTCAGAAAGAGGTTAAATGGGGGGGGGGGGGGGGGGGGGGGGAGGTGTGAAACTTGTCCAGAAGACCTTCCTATCAAGACTGCACTGTGACAGGGCTCTTGGGGCTGCTGGCCAAGGCAGGAGAAATGTGAGAGGATGGGAACAGCCTGGCCACCGATGTAGGTTATTGGCAAAACACCCATCTCCTCCGGAGCCCGGAATCTCAGCCCATGTTGAAACCGTGTGTAAATCCTCTCCAGAAAAGCAGAAACAAAGGGGACACCAGGACATGCTTGATCAGGGCCTTCGGTGCTGCCCTCCTCATCCCTGTCAAATGATGCTGGCATGATCCTAATCCCAGCCATGTCTCCAGCATGTGGATCTGTCACTTCTGGAACAGGAGAATGGGGAGAGCCCAGTGCCAGGGCTTCTGCAGGGCAAGCTCCCTTCCCCAGAGGTTCACAGCCAGTTAGGCAGACCTGGGGGCACACAGGAAACTTGGTAGAATTTTCCCAAACCTTTTAAAAGCTTCCAGCAAGTGCCTCCACACAAAGCTCTTCAGGAAAAAAGGGCACTATGGAGAGATTAGAAACTGGATGGGAGACACAAAGGAAGAGCAGAAATAAATATTTGATTTCCATCCTGCCCTGGCTCTCTGCAGGAAGCAATGTCTGCTTCTTACCTTTCTGAGGAGGAGGAGAGCAAGATAAGACCATTTCTTTTTGGTAAGCCAAGCCTTGCAAGAGCTGCAAACCTGCAACAGGGCTTAAAAGGTGGAGGAGATGAAAAATCAATAGGGTTGTTGGCTGCAAGGAGTAATTACAATGACTTATACACATTGCTTGCTTTTAAATTAACCAAGAGCACTCAGGAGAAGGCCCGTATCTCTCTAAGGGCAACTGGTTGAAAAACAACGTGTTGTACACAGAAGAGATGAGGAACAACAAAGTCAGCCTTAAGGGAAAGAGTGGGGGTAAAGAAGGAAATTTTAACAATGGTGTTTTGTCATTGCGCTAGGTGCTTCAGCTGGTTGGCTCTGTTGTGTCCGGATATCCAGGATAGAGTGGAAAAGGTGGAGGCACCCAAGAGTAGGGCAGTGCAGGGCAGCGGTACTTATGGGCTGTGGCAGTTCAGCAGGAGCTGGCACAAGAGGAGGTGGTTGGGAGACAGGTAGGTGTGATGGATGCACCCATGTGCTGTCCGCTATCTCCCTGCCAAGCAGCTGTAAGCACACTTCCAGGAGAGGAAAGGGACAGCCATTTCCTTTCCTAATCTGCAGGACTCACTGCTGCAGGGCTTTCTGCTAGCCAAGGGCTTAGCCAGACTCAAATACCATCCACCCCATGCTCCCAAGGGGTTTTGTCCAGCAATGAAGAAGACCATGTAAAACACTGCAGCAGGAAACCTTCAGGCCTGATGGCTATTAATTATTGTGTTTGAAAAGAAAATGCTGACATTTATGAACCCCTCCAGCCCCTGCCCCTCTTTTCAGAGAGCACCACTGGCCATGCTAGCTCTGCCTTCCCAGGGAGATGGGCAATCCTAGGACCCGTGACTTCACAGTGGGCTTTGGGGACCTCCTGTGCTCCACAACATCTGCAACCTCAGCGGAGTTTGCATTGTCATGGCTCCCTGCAATGTGTCAGCCTCCTGGTGCCCACAAACGAGGGCATAGTTGTCCTCAGCCCATAGTTGTCCTCAGGAGCTGACTGCCAAAGTCCCCACTACCTGCTCTGCCCTAACAATGGAGCACTGCCTAATTGCCTCCTTTCACCTCTCTGTCCTGCTGGGAGCCTCTCTTGCTCCCTCCCAGAGCCAGGAAGGCTCATAAAGGCTTGTGCCGTGCTCACACAGGGAATGCATCATGATTCCGGAGCATCTGGCACAGGAACAGCCCCTGCACGGCTGCTAGTGCTGCAGCAACAGACCTTAATAACAGTAGCCATTGTTACTAGAGGTAGTAGCTATGGGATCACATGGGGGACTGTGTTTCCCAGCGGACAAGGGGATCCAGCTGTCCCAAAGTGAGCTGCCCTGTCCTCTGGCAGAGAGGCTGAGCTGCTCCTGGCTGCCGCCCATTCCTGTACATCAGCTCAGATGTACATCAGATCCTGTCCCCATCTTAGCTCAACTTGGTGGGAGTTCTGATCCCAGAGAAATGTGGCTTCAGCATTCCCACAGGGCCTCCTGAAAGCTGCCTCCACACAATCCTGTGGCAGCTGCAGGTGGATCTCGGTGTGACCCCAGCCTCAGCTCTCTGTTACTACCCAAGGTGGTGTGGAGCAGTGCCCAGTCCCTGGGCTATGCTGACATGCTGAACAGCAAGTTCCAGCCCCCCTGCTTTAGCACAAAGAGGAGATGGGGCACGGCAGAGCCTGTGCCCACAGGGACAATGGGGAGGTCCCAAAACCTGGCCAGAAGCAGGTAAGAAAAGAAAGAAAGAAAAGAAAGGAAGAAAAGAAACGTGTCCTCTACCTGATGAGGAGTCAGCCTGCTGTCTGAACGAAGATGACTGTGAAAAAGGCATATTGTGTGTGTGGCTCTACGCAGATATTTACTATATGTAATATGCTAGGTAGAAAAGTTATGCAATATTAGCATTTAAATAATATAGTAAATGTAGTTTTAACATTAAGTCTTAGTAGAAAATTTGTGTGTAAGATATTTTCTGTAGCTCAAAAGAAAGAAAAGATGACCAGGAGGTTTTTAGTACAGAGATAACAGTTACAAGAAATCCTCTCGTGAAGAAGAATTTATGGCTCCTTATCAACAGAAGTAACCTCTTCAAAGACTTAAACCAGACTTGCAGACGCCAGGGAAAATATGCATAGTAATGAGGAGGTTGCAGAAAAGACCGAAATTTCCCTCTAAGTTGCCCCTCTCCTTGCGAGCCTTTGTCTGGAAAGGAGAGGGGACGGTAGGCCCGGGCTACCTTCTTTGCTCTTATTGTCTCATTATTTGTCCTGTCTCTGAAAACTTTTTGAACTTTTATTATTGTATTAATTTTTTTGTAACCAATTTTTATTCTTTATTGAATTTTCATAAATTTCAAAAAGCGAGTGATTGGCGTTTATCACAATGACTAAAAGAAAGCATGAGGCAGTATATTTATCACATATATGTATATTTTGCAGCCAGTGGTTACTTTTCTGTGCTGAGCTAAGAAATACAACATACCCTCATGTCAGAAGACAAATGGTACTTTGTTGCAATGCATTTCACTGTGGCTGCTGAAAACAAAGGGATGAAAGAGTTTCCACCCCTGATTAGTGACAAATAATATCACTGCGAGCCTAGCTGATAAGAACACACTCAGGAGACAGAGGTCTGGGTTCAACAGCAGCAGGGCAGGAGAGCGAGAGCCCCAGAGCCCGAGAGCTCAGAGCTGGAGAGCTGAAGTTTATTTACAAAACTCAGTTTTATAAATTTCCTATGGGGCCTGTGGATTGGAGGATGGAATCCCACCTCTCAATTCACATTGGCCAAGCCAACTGTCAGTCACCTTTCTCCTCCCACCTAGAAATACGTAAACAATGAAAGACAGTTAGCAAAACATGGCCAGTGTTTATAGTAAGGAGCGTGAGAAGCTGCACGCTTCTGCTTTAGTATAGAATGCTCAGGAAACTAGGAAGAATCATGGCAACAAAATAAGGCATGACCAGCCAGAGCAAAGCAACATTCCAGCTCCCTACAGATCCACAGGGGTGAATTGAACCCTTGCTCTGGACTTGCTTCACCTACAGAAGGGTACCTGGTCCACTAATATAGGAAACTAAAGATCAGGTGATGTCCTGTCTGTGCCATCAGAGCCAGCAGCAAAAGGACCAGTGTGTGCAATCTTTGTTGGTTCAATAAAGCTCTGACTGGCTTGCAGAGTTATACAGAGACAGCCTGTGGAAACTCTGCACTTAAGGGTCCAGAACCCAACTGCTCACATTTTGGTAAGCCACAGTGGATGGAGACAGGCCAGCAGAATGCTCTCCTTCTTCAGGAGGCATCTCTATCTTGCCAGCCCCACTGTATCACCCACCACAGTCACAAAAACATTGTTTTTCCTATCTTTGGGCTGGCTGCAGTTTTTGTTTGGCCATTTTCCTTTCGCTTCTCCCTACGAGCCACTGATGATTAATCCTTAGAAGCAGTCTCAGCACTCCCTGAGGGAAACACTCCCGGAGGTCACATTGATCAGAACCAAACCACGTTTAACTGAACCCAGAATTACACAGACAAGCGTGCTCCCCCCTGCCCCACACACGGAGGCACATGCACACAAACACTCCAGCTCACACTCACTTGCTGCTTGGTAGTAAAAGTGGGTGAACTACACATGGATTAAAGCATTAAAAAAACACAGGAAGAATACAGTGCTTGAAAGTGCTGCGTCCCTGGAGAGATTAGAGTAGCTGCCTGGAGAGAAAGTAATGATGATGGAAAGATCTTCTTCCTCACAGAGATTCTCTTCCTAATTATCTTTTCTGAAAAGAAAAAATTATGATCTCCCAGCTTTTATGTGTCTCCTGACAATTTTAGCTCTGTGCCTGTCTTGTTGCAAGAGGCCCAAAAGAGGAAGGAGAAGGAATTAGCCCAGGAGGCAGGAATGATAGGAGACCAAGTGGCACAGGAGGCAGTGCTTCATTTTTGTCACCACCAGTAGTGACAGAAATGGAAAAGATGAATGATCACTTCAGCTTTGTCTGTCCAAGCCCAAAGGCAGCTTTCCTGCCTCCAGCACTGCTCTGTGAGGCAAAGGACAGCCAGGAGGCCAGGTTCACTGCTGAACCTGTGAAAGACATAACAAGGTGTTCTCCCCGTGATCACAGAGCAGAACTTGGTGCTACAGTGAGGGAAGAGGACTCCTGAGCTGGCAGGGGCAGGAGAGCACCCAGATTGTTCCTCCCCTACTCTTTTCCTTTCTCTGGAAAGCAAATTCTTCTTTCAGCAGGCAGCGAGCAGCAAGGACATTTCAAACACACACCAACCAAAAGGACCCCATGAAAAATCAGACCCATGAGCCACTCTGCAAGACAAGGATGGCCACTGATGGAAAACCAGGCATCACACCCAGCAGCTGGGGCTTTGCACACGAGAAGTCTTTCCCTTGGAGCTTGCTGCTTCTCCATCCGTGGTAATTTCAGATAAATGCAACCCTAGACCTCCCTGAAAACTGTTTAAGAGGCAATCGTGTTCAGCTAGCAGGGTGCAGAGATAAAGGAGGTTTTGTATGAAGCCCAGAGCCAAGAACAGCCTCAAAACAGACATTACAAGCATAAAGCTACAGAGGGCAGGAGGCAGGCAATTTTCTCAGTGGGGATGGAGGCCAGTGCTATAGGAGCTGTTTCCAAACTCATGGTTCATCCCCACAGCATCACTTTCTCCTTCTTTACCATCCTGTTGACATGCAAACATGAGCTGTTGCCTCTCCAACACAATGAGAACTGTGTCCAGTTCTGGAACCCCCAGTTCAGGAAGGACATCGAGGTGCTGGGGCATGTCCAGAGAAGGGCAATGGAGCTGGTGAAGAGTCTGGAGCACAAATCCCGTGAGTGTTGGAGTCCAGGGCATCCCTCTGGTCGCCCTGGGGGGTCTGGGACCCTGGCAGAGGGGTCTGGGACCCGAGCAGGAGGTTTGGAACCTGGGGGGTTTGGAGTCTGTACAGGGGAGTTGGAAACCTTGGCACAGAGTCCAAGAGGAATTACAAGTCTCAAGAGTATGAAATTAGTAGTATTTAGTTTATCACAGGGTGAAAAAGTAGAATTTGGAGTTTTTTAGAATAGAGGCTGAAGAGCAAAGTGGAGGAATCAGGGTGTGGACCTGTTCTTCTTCCTTCTTGTTCTTGCCCTCCATCTTCTGCAGTGCTGGGTCACAAGAGACTGGTTTAGAGTAGAGATGACATGGTTAGCATAGGTGATAGGTATTGGCAATTAGTCATAAATAGAGAATACGTTATGGACCATGGTTGGGCTGGAGGAATGGTACAAAAGGATTGAGACCACCCAAGCAGGGGGGAGTCGCCACAAGTTCTCTGCCGCAGCAGGAACCTCGGCAGAGCACAGAAAGAACTATGAGATAAGAAAGAACTATGAGATAAGAAAGAATAAACAAAAAACCTGAGATGGCGACTCCTGACTCTTCTTCTGCTTCTGGCTCGAGGTGTTTCAGAGGGCAAAAGATGCTTTACCACGGTAATAAATGCCAATCACTCGCTTTGTGATTTTTGGAAATTTAATAAAAATAAAAATGGTTATATAAAAAAATTAGTAATACACATACAATAATAAAAGTTAAACAATTTAGAGTAGGACAATAAGAACAAAGAGAGGCAGCCCGGGCTGCGGCCCTCCCCGTCCCAGACAAAGGCTAGTCAGGAAAAGGCAAAAAACTAGGGAAAAATCTCTCTCTTTTGAGGATCGTCCTCATGACTATCCATATTTCATTTAAAACATGTAATTTCAGCTGTTTCATGTCACAAAGGCTTTCTGTTAATTTCCAGACACCGGTAAGTCTGTGGGTCCTCCAAAGTTTTCTTTTTTTGTTGATAAGAAGGCCATAAATTCTTCTTCACTAGAAAATTTTGAAGTCTCTGCAATCGTTATCTCTGTACAAAGAATTCTTGATTATTTGCTATCTTTCTTGAGTTAAAAAGAATATCACACACACACAGCTTCAGTTTTAATTACTAAGCTTACTGTTAATTATGAAACTACATTCACTATATTCTCCAAATGTTAATATAGTATAACTTTTCTACCTAGCATTTTACATATAGTAAATATCTGCGTAGAGTCACACAATATGCATTTTTTACAACCACTGAATTTCAGGGATAAGAACCCAAGCTTGTGAGGAGCAGCTGAGGGAGCTGGGATTGTTCAGCCTGGAGAGAAGGAGGCTCAGGGGTGACCTGATCACTCTCGAATTCCCTAAAGGGAGGCTGAAGCCAGGTGAGGGTCAGCTACTCCTCCCAAGCAACTAGACAGGGCAAGAGTGAAAAGAACAGGGCATATGCCTTTATTAATATTCAGCTCTTTATTAAAGTGATCAGCTCATTATTAAAATCATCAGCAGGATTGCAAAGTCCGATCGGAGTTTTCCACACTACTGCAGCCATCTGAAGGAGCAGGTGCTGTCCCAGTGGATGCTGAGTCCTTGTTCCCATAGAAACAGCTGGCAGTTCTCTCTGGTCAACCATCAGAAGGCAGAGCACTGGCAGTCAGCTCTTTGCCCTCAGGGAAAAGTTTCAAGAGTTTCCCATTCTCTACATCAGTCAGCTCAGCTGGCCGGTTCCCATTCCATTCAGGCTCCTCACAGGTCATGGCCAATCTTCAAACCAGGCCAGGAGGTGCACCCACTCCCCGCTCAGCCAGGGCACTATCCCATTCTCTTCTGACGAATCCAGCTTCCTGTCCCGGGGTGCAGTATCCCCCAAAAAAACCTCCCAGGATCCACGGGGGCGGCCCTGCCCTATCTGCATATCCAAATGCATATGCATTTGTCCTGGTCATAGCCGAAGTTACTCTTGCTAAATGAGGTAGTTACAAAGGACAATAGGGCTATCTAGGTGTGGGCAGCTTCTTTTCACATTTCAATTAGGTAGGGAAAAGTTGCCAGGCAACTTTCCTTCAGGGCAGCTCTCTCTGCTCAGATTGTCTGGGGTGTGGGGGGTGTTACTCTAGCCAGGAGAGAGTCAGTTGTGGGGTGGTTGTTTTGGTTTGTTTTTTTTTTTTTTTTTTTCCGTTCATAACAAGAGGACACACTTGAGCTGCACCGGGGAGGTTCGGGTTGGACATTAGGAGGAACTTTTTCACAGAAAGTGATTAAACACCGGAATGGGTTTTCCAGGGAGGTGGCAGATTCACGGTACCTGGAGGTGTTTAAGGAAAGACTGGATGTGGCACTTACTGCCATGGTCTAGTTGACATGGTGGTGGTGTTTGGTCATATGTTGGACCATGACCTCAGAAGTCTTTCTTAAACTGATTCTGTGATTAAAAATAAAACAAACAAAATTGCCCCAAATCGCTCCTTGTTCTTATATTTATCCTTCATTTTTAAAAGAAAAATACTAGAACGAGGACCCTTTTAAGTCATAAAAATATTCAGCTGCCAGACGCCACGTTGGAGGGAGGCTCAGAACAGGCGCTCCGCGGCCACCCCTCTGCTGCCGGCGCCCCGAGGCCCCGCGCGGCGCCCGGCAGGGAACCGCCAATCAGAGGCGGCGAGCGGCGGCCGCAGCACGCCTGGGGGCGGGACTTCCCGCGCCGTTGCTACGACAAGCGCGGCTTTTCCTTAGCAACGGCGCTGGGCCGCGGCGGCCGCGCAGGTGAGGCCGCGCCCGGAGTTCCGCGGTCCCGCGCAGCGCCGCTGGCCGAGCTTCTCCTCCGCGGGGACGAGGGTAGCGGACCGGTGTGGCGGGGCTGCATCGGGTGTGGGGTCCGCTGGGGCTGCGTTCCGCTGCCTCACGCCCTCGGGCTGTGGCCCCGGGCACGCCCCGGGCTGGGGATGGGTATTGAAGCTGCTCCCGGGGGTAGCGCCAGCGAGGCGGAGGCTCTGTCCTGCGGAGGTCATGGTTTGGGACACCTGCGTGTCGCCCCCATGTGATGGTTGGTGGTCTGACTCGGTGCTTTAGCCAACAGCTCTATGTACAGCTTTATGTGTGGCTTAAATGGTGTGTCGCCTGACACCGTGTTGGTTTCGTTTCCCTTTTAATATGGGCTCAGATTTGTTCGCCCTGGGTAGGAGAGGAAGATGCTTTGTTCTGGGTGAAAGAACTAGGGGGAGGAGCGCGGTGAAATGCTCTGAATCTCTCAGTTATTGCGCCTCTGCAGAGGCAGGCAGGCTGGCAGTGAGGCCCTGAGGCACGTCCGGAGTTTTCCCATATGGGCCTCCTCAGCTGACAAATGCTCGGGGATCTGAGGAGCAAGTGCACAGACAAGACCAAGATGTTCCTGTTAAACATTTCTGTCCAAACAAGTACGCGGATTCTGTGCCTAAAATACTCCTACCCTTCTTTTGTCATGTGCAGTTTGAAACTATTGCAGATAATGGTGTCCTGGGAACATCCTTTTGGAATTAATCAAGAGTAGTAGCGGCTGATATAGTGTTCTCTTGTCCTCTCTTAAAAGCTGTACCTTGGCTCAGCTCCACTGGTGCTTCTGGAAAGTGCTGTGCTCTTCACTTACGGAAAAAAATATGGTTTAATAATTTGTTTGCATTAATGGTCTATGAGCTAAGACTGTCAGCAGGATATGAAGGTGCTGTTGGGGCAATGGCAAGTGAATGAGATAGCAGGATATTCTCGTAACGGTTTCATTTGGCTTTTGTTTTAATTGAAAGCCATCTGTCTTTTGCCTGTGTTTGTTTTTGTTGAAGCAGTGTTCTCTAGGCCAAGAAGTTCCTCTAGACTCCTGCTGAAGAGAGGAACATAGAGCCCTGTTCCTCTCAGCTGGCTGTGCTGCAGGACTTTGCTGAACTCCAGGTAGCTCCTCCGCCCCTTCCTGGAGTCTTTGTGGAAGGACCATGGAAGAAACTGAAGAGGAAAAAAAGGATGAGGCTGATTATAAAAGGCTTCACAGTTTTCCTCTGATTAGGGTAAGGAGGGGGATGCATTATGCATTTGCCAGTGTCAGAGATCTGAAAATCTGCCTTCACTCTTACTGTCCTTCTCCAGCTGAGTAGCTACTGTGAGAACATGTGTACTGCTGGTCCTGTGGAGAGATCCTGGTTGTCACTGGTACTTTCTCCCTGTCCTTGACCTCTCCTGGGGAAATCTAATAGCTCTGGTGTTCCTCCTGTCAGCCAGAGGAAGCCTGGGGCAAGGTGATGCATCAAACAGATTAAGCACACATGCCTTTGGAGCCCTCTCCTGTGTTTTGGATGCAGCTTGCTTTTTGTCCTAGAGAAGCTAGAGCAAAAGATCTTGCTAGCCAGCCAGATAGCAGAAGCAGAAGAAAAGGCTGTGTAATTTAGACTTCTTTGTTACTCATATACGAATAATGAAGGCCTGTAGTTTAAACAGTGTGCATTTCCTTTGTCTTACAGCAGAAAAAATGGCAAATGTCTTAATCTCCTCCTTTAAGCTGTGCTTACACAGTGCCAGTTTTCATGTAGGTAGAGAAGAATTCCTCATTGGCTAGAGGAATGATTCACTTGTAATGCAATAAGCCATTTTCTTATTTACTACATCTAAGCCCCTGATAAAGCCATTGCAGAAGTTAGAGCAACCTACTGTTGTCTTGTGTCCAGCTCTTATTTTTCTGCTTAGTTGTCTTGTCTATTTGCCCTTTCCAGCACTCGGACATGCCAGAGGAGATGCGTATAGAGACCATGGAGCTGTGTGTCACGGCATGTGAGAAGCATGCCACCAACAATGAGGTACCAGCCATCTCCCAAAATGAGCAGCCTGCTGTTACTGCAGCTCAGGGAACCTGCAGGAGCAGGGTTAAAGGGTGCAGGGCAGAGTGGAATCAGGTCCTGACATCCTATTACTCTCTCTCTGCACTGAGCTAGGGTAGAAGGAGGCAAAAAGCTTTGCTATATCTCAGATTCAGTTCCCTTGGTCTGCAAGATCCATAATAGCACTTTGCAGGGATTAGTAGTGGTGCTGGCTCCCAAACCTTACCTCTTTGCTTATCCTGCCTTCTTGAGACATGCTTCCACTGTTCATAAAATGCCCTGTGTCCTGAGGGGTTGGTTCAGAACTGCATGGAGTCTCTTGTTTTGGGGATGAGTACATGAAAATCTGTTAAGTATTCCCTCTTGGCTTGAAAACCAACAATAAAGGGAAAACATACCTTGCTTCATGGGCAGGGTTACTGCTTTGCCTGTCACTGCAAAATCTTCCTCTTGCTTTTTTTATTTTTCTTTTTGATCAAGCAGGGTGTGATCTGGGAGAAGCAAGCCTTTTAAAAGTCAGCCTACTTTCAGTGTTTTGGTAATTAGCTGGAGAAAAAAAAGGACTCCTGTAAAAATAGCTGAGGCTTAGTGACCTGAATCTGCTGTTATGGTCACTGAACGAGCATAACTCCAGCAGTATCTAAAGCAGAACTCTTCTGTCAGACTGTGTGAACAACAGAAGTGATACAGTTCTTTAATTTCTCCTAACTGCTGTGCTGGAGGCTGCTGAGACCAGTTCTACCCTTGGGTGTACCTCTGGGGTGCTCCCCATTCCTGCAGTGCAGTTGCTATACCTGTTGCCCGTGGCTTGAGTAGTCTTAAAGGGAGGAGAAGACTAGGCAGATGTTTGTGTAAAACCTTCCTGTTTGCTTTGTCTCATCCTGTGGTCTCTTCCTTAATGTTCTCCAGAGCGCTGCCAAGATGATCAAAGAGACAATGGACAAGAAATTTGGGTCCTCGTGGCATGTGGTGATTGGGGAAGGTTTTGGCTTTGAGATCACTCACGAGGTGAAGAACCTGCTGTACATGTTCTTTGGTGGCAGCCTGGCTGTATGTGTCTGGAAGTGCTCCTAACCCCTGGCTGGGTCCCAGACTTGCTGAATACAAGAGATTTCTTCCTGCTCTTGACAAGTTTTGTATGATCTGGAGGTGGGGCTTTATTTTTAATACTTAAATGTCAAGATTTCTTTTTTTCATACTGATGTAACAGTTCTGTGGGATACATAAGGTTGGTGTGTGTATGTATATAAACTTGCTAAACTGTCCTGTCCTTGTTTGTGGGATTTCTCATCTGTCTATGGCTCTTTCTTGGTGTTTGAACTGGAGCAGGAGGGAAATGAGGAATAGGTAATCTCACAACACACTGCACAGCAGCTCTAGCAGAGGAAAGCAAAAGCAAAAAGGTGCTATCTAACCCTATGGTTTTTCTTAACTCCCATTTATTCCACATAGTTTTCCTCTCTCCTCTGCTTTCTCTGCTACCATGTAGTATGGCTCTGACTAGCACCTGTCTTTCCTCTCTCTGGATTCTGCTTATGCATTCTTCCTCCCTTCTATGATGTCTGTGCAGACCTGATAGCACAAAGGGTCTCCCCTCAGGCTGCCTGTGGAGGTGTGAGCCACAGGGAAGCAGTCCCAGATTGCCCTTCCCTGCTGTTTTGGGAGGGTACAACAGCTGAGCTGCCTGGGTGTAGGAGGTTGCTATGCAAACTGCCCCCTCCTTTCTCACCCACAGCACACTGAGACAGCATGAAAACACAGGCAGTTGACGACGCCTGGGGAGTGGGTGAGAGCTCTTTTTAAGGCTAAAATGCCTCCCTGTCAGTTCTTGGGGGTGTTGCAAGTGCTGTGTACTTTCAGCATCTTGTTTGGAGGCTGACAGAAGAAGGAGGCTCCGTGTGAAATATAACTTGGTCATCAGAAACCCAGTGTCTCTCTGGACTTGCATTCTTTTAGTCTGTTTCATTTTTTAAAGCTGTCGATGTTGGAGGCCCAAATGAGCGTAACTATGTATGGTTTATTTATAAAACCTCTGGAATTGTGTTTTTACAATAAAAGTTTAGTAAAATGTCTCTACGTGCATTTATGTAGGCAAAGTAGTTCAAGAAACATGGAAATAAGTAAGCCATGGTGTAGCACAGGCAGAGGACAGTGACAGAATTCCATCCTGCAGGTTTCTTGTGTGACTCTCATTCTCCCTGTTCAGTTCCTTCTGCCAGTGCAAGCCACGATGGTGAAGAGGGTTGCCAGCCCCATGGTGCTTTTGGCCACATCCCTCTGTCCAGGCAGCTGTCTAAGCAGTAGCAGCAAGGGAATGTAATTGTGTCTGCTGCCTCAGCAGTGTGCCTCAACTCTGACCATTGGAGTCTCATATTTGTGGCTTTCTTAATTTTCAGATTTTCTCTCAGAATGTTGCCAGCGGACACCTCTAGTCCATAGTTCAGGTTGGAAGGATCTTTCTGTATTAATGCCTGTGGTGGATCAACCTCGTTTTACAATTCCTTTTGTTCCTTTTTCTGAACCTCAGGTGTTATGCTAGAGATGTCCTTTCTCAATTTCATTATGTCAGGGAGCCAGGAATTGGAGTAATATGAAGACAACTAAGAATTATTTCAAATTTGAACCATCTGTGCTTGGCTGGGCCAGGGTAGGTTAGTACCATGATTCCTGCCCTATGATCAGGATTGCTGTGTGTAGAAGAGCCCAAATCCTCTGAGCTGTCTCATCATGTGGTTGCTCTGTGTCCCTCCAGCTGGCTGCCTTTATGTGAAGATAGTGATATTGACAACACTTTCTATAGCTGGCAGGTGGAAAAGATTATTTCCTCTTCTGCAACTTTCTGTCTCTTCTAAATTCAGAGCAAGAGGTAAAGCCTTTGGTATGCCCCATGCTGGAGTGGGATGATCCCTTCAGCCATACCATGGTCACTTTAATTGTTCCTCTTTCACACTTGTGAATAATTAACTGCTCTGTGCATAAGCACAGGCACTCTGGTCATGGGCATCTCTGCAGGGTCGTGGTGACCTGCAGATGACCACAGGGAGCTGCTGACCTCAGCACGCAGTCTCTTGGACTTGCTGCCTGTTTATCTTGCCACCAGCTGACCAGAGCTAATGTCTCTGTGACCTGCACTGGCAACAAGGGAAGGGTGAGTGCTCCCCAGCCTTCTCAAAGCCTGAGTGTGCAAACAGATTGAGGTGAGCTAGGTGTGAATGTGCAGCAAGTCATCCCCCACACTGCCATTCTCACCAGGTAAGTGCAAGGTGCCTCACAGGAGAGTGGCAGGCTATTTTTATTCACAAGGGTAACAGCTTTCCTACAGGAAGTTACCATGAGGAGGCAAACCCTTGTTAGCTGGTTTGCAATGCTGCCATTGGCATGGTACCTGAAAGCACAAGCCTCAGCCTCCAAAAATGTGGCTGTGTGTGTCAGAGACCCTGCCCTGAGGCAAATGTTCAATCAGATCATTTTTTGTCCTGCCTGTTGCAAGTTGAGTCATGCTTTGCTAGCCCTTGTGTATTAGAAAAAAAGACTTCTACCCTCCTTTTGCTGTTGAGCTGGAACATCTTTGGGCATACCTGTAATTTTCAGAAGAGTAAGGTTTATGGATCAGAGATGGTCCTTATCCTGTGTTTTCCCACAAAAGACCACTCTGTGACTGATGAACCTGCTGGATCCAGTTCAAAGGAAGCCACAAAGATGATCAGAGGGCTGAAGCACATCTGCTAAGAAGACAGGCTGAGAGGGTTGAGTTTGTTTAGCCTGTAGAAGAGAAGGCTCTGGAGAGACCTTATGCCAGTACCTAAAGGGTGACAACATGAAAGCTGGAGAGAGACTTTTGGCAGGGTCTGTTGTGATAGGACAAGGGTTAGAGGTTTTAAACTAAAAGAGCTTTGTTCTAGATTGGATATAGGGAAGGGAAGAAGTCTTAGAATGAAGGTGATGAAATACTGGAACAGGCTGCCTAGAGAGATGGTGGGTGTCCCACCTCTGGAAGCATTCAGTAATAGGTTGGATGAGGCTCTAATCAACTCAGTCTAGTTCAAGGTGCCCCTGGTCATTGCAGGGACATTGGACTGGGTGACCCCTAAAGGTCCCTTCCAACCCAAACTATGATTCTAGGAGGCTTTGGAGCCTCTAAGACCTCTCTACTTTTTACTATAAAACTGCTCTCAGTTGCTGGACGATTTTTCCTTATGGATTTTCAGTGGAAAGCTGGGAAAGTTGGCAACAGTTTGCTTGCTGTTGTGTTTCTCTCTCATTTCTTGGCCCCCTGCATATTGCTGCCATTACCCATCAAAGCATCAGGCTGAGTCAGATGTAGAAAATGAGATGAAAAACTCAGGGTGATGGATGGGTGGCAGCCAAAATTACTCTTTCTATCCACCTGTCCCCTAGAGCTGTGATAGCAGCTCAGAGGTTATGCCTCGTGACTTCATCCCTCCCTGCTGAGGGGAGATGGGAACATCATTATCAGCTGCCGATGAGTCCTGATTTGGAGCCAGCAGTGAAAATGTCCTCGGATGTAGAGCTCCTCCTCCACCCCAAGGGTGACTTGAACCTGCTGGGAAGACGGAGGAAGAGCTGGAGGGGGGAGATGAAAAGAAACAGGTGCAAATTCAACCACGTTTCTATGAGGGTGTCATGGCAACGAGGTACATCGAAGTGCTTGTCAGGTGATCAGGGCAGACTTTGAAGCTCTGTTGCTGCAGGCTCTTGTCTGACTCGCTGAAAAAAATCTTTTGGGTAATATTTATGCCAGCATTGAAGTGCTAAGGGGGGCAAATGTGTCAGCTAAGCCCCCTGCCTTTGCTTTCCAATGGGATGCTAAATCAGGGTGAGGAGGTAGGATTGCAAGTTTCGTTATCTTGGAATGGGACTAACAGTCAGTAGGGTGGCTTCAGCCCATAGGGTCCCTGTGCCCATCTGACTCTAGGACATGAGAAGGAGGTTTCTATCCCCTCCAACCCGTTTGGATCTGGTTTAGGGCACTGGAAGGAGGAGGTATCCCTCTCTTCAGAGCTGACTCTGGAATAATGAAATCTGTGGCCCTGCTCCGGGAGCCAAGTTCAGCTGCTTTGATGTGATCAGTTAGTACATGGAGTTGGTGTTTTGATTGGTTGGTTGGGTTTTTTCTGAGCAGTGACCTAATGATCCCATATTCCAGCTACAGCCCTTCCTAGGGACCGTCTGTCTGAACCGTGTGTCCGCACTGAATTCAGCAAACTTCCCAGAGCAAGACGCCGTGTTCCCCCACCCAGGGAAGCCATCTGCTCCCCTCCACCAGCTCCTTCTGCTGGTCTTCGAGCTCGCCAGTCGGGCTGGAAAGCTCTCCTCCTCCTCCTCGTTTGGCCCCGGTTCTCCTCGGCCATCTTGTTAGCAGAAGGCTCAGGGCCGCGGGGCTGCATGAATCTGGGGCGGTGATGGTGTCAGCCGGAGGCGGTTTCCAGGCAACTGTCGCGTCGTGGGACACGCGAGCTAAGAACACCGGGGACACTGCGTTCCCAGCGCGCCTCCTGGGAGGGGACCCAGACACACACGGAACGAGCCGGCACAGGACGGTGCGAAGAGGGAAGCACGGGGATGGCAACAGAGGAGGAGGTCTCCAGAATATCCCCTCCTGCCCACTAATCAATATAGCTTCCCTGGTTGGGAGTGAGCATTTCCAAGCTGGCTGCTGGTGCATCACGCGACAAGGGAGGACTGCATAATGTATAGGATTTCACATGCCTTCTGCATCCTTTGGAAGATTAAAATAAGAGAAAATAAACGTTGTGCCTGACTGTGCCCCAGCCCCCAGACTTACTGCAGGTGGTCCTGTGCTTCTCTGTCCATTATCAAATATAAAGCTCCATCCCTACAAGTCGTGAATCATTTTTGTGCACACATCCCAGCTCTGTGTCTCTGGGTGTCACTGAAAAAGTGAATTTCTTCTAAAAAAATGCTCTTCCCTTTCACAAGTTGACAGTCCTCACCAGCACTTGGTGAGTCCCACTGCCCCTCTGTGGTGATGCCCAAGGCAGTATCCCCACTCCTGCCTGTCTGTCTCCCCTACCTGCTTTAGAAGCCCTGGGAACATCCCTGCCCCTGGAACTCACGTGCCTGGTAGCCCTTCCTTACACTGCCTGCCCAGCATTTCCCCTCATAGCAACGTCAATACTCACAAACCCTTTGTTGTATCCAGTTTGAGTGGTTTTTGAGAGGGGGCTTGTGTACAACTGGATTTCAATAGGTGAGGGAGGGTGATAAAATTGATATGGCCAAGGCAATGGGAAAAAATTCTTCTGGATTCTGAGAGTACAGCTATGATGAACATGCCAAATAGGGCTAGATAGTGCTTGGCAGGGTGTGTGCTGCTGAGGGGCAGAATCATTTTAATATCCTGTATTCAAGGAAATGTTCTGCAACCCTGTGCAGGTGACAGCACAGGGACAGGACAGTGGGGAGCCATCTGCAGCCATTGCTCTCCCTGAACCAGTGTTGCAGCTATTGATTTGGAACTTGCCCCGTTTACTCTCACCTTGGCAGTGCCAGCTCGACCCTTAGCAGTGCTGATAAACCCTGCCACAACCTCCTGTCCCATCCTGGTGGTGTCACACTGTGAGGTGCCGTGGTGACAGATTTTTCCTGCCACTCTACCCTTGCACCAGCTGCTCTTTTGCTGCGATGTTCTAAACCCAGGAAACCTCTCTCCTATTTTTGCACAGAGGCTGCAGCCATACCAATATTTTTAACCTATTGTGGGTGCCCATCCCTTGCTAAGTGTTTTGTGTGAGGAAGGATGCAGTGCCGGCTGCAAACGCTTTTCCACAGGAAATTTAAAATCAGCCTTCTCCTTCTTCTGCTCTTGGCCCTTCTTGTGCACCTGGTGATGGATTTTGCTCTCTCCACAACCCATAGGCCCTGTGGCTGCGATACAAAAACATCAAAAGTCATGGGTGTCCTGTCAGGCAGACCCATGCCAGCCAGCCTCAAAAAGCTGAGCCTGAGAATCCTTCAGGATTTCAGTGGAAGCAACGGCTCCTTGGAGAAAAGTTCCCAGCCACAGAGAGCAGGGCTGCACTTGAGGGCTGGAGAGCCAGGAGTCCAGCAGCAGCATGAAGAGGGGAATGCAGGGTGGACCAAGGGATCAAAGCTGGCAGCACTCTTCGAGCATCCTCTCTACAACATCCCAGTCCCAGAGGTGACAGAAAAAGACAAGCTGTTTATCATCAACCCCATGGAGAAGTTCAGCCTGCGCAGCAGCGAGAGCAATGAATGGTGAGCAGCAAGCTCAACCCTAGCTTTCACTTGGGGGATATGTGGGTTTGAGGGGACAAGCAGCAGGGACCAAACATGTAGTTACTTATGTAGATCAGCATCCTACACCAGAGAGGCCCGCATTGCTAAGCATGCTCTTTTCACTTCTCAAATGCTTTCCTAGCCCTGAATTTTTGGGCTGCTACCCATAAGCTTGTAGCACATAGCAAAGCTAAAGGAGATGCTTGAATTATTCATTGTATTATAGATATCTATTAGGTGATCTCCTCAGCTCCTTCCCTTCCCCAATGCAGATTAGCCCTTAGTCTCTCTCTCTCTCTGTATATGAGGAAGTCCCTGCTCCAGATTTCTAACCAGTTTTATCCCCCTCTCTTGGTGTGCTGGAGATGTAAAGCCTGCAATGTAGGTTACCTCTAACCATGAGACCACTCCTGTCCTGCATTTTGTAGGATATTGCGTGACCTCTTTAGGCTCGGCCGTATGGTGACCTCACTGCTGATGGCTGTCTATTTTTATCTTTGGACTACTAACCTCTAATTAGAAGAGAAGATATTAAAAGCTTTAGCATTGTAACACATAGCTTCCTTATGGAAAGCATGCCTTTCAAAATTGGTGCCTGCTACAACTGGGAGAGAATAAAATCTAGTTTAAGAGCTGGTTTCCACAAATGGGCATTTGTCTTGTCTTTGAGGACCACCTATGGGTAGCTTTGGGTCTGGTTTGATGAAATCAATGCACAGTCTGTGTTTTCCGAGAGAGAGAGATGAATATGGGTTATAGATACCCTGGCCTAACTGTCCCATTGCAGTGCCAGTGTGTGCTAGCACAGAGGTGGGGCAGATACCCCCAGGGGCTCCCTTGGATGCCAGCAAACTGCAAATTTGCAGGATGCATAGAGACAGGGATAGTGCTAACCCAACTTATCTCCCTGGGGAAACCCACCCAAGGGGAATGGGTTGTTAAGGATGGGAGTTCAGATCAGTGCTGGGGATGACTGGGAAGCCCATGCTATTCCACATGTGTACACACGTGTGTCCCCAGTAAGCACATGGAGGGGTGTAGCAGACTGTTCTCCTGGGAGCCAATCCCTTAGGGAAAAACAGTAAGATGATCTGTTCCAGCAGGGAAATAAATGCATGGATGAGAAAAGCAGGATCAATGCAGGGATTTTCCATGGGGGATGGACGGAAGACATTGTGTCCAACCTAGCCATGCTGGTGGGTCTTCCCGGCCACCAACTTTGTGTGGGACCTGCCAGGTGCCAAAAGCCCATGGAGGCTGTATGTGGCAGGGGATTCTACCACCATGAAACCTGGAACCCATCCAGGGCTTGCTCTAGGCTTTCTCCCTACCTCATACGCCATGCACTGGCTGCCAGGAAGGGCCTGGGGACACAGGACCCATCCTGTCCCAACTAAAAGCTGTCATTGTTGTTGGGGTGGTGGTGGCTGTTGGGCTGCAGGGTCAGCAGCAGTAAAGCCGAGACGCTCCTCCCGACAGGGAAGACAGCCTATGACACCTACCCCACCTGGCTCAAATTCCACATCGGCATCAACCGCTATGAGCTGTATCCCCGCCGGGACCCCTTGTTGCCCACGCTCCTCCAGGATTTGGCCACGCAAAGGATCGTCAGTTCAGGTACTACCTCCCTGCCTGTACCCCTGTCCACACCCCTGCCCTGCTGCCTGCTGCCTGCCTCCCTCATCCCCATGTGCCTCCTTTCAGTCCAGAAGTCCGGCGGGACCCAGCTCAAGCTTATCATGACGTTCCCAAACTATGGGCAGGCCCTCTTCAAGCCCATGAAGTGAGTAGACCCTAGGACAACCCTATACCTCACCTACACGATCCTGTTAGGTACTGAGGAGGGGACCATGGAGGGAGAAATAGAGAAATGCTTCATTTGCTGCCTTGCCTCACCACCTCACCACATCCCAAAACTGAGGCGAGGTGAATGGTCCCCTTCCTCTTCCCTTTCCTGGCGGTGCTTGCTGCAAACTGGATGCAGCCTGTGGTGGGGTAGTGACCTCCAGTGGTGGAAAGAAGAAGGTGGTCTATAAGGACCATCCAGGAGCCTCCAGCCCATGAAGGGCTTCCCCACCCTTGAGTTGGAGGCAGGGGTTTCATGGGAGCCTGGATAGGGGGCTTGGAGCCATCCACCCATCAGGAAGTGACTGGAGGAGACTGGGTCTGGCTGTGTCACCAGAACACAGGTGAGTGGTGGTTTGGAACTAATCCCATGCTTGGAGTGACCCCATCCATGATGATTACCTCCACTGTCCCCTCTCCTTCCAGGCAGACCCGGGACCAGGAGACTCCCATTGATTTCTTCTACTTCTCAGACTTTGAGCGGCACAATGCAGAGATTGCAGCCTTCCACCTGGACAGGTGAGCATAAGCTTTGCATACTGGCAAAGCACCAGGGAAACTGCTCCTTCATCCCACCTCTCGCTCCCTGTTGCGAGAGATACCTGTGTCTTCTGTTTTCTGTTTTAATAACTTGCTGTTACTAAACCAGCTGAGGTCAGTAAGAAATGGTTCCAAGTTCTTTGTTTCAGGATCCTGGATTTCCGTCGAATCCCCCCAGTTTCTGGCCGTTTGGTCAACATAACAAAGGAAATTTGGGATATCACCACAGACAAGAAACTGGCCAAGACTTTCTTCATCTCCCCAGGTGAGCTTTCATGCTCTCCATCCTCTCCTGTGGCCACCTGGATGGAGCTCATCTGGAGCTGGCTACTGCTGCCCCAAACTCAGACAAACTATCCCACTGGGGACTGTTCCAGCTCCTGTGGGTATCCTGACACAGGCCTTTGCTCCTCACAGCCTCCCTTGCCCTTGTTTGCTGGTGGCAGATGGCCAGAGTGCATGGAGCATCCTCCTCTGGCTGCTTGCTGGACCACTCTGCCTGGGGGTCACAGGCTCATTGCCTTCCTTTTCTTTATCAACCTTTGCTTTGTCCCCATGGCCAGCGGGTAACATCTGCTTCTATGGGGAGTGCTCCTACTACTGCTCCACCGAGCACGCCCTCTGTGGCAAACCGGACCGGCTGGAGGGCTCCATGGCTGCCCTGCTCCCTGACAAGACCCTGGCCAAGCGCCATTCCTGGCGCAGCCCCTGGCGCCGCTCCTACCACAAGAGCAGGAAGGCCGAGTGAGACGGGGCATGGGGGGTGTGGGGACATGGGCCAGCAGAGCCATGGCATGGGAGGGGGCTTCTCCACAGCTGCTCTCATGGCCCCATTGCCCTCCCCGGCCTCTGCCACCAGGTGGGAGCTGAATCCCAACTACTGCGCTCAGGTGCGAGAGACACCACCCTATGACAGGGGCCATCGCCTCCTTGACCTCATCGACATGACGATCCTCGATTTCCTCATGGGTGAGCCTCTCTGTGCCTGTGCTGGGGGCTGTGGAGGTCCTTCAGGACCAACAGACCCAAAAGGCTCTGTGCCCTGTGGTATCATGCCCTGTGAGGTTTCTTGGCCAAACTGTTGTTTAGGCTGCAGTGAGCCGCAGTCTTACCCACAATGAGAGCACAGGGCTGTGCCAGCAGGGCATTTCCCAGGCAGAAGTGGAAAGTCAAGAGATTCCAGGGACACCCCACCTGAATGCCCCGGACATGGGAAGCACCTTGCAGCATGCTCTCACATGCAGCCTCTGGAGAGCCAGAGGTGGAGATAATGCTGTCCAGGGCTCTTGC
The DNA here is from genome assembly GCF_021018805.1 of Prinia subflava. Lineage (NCBI taxonomy): Eukaryota > Metazoa > Chordata > Aves > Passeriformes > Cisticolidae > Prinia > Prinia subflava. Next base: position 22,256,771 of record NC_086250.1, on the reverse strand, counting down.
TGCTTCTCCTGTCCCTGGGCCATTTCTTCCTCCCTACACTGTCCCCTCACCAGCATCTGACTGGGAGACTTTCCCATCTCCTCATTCCTGACCATCCAGCCATGCCTTTGCCATTATTTCTGCTCCATTTGTCACTGTTGTCCCTCTGTGGGGCTGCTGGGATGAAAAGGGGCCTGGAGGCCGTGTGGTCTCTGCTCAGTTCCCCTGTATGGCCATGGCCACCAGATGGACATCTTAGAGGTGCCTCCAACCCTTTTCCCCAGGCTCTGGGTTTCAGACTCACACCAGGAGAGTGCTCCATGTCCCTGGTCCCATCTCCTAGCCCACAACTTGACAGCAAATTTGTTGGCCCACCACAGGCAATATGGACCGGCACCACTATGAGACCTTTGAGAAATTTGGGAATGACACTTTCCTGCTCCACCTGGACAATGGTCGCGGGTAAAGTTGGGGAGTAGGGGGGAGCAATCACAGCAAAGGGGTCAGGAGAGACCTCCAGTCTTGCTGAAATGCCACCCTGATACATCCTTACGGGCTTCTCCCCACCCCTAGCTTCGGCACGCACTCACGCGATGAACCGTCCATCCTGGCCCCTCTCCAGCAGTGCTGCAGGTAATGGGCTGCTGCCTACCCCAGATCCGTGGCTGGGGTGAGGCTTATCCTGTTGAGACCTCTCCCTCCTCATCTCTGGCAGCATCAAGAAGTCCACTTACCTGCGTCTGCAACTGCTGGCCACCCAGCCCTACCGCCTGAGTGATGTGCTGCGAGAGGCACTGGCTGCAGATCCACTGGCCCCTGTCCTAGCTGAGCCCCACCTGCAGGCACTGGACCGGCGCCTGGGGAAAGTGCTAGTGGTGGTGGGACACTGCCTGGCCAGGGCAGCTCACCAGCAAGAGGTGTTGGTGGATGATGTGGGGTCATGGGTGTGATGAGGGGCTGGGTACCCTGCTGGATTGGGCTGTTTTGGTGTGCTGTCGAGGATGATGTGGGGATAGATGTGCAGCTTTGATTCTTTGTAGCATCAGCTTTTGGTGGCGCCAGAGCTGGTGGTGTGAAGAACAAGGAAAGCAGGTTGTAAGGATAGCTGGGACAGGGAGGAAATTTAAATAAAAAGGTTGGCCTAGTGGAGAAGACATGAGCTGTGATCTTCCCCACCAAGGCTGCTTTCCCAGCCCTGGCCTGTCCCTGCATGCCTGGATGTGTTACTTCAGCCCTCCAAAGCCTTTTGGGAAAGGGTAGGGATTTTTCCTGCCTTTCCACAGCAAGAGCTGCCAAACTGGAACAGCTGGCAATCTCCTTCTGCCCCACTCCCACCCCTAGCATGATGATGCCCTGGTGACCCCCAAAAAGAGAGCTGAGACTCCCCACTGCTGGTGTGGGGAAAATGAGGCAGAAGCTCCCAGCTGCACACCACTTACCTTTGCCCCAGTTTTCCCACATCTATTCAAAAATTCCTACAGCTCTGGCATCACCACCTCCTCTACAGGACCAGGGATGCAGCAAGGACAAACACCACTCCCCTCAGGACATCTTTCCAAATCTCCCGGGAACTGCCACTGACTCCCTTCACATCTGAAAAAGTGGCTTCTGAGGAGGGGATGGATTGACCTGGGGCTGTGCACCCTACTTAGTGCCTGGTGGCTCAGCACCCAGCTTATCCCCTGAGCCTCTAGGGGGGTGTTAATCCATGCAGGGTTATGTCACTTGGAGCAGGTGCCATTGTGACAGCTACTGCCAGCATACCCAGGTTGGGACACGGGATTGCCATCTGCATGGCCAGAGGTAAAGGTGCCACTGGAGAGGGGAGATGTCATCCCAGCCAGACACTTGCAAAGGGATGGGAAGCCACGGGAAAGGGTGAAAAAGGGCAGCTGGCACAGTGGGAGATGGAGCTGGAAAAGCTAGGCAGAGATTTTCACTGGAACAAAAAATGGGCTCAAAAGGAAGGAAAAAAAAAAAAGAAAGAAAGAAAAGGGAGACAAAGAGGATCTGTGTGTGTTACGCAACGGGGCTGGGGACGCTGAATTGGGGTTTGTTGCCGTGTGCCCCCCCCAATGCTGACAGCACGTCCTCCTGCCACTGCCCTGGCTTGTGCCCCAAAGCCCAGCACACGGAGGAAAAGGTTTCACGGTTCTTTTGCAATAGGTTCCTTCCCTTTTGCCAGCTTCGGGTTTTTTTTACTCTTTATATAAATACCTTTTTGCCCCATATCTAAAGCCAGGGGGACCATTCCTGCACCATGGCTCACAGACATAGCCTAAACAACCGCATCCAGACACAGGTAGCCAGTTGTCCTGACTCTCAGAGCTCCATCAGACAAATCTTTTTCCAAGGCGCCATCAGATTTTAAAGGCGGGGTGTGGGAGGGTGGCTGTTTTTTTCAGCCTGGTGAGTTTGCACAAGGTCCCAGCTGTGCCGCAGCGGTTCAAGGTCCTATGGGAGCAGCTTTGGCTCACACGCCCCTGACGAATCTGCTCAGCCACCCGTGGGAAAGAGCGATGGCAGCGGGCTGTCTGGGGCCAGTGGCCCAGGGAGCAGAACACACCTGCCCAGTCGAGGCGGCGCAGGCACACGGGTGTCGAGCAGGGCTGCCCACGCCCCAGGGATACAGGTTCGGCCGTGTGGTCGTGACCGATGGTGCTTGGGGTGCGGAGACATCCCACCCCACCAGGACCAGCAAACCAGCCAGCCCAGCAAAGCCCAAACCGGGCTGGGGTGCAGCTCTGCACCTGGGAGCTCCCATTTTGGGCTGGCATCACCCACGCCCTTGGCTGGCAGCGTGGGCTGACTGCTGCCTGTGCTGGGCATGGCGGGAGGAACCCCGGGGCTCAGGTGTTTGGGGACCAGGTCCCGGTGGGCCTTCATCATTGCTCCCCCCCAAATGATGAAAATAAAATAAAATTAAACAAAAGGATATGCCAGTGGCGATAATAATAATAAATAGCAATAATGATGATGATAAAGAACAGGTCCCTAGAGCGGTGTCTGCCCCTCTCTCCGCGGCGGTAGGCGGGGCGGGGCGGAGGCGGGGGAGTCTGGGGGTGGGCAGGGAGGCGGGTGCCGCCTTCCCCCGCAAAACAAAAGGAAGCGGGGGCGGCGGAGGCGACGGCGACGAGAGCGGCTGGGAGGGACGGAGGGGATCGTTTCCCGCTGCGCGGCGCTTCGCGGTGGGTTTGTGAGGGGGACGGTGCGGCGGGGGCAAAGCTGCGGGCTTGCCGGGGTCCGGCTCAGTACCGGGGCCCTGGGGGAAGATGTGTGGGGCCGGGGGTGCGGAGGGGCCGGAGCAGCCGCGCCACGCGCGGGCGGTCCGCGGAGGGGAAGGGGTTTTATCGGCCTGTACGGGGAGGCGGCTCTATCTCGGGGCACCCCACGGCCGCCGGCTCGGGACGGTGTTCGGTGTGGGCCGGGACTCCTGCCACAGCGGTGGGGTTCCCGCGAGTGGGATCCCGCTGGGTGCGTCCCTCCAGGGACCCTGCTACTGACACTTCCTTCTCTCCCCCGCCCTCTCCCCACCCCCAGGTGAGCCGAGACCCCCTCCGTGGTGCCGCCATGTCCCGCCGCAGCCAGCGCCTTGTCACCACCCGCTATTATCCCGGGCACGATGATGCCACGACCAGCAGCAGCAGCACATCTCTGATGGGTGGTACACAGCTCCCCTTCAAGGAGACCACCGGCAGGTTAGTGGGGGGGGGCGAGTGGGGGCCTCCCCCGGCCCAAATCTGACAGGGGCGGGGCATTCCATCCCCCACCAGGGACCTTCCTGGGTGAGGTGTGGGGATAGTTTGCAGAAGGGAGCATGACAGTGAGCCTGATGCATTCCGGCATGGCCGCCCTGGCCCTGGCTGGGCCCCTGCTCCAGCCAACGCGCCGCGCTCCCTGCCCAGGCACCTCTGCGTCCCCACGGGCCCGGCACGGGCGCCTGTCGTGGGCGGCCGGGTGCCAGCTCCAAGCTGCAGCTGGATGGCGAGAGGGAGGGCGGAGGAAAGAGGGAGGTGCGCTGCGATTGCCGGCCGGAAAACCGCAGCGGTGCGAGCGGAAGCGATGCCTGGGACGGGCGGGAGGCCTCCGCAAAGCAGAGGTTGCACCCTCCGAAATTGCCGCCATCCCGTGTGGAGGGAAGTGATGCTGGTCGAGGGACTGGGATGAATTCCCCATTTCCCTCCTATGGGTGCACTGTGACCCCCCACCACGTCTGATGAGCCTTTTCTCGCCTCCCGCAGGACGGTCAGGAGGAAATCCAGTAGCACAAAGCGCCTCTCTCCTGCTCCCAGCACCCAAACCTCCTACTATAGCGAGTCCATGATGAGCGAGTCCTACCTGGGGGGCAGCCGGGGCCTTGCTGCCCTGGGTAGCTCCATGCTGGATGATGACCTGGACAGCAGCACATACTGGGGTGAGCGCTTCCACTCTTCTAGGGCAGCTGGGAACCTCCCTGGACACTGGAGAGTGTTGGGGCAACTGCCCAGGCTGGCTGACTGGGTTGCCCCTTTTGGAAGTGATGCTGGGTGATTTTTTCAGTGGAACTCTGTGTTTTGGGGGCAGGTGCAGAGCTCTCCACCAGGAGGAGAAGAGGCACAGGGGACACAGAGTCCAGTAAGATCAATGGGATGCTGGAGAGCAAGACATACGACACCTACACGTCTTCATCTGGGTACTCCTCGGAGGACGACTACGCCGGTAGGGATGCACTGGTTTGTCTGTAGTGGCAGGAATGCAGGGGAGGCAACCCCAGTGGGACCAGCCCAGGGCCTCTCTGTACACAGTGTGCTGCCAGTCTCCACTAGATGCCACCCTCAGTGCAAAGCCTTTGCTGTGAGCAATGCACTGGGATGCTGTCTGCATTAGTGACTTCCTGCTTTCTTTCCAGGTCACTATTTCTCTGGCCAGAGTAGCTCTGGGTCAGGTCTGAGAACTGTAGCCTCCCGGGTAGGCTCCTTCCTCTGGCAGGTGTTCACCTCCCCAGGTGAGTGGAGGGCTGGCAGGGACACTTCTACCAGCAGTGTTCTTGCTAGTCAGCATCTCTATTGTCCAGGTGCTGTGTGTACTATTCCCTGTTTGGCTGGAGGGGTTTTATCCCCTTGTGGTTACCACTCTTAGGCATGGAGTGAACATCTCTGCCAGGACTCCTTCTGAGGCTTGTTTTTTCTCTTGGCAGTTCAGTTCATGTGGTGGCTGTTCTCGGGGCTGGCAGGGGCCTGGCACTGCCTCACCAGCACAGCTTCCCACCTGGACAGCGTCCCCTTCTCCAGGTGAGTGTGCTGTGGGGAGACACAAGGATGGGGAAAGCGTGGGTAAAGCCTGCAGGACCCTGGAAAGGGGAGGCACATTGGGCGTGGCGGCTCTCTTGTCATCTTTGCTTTCCCTCTGGCCCCCATCCAAAGGTGATGGAAGGTGGCTGCAGTCCTCCAGGCACTTATTTCTTCTCCATGCTCCAGGCGCTACCCACGTCTGAAGAGGTCCTTGCTGCTGCTGCTCCTCCTGCTCCTTGCTGCTGCAGCCTATGGTGAGCCAGCCTCCCTTGATGTGCTGCACTGAGATCTGGGGCAGTGCAGATCATCCCACTGCCACATCTGGGAGATGGGATGGCCTGGAGCTCAGTGCTCATGGCTTCTGGTAACCTGGTCCATCTGCACCCTTGTGCCAGTGTCTCCTGGTAATCCCTGGAGGTGCTGATGGCTGAGCCTCTGCATATCCACCTTGTTCACTACTGTGGCCCATTACTAGCCTGTGGTTTTGACCATCTCATCCTTTTGTGTCCAGGAGTTTGGTACTTCTACCCAAATGGGCTGTCGATACTTAGCCTGCGTTTCTTCCCATGGTGGGGAGCTGGAAAGCTTTCATCCTCCTCCGATGTTCCTGGGCCAGGGGCCCTGACCACGCTGGAGCAGGTAAACTTCAGCACAGGCATGATAGTGGCCCAAGTGGGATGAGTGCCTTGCAGGGAGAGCTGGGATGATGTGATTCATGGCTGAAAAATTGTTCTTAGTGTATGAGGAATGGTGGATAATGGGGCAGATGATGGCTTCACTCTGGCTCCCTGCCAGTTTGTGGCCATCTCACTCCTAGGTTGTCCCTGGGATGGAGCAGAGGGAACATTTGCCTTCTCCTGGGAAGCAACGGATGAATAAGAAAGATGCCACTGACTCTGGGGAATGGACACTTCCTTGGGGGGCTGATCACATCCTGTTTTTGTGCCTGCAGGGGGGACACCAACTCCTGGCTCGCTTCCAGTCCCTGGAGAAGCGCTTTGAGGCACTGGAGGCCGAGCTGTCACGGTGGGAGCTGCGTCATGGGGCGGCAGCAGTGACAGCAGGGGGAGAACCACCCCCAGAGGACATCCTTGCCCTGCTGGAGGGGCTGGTGAGCCGCCAGGACGCGGGGCTGAAGGAGCATCTCCATGCCGACATGGCCAACCACCTCCAGGTGAGTAACACGGGCCATGCAGGGAGATGGGGATGTGCAGGGCTAGGCTCTGATATTCCACCCTGTTCCTCATCCTTCAGGGCGAGCTGGATGCATTCCGAGCTCAGGTGCAGAGGGATTTAGATGGGTGCCTGGGCAAGATGGCACAAGCTTCCCAGGTAAGTGGATGAGCATGTGGTGGCCCCTGGACAGGATCCTCACCAGTGGTGTCGCGTGTCTCACCCCTTCCCCTTTTCCTGGTAGGAGACGGAAGCACGCTTGCTGGAGCTGAACTCGGAGTGGCAGAGGTAACGCTGGCTATGGGGCAACGCCATTGCTCTGTTAGGGGCAGGCAGCTAGCTCGGTGAATTTCCCTCAGCCAGGCTTAGGAGGGGTTTGCAGGCCTGGTTTGGGACAAAGGAGAGATCAAGAGGTGTAGTCTAGCAGGGGGAGGAAGGAAGGATACATATGTGGGTGTCTGTGGGAGCCAACACTGTGCCCTTCTGGCCAAAAAAGGCCAGTGGTATCCTAAGGTGCATTAGGAAGGGCATTGTCAGTAGGTTGAGGGAGGTGATCTTGTCCCTCTTCCCAGCCCTAGTGAGGCCACCTCTGGAGTGCTGTGTCAGGTTGTGGGCTCTCCAGTACAAGTGACACATGGAGCTCCCAGAACAGGTCCAGAGGAGGGGCTACAGGATGATGAAGGGACTGGACAATCTCTTAGGAGGGAGGGCTGATGGAGCTGGGCCTGTTCAGCCTTAAGAAGAGACAACTGAGAAGGGACCTCACCAATGTCTATCAGTATCTGAAGGGAGGGTGTCAGAAGAGTGGAGCCAGGCTCTTCTCAGTGGTGCCAAGCAGTAAGATAAGAGGCAATAGGCAGAAACTGATACACAGGAAGTTCCACCTGAATATGTGGAAGAACTTCTTTACAGTGGAGTGACGGCATGCTGGAACAGATTGCCCAGAGAGGTTGTGGATTTTCCTTTCTGGAGATAGTCCAGAACCATCTGGATGCAATCCTATGCCACGTGCTCTGGGATGACCCTGCTAGAGCAGAGAGGTTGGACCAAATGACTCCCTGTGGTCTGAATGCCAACCTGACCTGCCATTCCATGGCTGGCAGCAGGGCTCCAAGAGCAATGGCAACAAATGACCTTTGCCACTGTCGTTTTGCATCACTGTCCATGTGGCCCTTCAGCTGAGGGGTGACCTGAGGATGCTTTCCCATGGGATGCAGTAGAAGAGGTCACTGCCAGTGGAATTAAAACTAGGTCTGGACATGGGATTGAGCATAGGTGATGTGGGATGAACCTCTTCCTCCAATTTGCAGAGGGGAATTTGGCCTATTGGCACAAGGTTTTTGTTTTTCTCTTGGCACAGCTCGGTGCAGGAGAGCCTGCGAGGGACCTTCCAGCAGGAGGTTGGCAAGCTGGAGCAGGAGGTGGCAGTGCTGAGGAGGGAGCTGGCAAGCCTCAGGTCAGACCAGGAGGTGATGGGGAAGCATGTGGAGGGAATACTGGAGCAGCTGAAGACAGTGCGGGCTGATGTGAGTCCCCAGTCCCCAGCCTGTTTGGCAGAAAGGCGAGCAAGGGTCCCTGTTCCAGGGCTGAGCTCCATCTGCACGGTTCCAGGTGGAAGCACAGTTCCCAGTGTGGATCAGTAGGTTCCTGTCACAGTCCCAGCACGATGGTGCTGCTGCCTTCATCCTCCAGCGGGAAGACTTGCAAGCAGAGCTCCAGGCTCTGGAGCACAAGATCCTTGCAAAAGTCCTGGAGGACCGGAGACTGTCAGCACGGGATGCTCACGCTGGTATTGGAGTAGCCCTGCAGCAAGGAGGGACTGCAGGAGTGACAGAGGAGGTGAGTACTGGCTGGAGCCCCAGGGACATGAGATGACCACAGTTGTGGTGGTGGGGACTGTGCCCCACTTTGTGTGTGCAGGGGGCTGGCATGTGTGCCTGGCAGATGGCAGAGGCATTAGGACAGCCCCCATAATTGAGATATTGATTCTGGGCTCAGAGGATGTGAGAGCACCCTTGAAACTCTTTTGCCTCTCCCTTCTCAGTTTGTGCCTGCACTGTGCTCTGGAAGAGGTCACAGATGGTAATAGCTGCAGCCCTGCAAGGCTCTTACTGTCTTAAAATCCAAGCTTCTGCTCATGCATCCTTCACCCGTGATGTGGGACAAGTGCCAACAAGGCTTCCATGGGTGGAGCATCTTGCTTATCCCCATTCTTCAGTTGTTTGGTGCAAAGCATTTTAGCAGAATGACACCAAGGGGAAAAAATGAGCCTGCTTGTTTTGGAAAAAGTTGCTGGCAATTCTCTGTGGAGGTAGTGGAGGGAAGGGTCAAGCTGGGATTAGCAGTCCCCATAGTCTGTGCAAGTTTTCTGTGCTCGTTGGAGTTTAGACCCAAAGTAATGCTGCAGGGTCCTAGCTCCTTAGGCTGGGTTTTGCTCCAGATGGATGCTCCAGCCATCTCTTCCTATTCTGGATGGGGGGAGCTCCCATTAATCCTGTGGGAACAGGGCAGGAGGGACCAGCAGATGATTCTGGGTTGTCTGTCAGGTTCTGTCTGGTGGTACCTCTGCTTCCTCTGGGCCAGCCCCTCTTGGGGACAGGCAAGTGCAGTGTGCCTGGGTGCTGCCCCTTTGCTGCACAGCTCCTCTCCCCTGAGGTATTTTTAGCAGCCTCTAACTAGGCTTCCCAGCCAAATGCGTGTCCTCTCCTTTTTGGCATGGTGATTCATCCCCTGGCTGTTCTATCCCCTGGCTGTCTTGTGGGAAGGTGTTTGCCCCCTCTGTCCCTGCAAGGACAAGTGGGTGGGGGGCAGGATGCATGCCCCAGTTCGTCACCCTCCTGTGCCCTCTGCTCCTGCTACAGCAAGTGCATCTCATCGTGGGCCAGGCCCTGAAGCGCTACAGTGAGGACCGTGTGGGGATGGTTGACTATGCCCTCGAGTCAGCAGGTAGGTGGTCAGGATGAGCCAGCTGTCCTGGGGAGGTGACCACAGGGTGCTGGCATGCAGCTCACCTGCTGCCATCCCCTCTCATGCCAGGGGCCAGCGTCATCAACACTCGCTGCTCAGAGACCTACGAGACACGCACAGCACTGCTGAGCTTGTTCGGCATCCCCCTGTGGTACCACTCGCAGTCTCCCCGTGTCATCCTGCAGGTGGGTGCTGAGTGGGAGGACTGGGCTGGTTCTCATGGGGGTTTTATTGCTCCAAACCACCAAGGCTGGTGGGTGAGAAATGACTCTGATGGTGGTAACATTGCTGGTGTCTCACTTCCATGCTCGTAGCCAGATGTCAACCCTGGGAACTGCTGGGCATTTCGTGGCACCCAGGGTTTTGCTGTCATCCGTCTCTCTGGCATTATCCGCCCCACGGCCGTGACGCTGGAGCACATCCCAAGAGCCCTCTCGCCACAGGGGACCATCCCCAGTGCCCCCAAGGACTTTGCTGTCTATGTGAGTGCCCTCGCCCAGACCTGAGGGAGGGGGGGACACAGTGGGAGGATGCCGGAAAGGACGGTTAACAAACCCCATATCTGGCTGTGGGGTGCTCTAGGGGGGTTGGTCTTACCCTGAAGAACAGGAAGAAGCAATACTGGTGAGGAGAGGGGTATAACTGGGTTTCAGAAAGAGTTTGAGGGGACACAGGGACAAAGGTCCTTGAGTAGGTGTAACTTTTGGTCTTCCCCCCCCCCCTTTATCCTTCCCCACTGGTCCCTATTCCCATTTGTCTATTTTGACCCAGAAGAGCAGGAGTGGGGGCCAAGCACGCTTGCGTCTCCCTCTCCCTCTTCTGCCCTGGATGCATTCATCACCTCTGGTCTCCCTCTCTGATGACCCCTGGTTCTCCTTTTCTGCCTCCCTGCCCTTCCGTAGGGCTTAAAAGAAGAAGGAGAGGAGGAGGGCCTTCTCCTTGGACAGTTCACCTACGACCACAATGGTGACCCAATCCAAACATTTTACTTGGAGGTAAATGCTTTACCCCTGGAGCACCTGACCCTGAGAAGAAAATGGGGCCTCTGAGGTCCCTGAGCCTTAGAGAGCCCTCAAGGTCTCAAGTTTTTCTTTTCTCTCCTCCCCAAGGGTGACTCCATGGGCACATACCAGCTGGTGGAGCTCCGGGTGCTGAGCAATTGGGGCCACCCTGAGTACACCTGCATCTACCGCTTCCGTGTGCACGGGGAGCCGGCGCACTGACCCCGGCCCTGCGCGGGATGAGGATGCTGTTGGGCTGACAGCAGGAGGGGATGCATCTGGTTCACTGCTTCGAATGCAGAAATTCTGGCATGTGCCAGCAGCTGCCCCAGGAAGCTGCTCCCCTGGAGGAAGGAGAAGAGCTGGTGTTGAAGGGGTGAGGCTTTCACTCTTCAAGGACTGGGGTGGTGAGGCAAGAGCATCCCACGTGGGTCCTAGCGCAGCCTGGCTTGTTTTCAGTGCATATGGGACATTTTAACTTTTTAAGCTAACTTTGTATCGGGTTTGCGCTACCCCTCTTCCCTGTTGTCCCACTCCTTTCTATCATGGCCAGGGCTTGGGAAAGGGGTGTCATTTTCTGATGTGCTTCGTGCAGGCTCAGTGCAAGAGATCTTTGTGTGGGACCATGGTGCCTGACTCGGTGCTGCCACCGAGTAGGTGGGAACCGGTCATGGCCACCAAGTCCCCTCCACACAGGGTCACTTCTCTTGCTTGGTGTTGGTTCGGGTAAAGATCTCCAGCCCTCCAATGCTGGGCTGGCAGAGAGGAAGTAAGACAGTATTAATGAAGTATTAATATGAGTCTAATGGTTTGGGGCAGCAGGAGGAGAGGAGCATGGCGTGTGTTGGTGGCAGAGCCCACTTGGTGCTGCCACCCATCCACTCAAGCCCTCTTGCTAACAGTAGCTGAGCTGGGCCTTGGTAATGCTGTTGGCCTCCCTGGCTGGCTGCCTCCCCAGTGTTAAGCTTGATGATGCTATTGAAAAGTCCTCTTGCTTACTTTTACTTTGGGGTTCCGATTTTTTTTTAAGAGGGGTGGGGAGCTATTTTCCAGTTAGGGTGTTGGGGCTGTTTTTTTTGGTGGGGGGGAGGTGGGTGGGGTTGTAGTAACAAAGGGAAAAAAGACTTTTTCATGCAATTTGTACTTAACCAGAGAATGTTACATGGTGCCACTTGGATGAGTGGCTTTGATGTGGAGTAGTGGAGAGGGCTAGAGCTTTTTTTAGTAGAATAGCATACACATTAGGATAAGCTAGAATGAGATGAGCAGAGCTGTTTACAATACAGGCCTCACATTGTTGGTGGCTTGGTAGCTGGATGTGGAAGCTGGGGTCCTCTGTACTCTGCTGCTGGTGGGGTGCTGGAGGTGTTCCTGCCCTCCTGGCTCTGGATGTCGTCTGAGACTGCAATGCGTGGCTGTGGCCTCTTGCCCATGGCTGCATCTATATATACTTGACTGTTAGCAGCAAGTGGGAGCTGCTGCCCAGGGCTCTGCAGGGTTCTTGTGGGGGGAGCCAGGGCAATCGCCAGGGCTTGCAGGTGCCAGCATGCAGAGCCACCTCAGCCTGCAGGACTCCCTCAGATCCTCAACGGTAAATGGCTGGTGCAGGCTGACCTCCTTTCTCTTGGAATGGCTCCCTTCTCCTCCTACCTCTCCTCATTGGCATTGTGCTGTTTTCTGAACCCTGGCTGTGGGAGGATTGGACTGGAGCAGGAGTTCTGCCTGCAGTGGGCATGTAAATCTTGCCTGTACTGTTGGGATGGATGGATGCACAGCAGGGGTTTGCAGGAAGGATGGACAGGGACCTTCCCCAGGCTGGGGATTGCTAGGGCCATCTGGCCTCTCCACCTCCTGGCTGCCTGCATCATACAGTTTGGCTTACGTTCTTGGATGGTGTTAACAGCCTCCAGCTTTGTGTTGTGTTTTACTGAAAGAAAAGCTCAAGGGCTCATGGTCAGTGTTTCAGTCCCTGTCCAGTGCCGGTATTGTCCTTCCCCTGACACCATGGGAGTACATGTATTGATTCCCACTCTGCTTGAAGCAATGTAGGCATAGAGGAGGAGGAGGAGGGGCTGAAAAAGTGTCTCCTTTCAGCATTCCCTGATGGACATCAGGCAGAGCTGCTGAGCTTTGACTCCCTCCATGCCAGCTTGGGAGGGTGAGGATGGTGGCATCACATACCTTCTGAAGAGGTCTCCTTGCTCCAAGTGGGGGAAGTGAGCCCAGAGGGCACAGTCCTGTCTCCAACAGGTTAAAATTACCCTGTGGAGCCTCTTGCAGAGCTGGGAGGCCCTGTTGCAGGGAGAAAGCTGACCTGGAGCCAGAGCCAGGGACTATAAATTCTCTCCTATATTGAGCATAGTCTTAATTCTTGGCATCCACAGCCAAAGTTATTTTAAACTTGTCTACAGCTGCTGCTGGCCTTGGTCATGGCCGTAAGTGCACTGAGCACATGGAGTTGTGCTTTTATGAATGCCTAGACCTGTTCTGGGCTTGGCAGACCAGCTCCTGTATTTATTTGAATCATAAAGAGAGAGCAGAGATTAAGCTCTCCTTTTTTCTCACCTTTCACTGGCTGCTGGAGCAAGAGTTATAACCATGAGCCTGGGAAAACCCCTTTTCTTATGTTCCTTCTGGGTCCCTGGTCTCTGGCTTGGACTGTAAGGACAGACAAGGTCTTTGCCCAAGAAAAAAATTATTTTGTGGTATAATCAGGCATGCTGGTGAGAGGCAGGAAAGGTGACCTCTTCTCCTGAAAATGGAGTCATAGTGGGATCTCTGCTCCTTCCACGTGGGTGTTAACTGCTCTGTCTGGGTTAGGGAGCATTTGGCTTTACAGTGCAAGCTTGCCCTGTCCTTTTGACATGAAAATCTTTGCTATTCTAAGTAAAACTCCCTGGGGCCACCAGTGAGAGCTCATCCTGGGGCTTCATGGTCTTTTCAAGCTGGTTTTAGAGGCCTTACCATGCCATCTGTTGAGGATCCCCATGAACATATGCTGAGGCTACATATGGGCTTTCAGCCCCCAAATTCAGCATCAGTGCTGGGCTGCAGCCTGAACACCTGTGCTGAGTGCCCAGAGCCACTGGCTCTTGAGATTGCAGCATTTCTGCCGCACTTCCCAGAGCTGCAGAAGAGGGCACAGAAAACTGCAGCTTCAGCATGTGCTTCATTGCCCAGGGGTATTTAATCCCAGATCTAATGCTGAAGATGAGCCTGGTGAGGCAGGAGAAATGCAGAACAGCTGCGGGAGCAGATTTCTCTTATTTACTCCATTTCTTTCCTCTATTCTCCTTCCTTCACAGTTTGCTCTGCACACGTGTTACAAATTAGCCCTGCAGAAACAGTTGGTTACAGACAGGAATTTGAGTTTGATGCTGTAGCCTGTTGCAAATGCTGCACTGTTTTGTTCCTTTTATTTTTTAATCAACAGATTGCAATTTATGCCTATGCAAGAAAAAAACCAAACAAACAAAAACCAAGACATAAATTATATCAAAACTGCCCCGAGTGGTTTGGATGTTTTGTAACTGAATTTGCTGTTGGAAATGATGTACAGTTAGTAGATAGACAAAGCTATTCTTGGAGCTCTTCTATGTAGTTTTATGGCAAATACTTATTTTCCAGCCTGATGTACTAACTCTAGGGCCAGTTAACAAACCTATCAGCTTGTCATTGAGCAGGCTTGAGGATGCAAAAACTGCTTGAAACAATGCTGAAAACAAGATGTATCCTAACACCTCTAATTCCAGGGGACTAGAAACTTCTACTAGACTTAAGTGTGTGATATCATGGCTGTCCTAATTCTGCAGTCACCTGCCAAGCCTTCCCATCCTTTGCCTTACCATGAGCAGAGCCCAGTTGGCCTCAAGGGGCAGAAGGTGAGGCTGGGGTAGCAGGGACAAAGCCTGACACAAAGCCCAGTTCAGGGTATCTGCATGCTTCTCTTTTCCTTCACATGAGCTGTTAACTACTCATCAGCTACAAAGTAGGTGGAAAGGAAATACCTTATTTTCCTTAGCATGAGGAGTTAACTTAGGTGCATTAAAAAGGCATAAAAATGGGAAATTGAACTGGCTTGAGGAGGGCCACAACCATGTCTGCTTAACCTGGGCTTGGAGGAAGGCTTATGTTGAGGAATATCCATGCAGCTCCTCCCAGAAGACCATGCTAGGGCCAGGCTTGCTCTCTGCTGGCTCTGGACTATCCCTCTCCAGGAGGAGAAGGGCTGTGTGGGCCTCAGCTCTGGCTACCACAGCCCAACACTTGTTTATGAAAGGGCTGTGCAGAGCAGGAAAAGCCTTTGTGAATCTTTGAGATGAACTGAAGAGACAGAAAACAGCTCCTTGCCAACCCTGCAGAGTCCCACTGTATTTGCAGAAACAGGTGAGGTGCATATCCCAGCACTGCAAGTGCTGTGCTAGTGCTGCATCCTCCAGCAGTTTCTCTCATGGGGCTGGCCCCAAGTGATTTGCTAGAGCTGCTCTTCACACCCACTCACACACATCTCACAGAGCACAGGTCACACCACACCCTTGTTCTCATTTTACCATTCTGTCACCAAGGTGCACTGCATTTTGGCCAGAGTAAAAGCTGTCAGGGCTGTGCACAGGCTCAGCAGCAGCTCTCATGTGCTGTGCCGTGCCCCACCCTGCCATCACTACGAGCACAGCCTCCTCTTGTAGCTGGCAAAGGAACCTGGTGCCAGGGAAACCTTCCTCTGACTTTCAGTCTCATTTTCAAGAGGGACAAAAATCAAGAAGACACACCTTCACCTGGAACAAACTTCTTTAAAATTTATTTTATAGATCACACCAGCCTGAGTGATCTGTAAATGCTGGTCACAAAAGAGAGATCACACCACCTCCTTTGCACAAACTGAAGTGAACCTTCTTTCAGTCTTGGCAGTCTCCTTCATTTGGAGCACAAGGAATGGAGAAAGAGAAAACTGCCTAGAGCTCCCTGCTCCCTTCAGAAGCAGAGGGCAGTGAAATCAGATGCAGTTTGATGCTGCTACAGGGCCAGAAGACAAACAAGCTAGGCTCTTGTGCCCTGCTTAGCCACACCTCACACCCCCTCACAATGCGGGTGCTATTAGTGTTGTAGCCGCCTATAGTTCCTCCCTCACCAGGAGAGTGCTGGTATTTAGGCACATAGCTTGGAAAAGTACTGTTTGACCTCCCCCTTCCACCCACTGCCGTCTCTAAGGCAAAGGACCCTCGTCTCCAAACCACATTTCTCACCTCTCCCGTGCCTCTGAATGCTCTTGGAGTGCTGGTGTTGGCAGCGGGAAATGCGCTCTGCTGCTCAGCTGGCCTGGAAGCCTATCCCCAGTCACAAGGTGAACTGGAATGAACTCCACACAGGTGACACAGAGTGAGGAACAGGAACAACCCCCCAAGGAGGGACAGAAACTTTACAGTCTCTCTCTAATTAAAATAGAAGTCCTTCATTGGAGGAGGAGGCCCTCAGAGAAACCGAGCCAACTGTGCCTGCTGGGGAGAGCCATGATTTGCTGAGGATGTTGCCTCCTCAAAATGTTACCACGCTCCCAGAGCTCACCACAGGCTGGCAGAGGATAATTCCTGTCCTCACCGGAGCTGAGTGAGGAGGCAGGATTAGAAGAAAACAGATCAAAATAAGCAGGGAATCAATCACTTGGAAAAACTCATTAAATGGTTAAAAAAACCATTCCAACAGTAATTTGTAAACTGTCCTTGCAGGGCCTTCTTGTAGAAGCCAGAATTTCTCATTAAGAAAAATAAAATCTAAAAAAACCTCAATGAAAGTCAGAAAAATTACCACATACTTCCAACCTTGAAAGCACTTCTATAAATTTGGTACCAGTTTGTCACTGCCCTCTTTGGCCAAGACGGGAGAAGACAAATCCTACCTCTGCCATAGCAAAATTTGGCCAGTGAATTCCAAAAAGGTTTTGGAAATCTTGGAGTAAACAAAATCATGGGGAGGTCATGGTATGTATCTTCCAAATGTATCTTGCCACCTGTGACCTCTGTCCATCAAGGTGAGAGGCTTTCTCTGGCTCAAGGGACGGACTGACTGCTCCTGCACTGTTCTTAATACTGTCAGTGGAGCTGCTGCAGCCTTAAGAGGCAGGTTAGATTTGCTCCAATGTGCACTGAACAAACACTAGGAAAAGCAGCACGATGGGAAGGAGAGCGGGATGGGTAGATGCCTGCCCATCTAACTCTGTTGCTAGTTAAAAATTTAAGTGTATCAACATTATTTGAGAATATTGAGCATAGGATCCCTGAACTTAACATCAACAACTCCTTTTCAATTTTTCTCTCTCAGATATCCAACTAAGGAACTTTCTCACCATCTCCTTCAAACTTCAGTCATTACAACATTAAATTAATAGTTTAAGAGGGAGGGAATCCAAAACATGTTTGGCACAAGGCCATAGTGGTGATGAAACAATGCTCCATGGAGCCATCCTAAACAACCTGTTTTAACCTTTGCAAGTCTGAAATTTCAGGCATCTGATAACTCCTGGATCTGAGACAGCAAACAGGGGAGAGCAGCAAGTCCTGTGGACAGAAAGGGGTGAGGGATGAGGGAGGCAACTATCTGGCTCTTTGCAGCTCTATCCAGATTCCCCTCTCATCTTCATGCACACAAAATATAATAAAAACTAATAAGAATAAAAACTAAGCCCATGATGTACAAAAATGTGTCGACAGGGGAAGGAGGAAGGTGTCAGTTACTCAGTTCTCTGTCTTACCACCTTCATTAGCTTATAAATTATGCTCCTCTCCATTGCTTCCTGCAGGGAGGAGGGACGATTCTTCTGCAGCCAATCAGCTGGGATGGGTTTTGGTTTATGCTGCTCTGGATCTTTTGGATAAGAGATGAAGGGAAGGGGAGGAATTCCTCAGAGAGAGGAGGAATAAGAAATTCAGCAGCCACTGGCAGGAGTCACACAGGCTCCCTGAGATTTCACTTTATGGCGCTGACCTCCACGTCGACGGCCTCCTCCTCCGACTTTTGACTGAAAAACAAGACTGACTTTAGTGCAAAGCAATCCCTCAGTTGGGTTTTCAACACAGCAGGAATTCACATGGATCACACACACATTCAGACGGTGGTACAGCAGTTGTGACTGATCAGCTTTCTACCACTGCAGGAAGGAGATAAGGCAAGAGGAAGACGGACACACCATGAGGGAAGGAGGAGAGACATGCACCACAAAGTTTTGCTCTTCAAGCTGGGAAGACTTTGATTTCCCAAGCTTCTAAATGCCTCACTCCTATGAGAGCCAGCAGGTGCCATGGGGTTCAGCATACAGGAAATCAAGGCCTCAGGCTCCTTTGACTTTGTGCAGAATTGAAGGAGAGCCCCCCACCCTCCACCATGGCTCTCAGGCTCTGACTCTTCTCCCAACCTCAGCAAACCCACTGCTTTTCTTGAGAGCAACCAAATACCTTATTGCCCTCACGGATGTGGGGCTCTTCATCCAGTGCAGGCTGAGGCAAGGCAGCAAGAAGAGAGAGGAAGACGTAAGCAAGAACAAAAGCAACCCAGAGTCTCAGGGGGAGGGATGAAAGAAAGAGCAATCTGGGACCACTACTTACAACTACAGTGATGCTACAAAAAGACAAGGACAAGATGGAGGCAGACTGGTGTGTAACCCCTAGCATATACAGAGAGAGAAAACTCCTGCCAGGAGGCCCCCTTTGATGAGCAGTCTGGCTCAAGAGGGTGAGATTTGACCATGGCAACTAATATAGCTAGAATTAAGAAGGGGAACACCCTATCACTTGACAGAGTCAGTTCCTGAACCCTTCACTTCCTGGGGAAGTATCCTACAAGAAGACCTTTCTTCTATCAGTAATAAAGCTCATCAGTAGGCTCCCAAAGCCTGCAGTAAGAACTGAGTCTCCATTCCTTTAAGGCCAGAAAGACTAGGTATCCTCCATGTACAAGCTGAACTGAGAAGTCCTAACCAACAAAACAACCTGGACAAATTTCTCTAAAGATAAATTTAAAGCCTTTCCTTCTACTTGGAATGTCCCCAGCCTTATTTTTTTGACAGGGCAGATGACCTGTGCCTAATTAGGTTGTAATTTCTCTAGTGTAGAGATATTCTACCTCTCATTCAGACATCGAAGACATGTTCTGTGACTGGTTGTTAGATGTTTCACTAGTTCAGCTGCTGGGTATATAGAGACACTTCTTCACTGTGCACATGGTCAAAACAATGAAACAGGTTGCCAAGGGAGGTTGTGCAGTCTTTCTCCTTGGGATGTTTTTAAGACATGACTGGATAAAACCCTGAGCAACGTGGTCTGACCTCATAGCTAATCCTATTTAGAGCAGGGGGTTAGACTAGACACTTCCTGAGGTCCAACCTGAATTGTCCCAGTACCCTGAGCTGCTGTCTGCTGGAAGGTCAGCCGTGGAGTCATCCAGTCATCAGAGAATTATGATTCCTGCTGTGAGACTACTTATATTTCTATTTGTTTCTGTGGCAAGGTGAGTTTGAGGTATGAGGGGATAATTCTTGTGCTTCAGAATGCCCTTCCTCCAACGGTAAAACCAGGACACAAACAGCTAGGACAGACATGGTATTTTCCTCACTTACCAATGGTTGCAGGGCAGTAGGTGTCAGTGGTGCTGCAGCTGTTGAGGGGGCCTCATCCCCAGCTGCTGGGCCTCCAGCTGCCGTCCCAGCAGTGGGAACACCATCGTCTCGTTTCGTAACAGCTCCCTTCTTCGTTGACTGCATCTTGATCTGCTGTGGCTTGGAATTCATTGGTGAGTTATTGGTGGTCTGGAGTAGCTGCAAATTGCGAAGGGAAAGGCCAAACTCAGCATTAAACTAGCCAGGCTGACCTGGCAAGGTTCAATGCTGCTTTTTAACAAAAAGCCTCAGGAGAATTTGTTAAAATAACCACAAGGAGAAGAATGCAGAAGCAGCAGCTGTTCAAAGAAATCTAGACGTCTGATCTCCTACACTTGGCCAAGGTGACACTCTAACCTCCATAACATGACTCAAATGGTCCAGCTATGAGATGTCAGAAAGAGACTGAGCCTTAAGAACCAGCAGCATATGGCTCAGTCCCTCCCTTTACATTCCCTCATTCACACCAGCTAAAGACCCACTACATGACAAAGCACAGCGATCATCCTCGACCCATGTCCGGGCTGATGCTTGTGGTTGAAGCACAGCCTCCTCCCTCAGTTTTCCTGAGCTATCCGGATTCTCCTGCTGGCTACTCGGTGTAAGAAGTAGCTAATGGGCAAAAGCAAGTGGGACTCAGCAGCCTTTACCTTAGTGATGGTACCCACAGCTTTGGTGCGGCCTTCCCGGAAGACCAGCCGCTGGTCTATATGTAAATATTCCGGGGTTTTGATGAAGCGGAAGTGCACCGTGGCTTTGTCCCCTGTGCGCAGGCAGTCCTTGTCCATGCTGAGAATCGTGGCTGTCTGACGGATGCTGCCACAATGCACTGTGAATGCAAAGCACAAAGGCTTTCAGCAGCCAGGCCCATTAGTGGAACAAGCTTCAGAGACATGTCTGATGCAGCTCCTCACCCTACAGCAAAGACCATAAGGGTCACGCAGTTGCCTTTGTACCATCCCCAAAAAGAACATGCATATAAGCTAGAACAGCTGCCTTCAAATCATGCCTGTCCTGAAGCACCCTCAACAGAATCCTACACACCAAGCAGCTGGGCTAGAGGGCAGGACCCGAAATTAGTCTTTCCATCAGCATTTGAAAATGGAGAGTCTTTGCACCATGGAGATATAGCACAGGCAGGCTCCAAATACACTTGAGGGCACACATCTCCTTTTCACCTTATAGCCTCCCCCACTCTCCTCTGTAAGTGCCCTTCCCTCTCTCTTCCAAAATGCTGGGAAAGGCAAAACCAGGAACTAGGGTGTACATTCAGGTTGCCTGAGACATCGGGAGCAAAATTATCTTAGGCTCGATCTGATACAAACTGCTACCACTGGGAAACAAAGACAAACCAACACTGACACACGTACCCATGGCCTGATATCGTGGGCTGATGGTGGTGGGGTGATGGAGCACCAGAATCTCTGCTTCAAACTCCCACGACGCTTGTGGATTCAGACGGGGTGACACCATTACCATGCCTTTCCGGATGGAAGAACGCTTGATCTGAAAAGCAGAGACACGAAAAACTTTAGCGTGATTCTCCAGGGAAGAAATCTGCTGCTCTGGCTTACTGCATCCAGCAGAATCCTAAGGGATTACACAGATAGTATCTAATGCCCAGCAAAAGGCAAAGCAAGAGCTGCATAGCTGTATGTTATGTATAGGCTGTTATGTAAAGGTTGCAAAAAATCAAATTCAGCTGAAGTTTATAAGGAAGCTTTAGAGTACCGGAAATGCTGGACACTTGACACATTTACCTCACTGATCCTTTCAAAGCAAAACATACATCCTGGTTGCACATTACTCAAGAAAATGATCTCTCCAAAATCATGTCTGTTAATATAATATAAGCCTGAACACATGAAGTATGCTGTAGCTTAAACTATATCCCCTTAAAATCAGTGCAGCTTCTGTTGACAGAAACCTTTTGCAAGAGGAGTCATATCAAATTTTGCTGATTTTTAAATCCCAATCATGCAGCTGGTCCTACAAGCCAAGAGGAGTAGTGTAAATACGCTGTCCAGGTTACTAACGCAGTTCCAGCACAAAAGGAGACTTTTCTTGGAAGGCCTCCACTTTCTTAGGTATCTCCAACATCATTATCTAGTGGCATTGCTATCCCCTGGAAACTCCTAGGAGGAAAAAACAGTATGTGGAACCATAGAAGTTCTACGGGATTCCATTCCACTGCAAAATGAGGCAGCTGATGTTTGTAGAAACAGCCTTACTGCAGCTGAACTCCGAGAACACTGGAAAATTGAGAGGGCAGTTCCTGTTCTGGGGGAGATCATCTCACCTTCTTCAAGGCAAAGGAGGCAGTCTGGCCTCCCCGCACCTCCTTGACAGGCATCCTTTTGCGGTGGATGGACTTGACAGCAATAGGGAGGAAGTTGCCAAGGGGATCTGGCCCCAGCAGCAGGGTGTCATTTAGCTTGATTAGGCCTCTCAGTGTCGTCCCAGAGACAACTGTTCCTACACCCTATGCCAAAAAAGAAAAAAACAATAATTTTGGTTACTCTACCAGACCAACAGAAGAGCTCTAGAACTCACCTCTCTAGAGAAGATACCTTCTTCAGCCTAAAAGAGGGAGCAGAATATTCTTCCAAATACCAGGCCCCTTACCGGGACAGAGTAAGTATCGTCTATCTGGAATTCTGCTGGCTCTTCTTCCCTGTAACTGGTCCGTGGAGACAAGAGATTAAGAAACATCTTCAGCAAATCTAGATTCTCTCCGGTAACATTTGAAATCTGGAAAATTGGGCACATCCTGTAAAGAAAAATTGATGAAAATGGAGTTAGTTCACCTTCCGACCTGGCTTTCCACATATAGGGAGACATCAAAAATCTTGGGACTAAGTCAGTACACAGTGCTAAGAAGGGAGAGCCTGCCAAACAGCCAAATGCACAACACCCCATGTTTGAAAACCCGCAACATTGCCTCTGCCTTCCAATGACATTTGGGAAAAGGTGTAAGGTTCTGAAGGAAGGACTGAAGGACACCGAAGGCCCTGCTGTCTTCTGCAGACTGCCCAGAAGCAGCCTCTCATTTCTGCCTCAGAGAGGCAGGTCAACCTCAAAATCAACACAGTCTTACAGAATCAACACACTGAATGGCAGATGCAACCTTCACACATCTAGACTATAGGACTCCCTGAATCTCCTCAACCCATTCTCCACATAGGATTGAAAGAGATATGATTCTTCTCTACTCCCGTTACCTCTCTGAGCTGAAGTTGGAGGCTGTTACAATGACATCATCCTTGCTCTGAACCAGCACGGGAATCTTCCTGCACCCTGGGGACTTCAGCAGTCGCTGTAACAGCTTCAGGGTTTCTTAAAGGGTGAAATGAATATTGTTAGGGCAGCATCTCCTGTCTTTACAAATCACTTTTGTGGGGTCTCTCCCTGAAGGGAGATGGGTGCTCTGGCCACAGATAAGACAGGAGAAGATGGCTAAAGGTGAGACTCTGAGTTTGCTGCAGCCCAGGTAGGACTTAGGAGCCATTCCATCTTCCATTTCATGTCACCTAGCCTGCTGCCAAGTGATGCCATACACGAACAGACACACAAGTTTGCAATGCTGTGGAGTAGGCATTTTATAGCTGTCTGTTAGTAGCTTTAAGCAGTTCCAAGTTATTTCCTCTTTCTAGAAAGGATTTTTCAAAGTGAATTAATTGAAAATCAGGAGTCAGTGACAGAAATACTTGAGAATGTGCAAACTGGAAATCAATTTTGACCAAGCAAATCCCAATACATTTTCCCTGGCAGTCAACTTGCCATAGGAGGCTGGAGAAGCATGAAAGAGGTAAAGATTATCATCACAGACTAGGACAATGTGGGTGGACCATATTCAGAAATCAGTGTTTTGGGACAAATCTCATGATCACAAATTTTCAGCTTTTGCCTCTTTTTAACTTATTTTTTGAGCCTCATGTCCAGCAGCCAGCAGGGGCATTACCTGATGCACTAGCATCAACCTCCTACAAAGTGCCTTACAATAAATAAAGAGAAAACAGAAAAGGGTACTAAGGGCTTAAAAAAGCAAATCATTTATGTCCTACAACTGTCATCCAATTATACGGGGTTTTGTAAACAAGTGATTGCCTACGGGAAAATAATATTTTGGATACAGAAGCACAAACATCTAATCAAGGCATCTGCTCTTCAAAGATATACTTGAGTTGAATCTTGAATCCATTTACTTTAAACAGAGCATGTCATGGGAGTAGCTTTCCCATGAGCAGCTCTTCTCTCCTCACGCTGAGCCAAAGGTTCTCCTTTCTTCCCAGTTATTATCTTATGGTCAGGCCTTACACTTATTTGCCAAACATCTAGTATAGAGATATACAGATTATCTTCTGATCACATGCATCTATTTGCCTGAAACATATCTAGGATTTTTATAGTAATAGAACTACAGACAGTACCAGGAGCATTCACTTCCCTCATTCTTAGGACTGATTTATAAAAAACCCCATTGCTCCAATTAACAACAGCGTGTTTCTGAAGGCGTCACAAATGCCTAAAGAGAATTTTATAAGTGAGAATAGGTCACAGCCTGAAAAAAAATCATGCATGGGTTAATGGGACACTGCTGGGGTTAGAGGTACTGCTTTAACTCTGCTGAGAAAAAAATCACTAACCCATGCTACTTATTGCCATCCCTGCTGGTGTCTAGTCCTGCCTCCCATCCTGCTACCATAGCCTACATATGTAGCTGCTTTTAATAAAACCATGTTTTATTAAGTGCTGGATGGTTGTTCAGACAGGAAGAAGGAGCTGCTGTAGTTATGCCAGTATACCTGAGAAGTGCCTAGGTGAGCAGGAGGTAACAAGCAGCTGCCCCTTCACTAATAGCAGTGGGAGATCAGGTCTGATCACAGCTTAAGATCACACTCAAACTGTGGGCAGGGAGGAAAGCAGCTTTCAAGAGAACTTTCAGACTTTTTCTCCAGGTTTAAATACCCAGAGAGAAAGCAAAGCCCAAACCCCAACTGTATGCTGCTCCTCCTAGAGCTCAATTAAGCAAAACCTTGTAGCAAACACTTTTGGGCTGCTCAACTGAGTCCCCAGCATGGGTAATTTTGACATGGTGAGTAAAAGCCACCTGCAAAATGAGCAAGGGAAAAGGATTGATTTCTGGAAGGTGTTTAGGATGCAGTCAGAACCAGATGAAGCAGCTTTCTTCCAGCAGTAATTCCTGAACCCAAGCAGAGGACAGCAATACATACAGTACATACAGAGGTAATAAACAGCCCTGGAGAGAGCCTGTAAGACTCACCTTGCAGGATGTTGGCAGGACACATGTCAATCTTGGTCACCACAACAAAGACAGGAACGTTAAGTGCAAGCGCCAGGCCTAAGTGCTCCTTGGTCATTCCAACAATCCCAGCATTACTCCCAACCTACGCCAGTGATATAAAATACAGGGATGTCAATGTTCCTTCTGCAGTAGGCTGGATTACAGAGAACGCCTTGTGTCAGACATGCAGTAGACTGTCATTAGGTTGTAGATGTGCCACTGGTGCCATGTGAGCAGACCCAGCTCATCTCAGATGTTGTTGGACACTGGCAGAGGACTGACTCGTTTCTCCCCAGTTTTAACAAGGTTTCCTAAATTCAGAAATCTTTCCATTTTCAAGAATCACAAACCTTGGGCTTGTCTGGCACTGACAGTCCTGGGGAACTTGCCTCACAGTACAGGACAGAGAGCCACAGAGGCTTCTGTTCTGCACTGTGAGATGCTGCCTTCCTCTAAAACCCCGCAGGCACTTTGCAACAGGGAAGAAATCGAGGCTGTTAAAGTTGTGAACAGCCCCTCTCCAGCTGGTATGCTCCATCTTTCTTGCTACCTACCATAAGCATGCAGAAGTCAGGCAAGTGTCCGGTCATGCCAAAGACAGTGGTTTTCAGGTATTTTTCGTGACCAGCCAGGTCAATGAAAGTAATGACCTTGGTGGATTTCTCACAGATCTTTGTCCATTCCAAGCTACCACCATGGCTGTCAGGTTTGTTCACCACGTTGCCCTCGCTGTCAAAGCCCAGAATGTCATTGCCCACACTGCTGGTGCGGCCTGACTCAATCTCGTGCTTGTGGCGGAAGAGCTTTTGCCGAGCAAAGCCCCGGCCATTGTCTAACTCGCCATGAGTCAAGACACCCAGCAAGGTGCTCTTCCCTGCATCGACATTGCCAACCACTGCTACCCTGCAGGGGAAAGAAAAAGGAGCCTGGTAAAACATGGTACCTGAAGAAATGAACAAGTGATCAAAAAACCCCAAATATCACTGCTCCTGCAAATAACTGGCTTTTGCTCCCTATCATTCAAACAGAGACTAAAAAATGTTAGAGCTTCACAAACAGAGCAGAGATTCTTTTACAGTTATTAACAGTGGAGATCCCAGACTCTGAGGACTGGGATGTGGAAGACTGTGGAAACATGTCACTGGTGTCCGACTGAATGTGATATTTCTTGATGCTTCTATTCCAACTCCTTGTCTCCGCAATCCAACATAAACACTGTGGCAATTCAAAATGAAGACTAAACCCCTACTTGGTCTAGAACACCTCTGCCTTTCTCACATTTCTCAAGTTGCAACAGCACCAAGCGCTAAGTAGAGCACAAAAATTAAAATCGTTGTTCCCAGAAAAGGATAAGCTAAAAAAAAGTGAAATATTTTAGGAGAAAGCCATGTCCTACAGCAAGCTCCTTCTTCGACTCTGATCAATGTGGCTATTATGGCTGCTGGCAAATGTTGGAAATCCTCTCCATCTAGGCCTGGGCAGACTCTCAAGTTATGTTATATAAACTAGTATATGTCCATTAAAAGGTGACCTGGATCATCATAGTCTTGTAACAGAACTTGATCCTTTGTCAAAAGTATTGTCTTCCAGCAGTGTGCATATGTACACACCTAGACAGCCACATGTGCACATGACTCCCCTCTGGCAACCCAGCACACAAAAGATGCCCCTAACTGTAAGGCTATCACCCAGAGAGCAACAGCCCTCTGCTGAGCACAGGCAAATTTCCACCAAAAGCTTGCTCACAAAAGAGACAGCAGCAACAAGAAAAAGGCAGTTTCATCAGCAAGGAGTGGTCAAGTTCGACTCCCTTTGTTGGGTGGCTCCAACACCCAGACTTGAAGCAGCGTTGCTGGCTCAGCACTACACACTGTTCACATGGTAAAAATGCAGCTGAACTGCTGACTAACCCTGTCTCCACCGGCTCCTCACCTGACCTCCAGGAAGTCGTTGTCACCCACACGTTTCCGAACTAGGTAGTCGCACACCTTGCCCCCGGCCTCCTGGTGCTCCCTCAGGAGGATCACGTCTGCCTCGATCTGCTCTGCCATGCTCTTCAATGTGGCATAGGACGCCTCCATGTCTGACTCACTCAGCCCGTACTCAGTCCCATCTGGTGTGGCGTTGAGGAAACAAAGGGCAGTCAGTGAGCACCACCTTGCAACAGGCAGCAGCAATGTCATTCTGCCTGGGACCTTCATACCCATCCGGATTTATATGTGGGCTGGAGATATCAGTCATGTACACAGAATGAACACCCTTGGCCCAAAATAAAAAGGGATGGTCTTCACTCTAAGTCTTAAAAGACACTAGAAAAGCATCATCTTTCATCTAGAGGAGTTTCCTTCACAATTTTTACAAATAAATATGTAGGGATTGGCAAGAAAGACACATTTCTGTCTAATTCCCTTACTTCACCTGCTGAAGGTACTTTGTGTCCTTCAGTCAGATAAAGTAGCTCCTCTCACATTGCAAGAAAAGGTAAAGCATTAACAAAAGGAAAGCTCTGAATGAAGCATATCCACAATTAGCCAGTAAATGTGGGACCACTGTAAACAATCAGCTTGGTTTATAAAACCACACCCCAAATACAGATTTTCTGCAAGTCTGACCTGCACAGCAATTTCTTTAGACGCCATGTCCTCCAGTTAAAAACAATGCTTTTGGCATATTTCACTGCCTTCATCCTAGCACTTGAAAGAAATGCTGACAGCACATGAGATCAGAAAAAAGCAAGGAGGCACTGCTTCCTCTGAGCAGCTTACACAAGCAAAAGAGCTGACAGCCAGAGCATGGCAGTGGCAACTGTCTAGACAGAGTCAAGGCCACCACTGTCTCTGTCCCAATCTAGGTGCTGTGAAGGTGCACAGACTTGACCCCAGAATCTCCTCTGTGGGTAAATATGCCCACAAAACAACAAAGGTGGAGAACCACACTGCGCCCAGATGATTAAAGTTATTGCCATGTGTACATGTTCATATGCATGGCTGACTCATTGGCTGGCAAGCAGGCACTGCAGTTTGCATGAACTTATCAGCATTTTAATTACTGCCCAGCTCTAAAACTAGCAGAGTTACTGGATGATTTCCAACCTTGCTCACAAGCTGGCTGAGACTGAGGAAAACTAAAACAAGCCTTGGGTTATAGAAGGGGAATGAGAAGTAGGGGACAGAAGAGGGCAAGACCCAAGGGAAAAAGGGAAAGGTCACTACTGGTGAACTAATAATCTTCCTGTGGCAGTCTTCAATTGCTTCTCAGTCAGCTGAGTTGGGTATCTGGGATGACCAAAATCAGAGATGCTAAAAGGGAAGGAGAAGAAACAACAGTGGCAGGGATACCAAGATCCTTTCTCTGCTGAAAATATCCCCATCTTCCTCAACTACGCTGCAACCCAAAATGAAGTCACAAGTTTAACCTCATATTTTAAGAAACAAATGCCTACTTCTAAGTAAATCATTGCAACAACCGCCAGTTAACACTCTCACAGGTATTCTAGAAGAGAAAACAGGTACTAGCCTGACTAGCCAGATTTCCATTGAAGATGTGCTTATGCCAAACACCAAGGATACAGACTACATGTAGGAAGCTTGCTTGGAGGCAAGAGCATAATCCCTGTGATACTGGCTGCATGAACACAGGCCATCTAATTGCAGCTTGTCCTCTATGTTGGCTGCTTCACAAAAGTCCAAGAAAACCCAAAAAAGCTGTTAACAGTTCTGAGGTTACACAGCTCACTCCCTTCATTATTTCAGTCAGCCCTGGCAGGGTTTCATATGCTTCCTCAAACACAGCAAATGTCTGATCATGACAACTTCATATTCAGTAGATATCCAGTATACTTGAAACATGCCTTTTGCCTTCTGATAACCAAAGATTTTATATTCAGACATTTCAATTTCAAGGACATGCTTGGTATCATTTTACCAGCATCAGATGCAAATATTCAAATTGTCAAAAAGAACAAAAAATGTAATCCATGCTAAATGCTAAAATCTGCAAAGGCAAATGATTGCAGTCACACGCAAATTAACGTGACAATAAAGGTCTCATGCTGAGCAAAGGAAAACCTTTCCCTCCATAGTAGACCTATACTAACACAGAAAGTCAGCAGCATATATTTTGGTTATGTGAAGTATCTGTAATGCATTCCTGTGGGGTAAAAAACATGTTATTTCCAATGTAGCAGTGAAAAAAAATCAGACAGAACAAGACCTTCACAGACACTGAGGACATCTGTATTAATGCTATTAGTATAATTTTAGATTCTTTGTCTTTTCCTGCTGTGCTCAGACAAGATACGCCTTATTTCCAAAAAAGAATTTGCATGATTTTATATTAAAAAAAAAAAGTTTAGTTTCACTACCTGAGACAGTTATTGGCAGGAATAAAATAAAAGAATCTGTCCCACATATTCTGTTATATTTTATGGGTATTTTCAAGTTATCCTGGAAAAGTAAGCATTACCTTCAGCAGCAGTAGTTAGATGAACCAGATTTTTCTTATAATTTTAATAATTTTTTGTTGTTTGCTGAGGAAACCATACTCACCTGATCCTTGTCCAATGACATAGATAGTCTCCCCACATCCCTCATCAATCCTCTCTGACATCTGCTGGAGCAAACTGTCATATTGCTCTGAAGTTGGACTCACCATCACCAGCTGGAAAAAAAGATTGAATATCCATCTGCAGACATCAGGCAAACAATTTCAAAACCAGCTTCAGTTACAAGCACAATCAATCTATGTGCTTTACTGAAAGAGAAGGGCTCTTTTTCCAGGACCACTTTGTGGTTGTTTTGTTTTTCAAACCAGTTTTGCTGACACCGCACAAGGTTGTCTGAGCTCAGAGTTCATTTATGCAGGAAAGTACACTTCAAAGCAAGTAAGTATACCAAGCATCTCATTTTGATGTAACCAATGTTTAAAAGCCACATTTAAGTGAACACTCTAGTATGTCTTCATTCAAGGAAAACAGAAAGGAGAGCAGGTATTTTCTCCACAGAAATTCCTTAGCTGGGTACTCCACAGTCTCTGCTGCAAAGAGTGCTGCTGCTCCCCTGAAACACGACTGGACGGCCAGAGAAAGCCAACCAGACCTCACTGCAGAGAACACCTGGGCACCAAAATCCAGAGCATCTCCTAAGTCTTTCACATATTTAATGTCCCATTCTGTTTTCTGAGGGAGCAGAAGGAAAGAACACAAATAAGCCTTTTTTTCAAATTTTAGGTACTTTACACTACAGTGCTAAGGGGCAGACATGGAAAGCAATTTGTATGAACACATCTAGAGGTTTCAGCAGTGGAGAGCTGCACTTTTGTAGGCCAGCAACTGTGCTACCAACAAACTTTGCAGCTATGGCAGTAATCAAACATCTCTGCCCGTCCCTACAGGAACATCAAGAGAATGGAAAAATAAAACAGAAACAAAGCAGAAAATGAGGACAAGAGAGTGCTTCAGGAATGGTTTTTCCTAGAATGGTATAGCACCATTTCTGGCAGAAACCTGCACTGCTCACAATACAGCTGAGGACACTTGCACAGGGCAGCCACAATGGTAGCATGGCAGGGACAAACCAAGGAGACCTCTATCAGCCATTCCATCTGCATCTCTCTGGCTGCCCCCATGGCTACAAATCTGTTGGTGGCTGAGCATCCCAGTACAGCAGCCTGATAGCTGTGGCAATGGAGATACACATTTCTGTGAAAAATGCACTTTTAGTAACAGTTATTAAAGGCTGACACACACCAAGAGCCCTATGGGTAGGCACACCTGTGCCAACACTCAGTGACATCCACAGCTGTCCCTACATACACATCCCAAAATCACACCCAGAAACATTCCCTTCACTATGCACTGAGACTGAAAGCTGTGCTAAATTAGATGTTTGCCTAAAACATATGGTTTAGAGCAGTGGACAATACCATCCTCAAAGATGTCCAACATTCTCTAACACAGCCTGACTTGCTTAACACAGTTAACACAAATAATGTTTTCAAGGAGAAACTACCTTTACCACTACTATTACTACCACTATTACACACTTGATGAAGGCCTTTTTTGGAAATCTGGAATGTAAAGTAACCCAAGCCCCTCCACAAATAATGTTTAAGCAGCTTTCAAAACCATAGTGATGCACGCTGGAACACTGAAGCACAGACAGCAGGTGCTGGTTAGAAGGTTTAAGGCTGCCAAAACAACTTTTTCCATAAATGTTAAGGGTCCCAGAGAGCAGGGATGTGTCTGCAAGGGCCAGACAGCAACAAGAGATGCAATCACTTTCACGTGCCTCTTTTAGACACATGCCCTACCTACGCCCTTTAACTACTTGGCATGGTCTGCAAAGGGTACCAAAGCACTCTGCTCTGCAAGGTCACAGTCTTCCTATTTCATGCTATAGAAGAACACATTTTGCTTTTCTTGGTTTTACTTCAGTTTTGTTTTCCTTTCAGTTTCATTTTCTTCTTGAGGGAAACCACTGGGTGTAAATGCATTGAGAGCGAAATCAGCAACTGTTGAGACGCTCAGTCCAGGCAGGAACGGAAGGCTGTGTTTTGATGTGTAGGGCTCATTTTGTCCTGCAAGTACTTTCAGAAATTCCTGG
The DNA here is from genome assembly GCF_021018805.1 of Prinia subflava. Taxonomy (NCBI): domain Eukaryota; kingdom Metazoa; phylum Chordata; class Aves; order Passeriformes; family Cisticolidae; genus Prinia; species Prinia subflava. The sequence continues at coordinate 22,225,830 of NC_086250.1, read as the reverse complement.
ATGCACAGCAGACAAGGTCACTCTTTAGGCCAGCGCAACAGCACAAGCCAGGGACTCAGATCTATTAAACAGGCTGTAACCCACACAAAGATCAATAAAATAGCAGGAGCCCCAGGACTGAAAATTTCAGTTTCTTCAAGTCTCATCACTAGCCTTGTTTTTCTGAGTCCAAGTGCTTCAGCAGTGCAAACAAGCAGGGTGTTGTAACAAGTACCAAGGCACTCAGCAGCTCATTGTACCTTTTCCTCACGTTGCCAGGCAGGAGGGCTGGAGGCCTCAAACAGCACAGGCTCACTCACATCAGCTCACAACACTGTTCTCTCACACTGCTGCTTTCACTGCCATATGCAAAGGTGCTTCTGAAAGGTGTTCCAGTGGTAGACTGCCTCCAAAGTTTACTCTGGGGCTGATGAAGTTTACAGCTTATATGGCATAGTAAGACATCAAGAGAAGTATCTGTAGATAAAATAGCAGCTTTCATGGATCACACCTTTCAATGCCACTCAGTGTTTCTGACAACTATTTCTGCAGATGCAGCCTCAGCGAGTTGTGCAGTTTCCTGGGTCACTGCAAGACTTGATGTGCTGTTTTGAAGATCTCTTCAGGTTCTTGGATGGAGAGAGCCTGTTCTCTGCCATCTCCTTCATCAAAGAGAAACCCTCCACTTTAGCTTCTCCGTTTTTTTTGCTTTTCACCTTTCAGTAATCCCTCCATGCCTGCACTACAAAAGGATGTTTATAAGCGGTTTTCACAAAGTCAAAACCATTCACTTTTGTTCTTTCCACTTTGTCAGGTCTTGGGCAGTTATCAGTAGGAGCCATGCAGGTCTAGTAACCTCAGGTTTCCTATAGGACAAAAAAGTAACAACCAGTTATTATTCTATTCTTAAGACAGCAGAAGGAAACGTAGCACACAAGTTCAAAATGCCATTCCTCAAGTCCCTTCCTAATCTCTGGGGAGAGGTGGCTTTGCCTGCCTCCATCAGGCAGACAAACTATAAGTATTAGGAACAAACCAAATACTATGTGGTACATAGTGCTGCTCCTTATTGGAAAAACAGAGTTTGACATTTTACATGGCTGAAAAGCCACCATCAGCCATTGAGAAGCTGGGGGAAAGGCACCTCCTATAATGTCATATTTTCTTCTCTATGCCCTATAGACATACATTTTTCAGGTACTACTATGTTCTGTTGTCAATGTAGATCTAATATAAATATCTGCTTAACTAATAGCCTTGTGTGCTATGGGTTTTGACCTGAAAGTTGATTACTGCTGCAGTGTGCTGGCACTGAAGGGAAAACAAACACCCATTAAGATCAACACGATAATGAATTTGTGCTGATGAACGGAACTGTTTCCCTGACCAGCTGTCAAGGTGCACTTGATAGCACAATTCCAAAGTGTTCCTCTGTAAAAAGAGCTCACCTTACGCACAAGGAAAGGACCGAGAGAAAAGTATTAACATAGCCAGGGGGTGGGTCAGAAGGACCAGGACAGAACTAGCAACTATCAAACAGATTGCAGTAGGAGTCCCCATTTTAAGTAGGGATTGGAGTGGAACAATTCAACTGGGAGAACACAAAAGATGGGGGGGAGGGGTTGTCGGGGGTTGCAGGTTAGCTACTGCATTCTCGACATTTGGGATTGCTGTTTTGAGCACACAGAGGGAGATTAACTTGGAAAGATGGAGCAGACCTCACAGTTTTAGCTCTCATCCAAGATGGGGATGAATGAAAAGTCCAGGGAAAAGAAAGCAGGTGCACAATGCTGTATGGAAAAGTAAATTGTAATAAAGGTCAAAAAAAAGCTTACCTACTACCCCCACAGCACCTGCAGTTCCTTGGAATGGAAGACGGACTGACACCACAAATGGGAGTTTGTGGGAGAAAAGCACTCTTCTCTCTTTGCCGGAGTTTTCATCAAGTTCCTGGCTGTCAAGAATCAGTGATGCAGTCCTTGGCATCTTCCTTGGCCCTCTTCCACAGCAGCCACATCCAAGACAAAGCACAGATCAATACTGGCATCCTGTATAAAAATCTTGTCCAGCTCATTAAGGCATGATCAATAGATACTACAGGTTTGATTTCTGCTCCTTACTATCTTACAAGACATCTTCATAATATTTGTTTTAATACAGTACCACATTGCAAAATATCCATTCAAAAAAAAGTTTCCATGTCCACAGACACAAATCCTCTTTTCTTTTCTCTGTGTATAGAGGGCAAGAAGCTCCACGACTCTGGAACAACTTAAGGTGGAAGCATGAACAGGAGGGATGACAGAAAACTAGGAGGAAACACCAGCTATGCTCACTTCTGGATCACATAATTACAAGGGGACCAAATTAAGTTTTCGGGAGACTTTAGAGTGGGAGATAGCACCACAGTACACCAAATCCATAGCAGCAAAAGGTATACAGTTAAAGAGATCAGCCAGTTAGGAGAAAAATAGAAGACAGTGACAGAAGGCAGTTAATGTAGTCTGTGGCAGGCTCTGGCACACACATATTACTACAATGTACCTTTCTACAGGATGGAAGCAAGAAGTGGTTCTGACAGAACTAAGACCACCACACAGTTTTGACACTAGGATCCTAGAAAGGAGCTGCACAAGATGAGCAAGACTTTTCTGTGTAACTTAACTCTTGCCCTGTTTGCAAAGCAAGGCACCCTTGTGACTGGGCTCTTGGGCTCAAAAGTTACAAGCTCTGACCTGCTTTTAAGATTGTGGAGAAAGTCCCAGGAACTAGTACAACTGACAGCAGAGATAACTAGAGAGACCCGGCGCAGAAGGCAAACGTCAGCAGGACGTTGCAGCAGCTGACAGCTCCAAACCCTGCGATTCCTAAGGATGCTACACAGGCTGTGGGCTGGCGTTCCCCCTGGGCAGCCGAGGCGGGGAAGGCGCAGGGCGGAGCAGCCACTCAGCACCCTTCTGTCCCGGCCGGGCTATAGGACAACTTTAATACGCCTCTCCCGGCCGCTGCCACACGGCACCGCTGGCTCTGACGCCCGTCCAGGTGACGCTGGGGCCGGGGGAACGCTCAGGGGAGCCTCTCGTCCCGGCGGAGGCAGGCGGGCCCCAGCCTCTCGCTTTCCAGAGGTGCGGAGAGGGGTCAGATTCGGGGGGCAGCGCCCTGAGTACGGCCGACTGGCAGGGAGGAGAGCAGCGGGGGCCTGACGGAGGGATGGCGCTCGCCGCCGCCCGCCCCCCGCCGACGGGCCTACCTTACTGGTGAGGTCGATCTCGGGCTCGCCGTTGAGCGCCTCGCTGTCCTCTCCGCCGAAGGCTGCGCGGAGGGGACAGGCGGCCGCCGCCCCGTGAGGCCGTCCGCCCGGGGAACCGGGCTCTGGAGCGAACATACAGGCCGGCACCGGGGACCCCCCTGGAACCGGGGATCTGCTCCGCTCCGCCGCCGCCATCTTCCCCTCCTTGCCCGGCACTCCGCCCCGGCACCGCCCCCGGGCCCGCCAAGGCGGAGCCCGCCAATCACCGGCGGCGCAGCGGATAAATTTGCATGTTGCCATGGCGACAGCGGGTGGAGCGGGTGTCCTGGTTATTCATGAGGGGAAGCCACGCCCCCCCGAAGCGCGCGAAGTCAATGGGAGAAGCACTGCCAGCTCGGCTTGTTTTCTACACATCACACACACACAACAGAGCCCGCGCGACGTGTCGGGGGCCGGCTGTCCAATAGAAGAGCTGGGCTTCGTGACAAACAACCTTGAAAGCCAATCGAATAAGTGATCTCAAAGGCCTGGGTGGGACTAAGTGTTGCAACAGAGCCCGCCCCGGTGGGTGAGCATTCTTTCACGCTAACTAATGAGAAAGAGGAGATTTTTCACTGTTGTGTCAGACAATGGAACAGGGTGGCAGCGCGCCTGGTTGTCCCTGCAATTCGCGGGACCTGGTGTCCCAGCCCGTCGTGCCGCCAGCTCCGGTTCGCAAAGGACTCTGCTGCCCCTCCCGCCCCGGGCTCCCGACAGAAAACCCCTACGCCTGCTCGCTATGCGAGCTCACAGTGTTCAGACCGCAGGCGGGGGCCGCCAGGCAGGACGCCAGCGCCAAGGAGGAAAGCTCTCTGGTTGATGGGCTCTGCGGACTAACAGGTGACCCCTGCAGAGCGGCGGGGAAAGCTGCCTGTCCTGCTCCTCCTCTGGCCACACGCACGCTTGTGGCACCACTGCCATAAGCGCCAACCTGTAGCACAGAACGAAGATTTACATTTGTTTGTTTAGCGAGAGGTGAGACCGCTTTCGCTCGTGTTCCGGCTCGTTTTACCGCTGACGTCTAGGGGGCGGGGCCGACGTCGGCGCGTCAGGGGGGGCGGAAGGGCGCGCTCATATGTGCGTGCGCGAGAGTGGCGCGAGTGGGGTTTGGCGCGCGTGTGCGCCGGCGCGGGGCGGCCCGAGGGGCCGAGCGGGCGGTGAGGAGGAGGAGGCGGCGGTGGCGGCGGTGGCGGTGGCGGCGGCGGCGGCGGCGGCGGCGGCGGCGGCGGCGGCGGCGGCGGCGGCGGCGGCGGCGGCGGCGGCGGCGGTGGTGGTGGTGGTGGTGGTGGGGCCCGGCCCGGCCCGGCCCGGCCCGTCGGGGACCCTCCAGCTCTCACGAGAAAGGGTTAGACGGCGGCCTCTCCTCAGCGCGGTGGGCTGCGGGGGTCGCTGGGCCTTGGTCGTGGGAAACGGCTCCCCGCTTGGTTTGCCGCTGCTGCTGTTGTTGTTTTAGTAGTGGTGGTGGTGGTTGTGAGGGTGTAGGGTGGGGAGGGGCGGGATGGAAGGGTGCGAGGCAGACTGTGGTCTCGCCTGCCTTACCCTCGCTTCCATGGGCTTTGTCCTGCCTCTGGTTGCTAACGGAGACTTCCCTTTGTCGGAGCGCAGGGTGACCTGTGAGGAATCGCCTTCCCCGCAGCCTCGACTTGTGTTTCTCGTGGTCTGACAAGAAGTGGTTTCCTTTCCCGAGCTGTTGGCATCTTCCTGCCAAGATTCAGTCGTTCCCAAAGGAATGGAGGAATCCAGCTGATAAATGCTTAACCACTCTGTGCTCCAATAGGCAGTACCAGGCGCTGGCTTCATCTTCTTCCCTTTGGCACTTTGGGGGTGGGCCTTTCCTTGTTACCTGGTCTGGGTACCTTTGTTAGTAGCACTGTAGACCGAAGGAGATGGAAGAAAAGGAGCGATGTGATAAATTCCAGCTGGTACCTTGACACTAAGGAGAATAATATTTTTTGACATTTTTAATTTTTTTTTCTGTGGAGGGGAGGGAAATACTACATTTTATGTGGTATGGGTGGAGGGAGGTTGCAGATCTTTATGTGGTTTTTAAAACCGGCTGTCAGAGGCAATTACTGAATAAACTGAAGCACAAGAAGAGGATTTTTAAGTTGGAAGCAGCGCTAGCCCATCAAAGAAAGGGGCAGTGGGCTGCTGTTTTGATTGTGGAGGCAGAAACTTCAGCCTCCTTCATTTTTCACCACCTACTCCCCATCCACCCATCAAGAAAATGAGTTGTGTGCCATGGAAAGGTGACAAGACCAAGTCGGAATCACCAGAGCCATCCCAGCTACTGCCACAGCATATTTACCATGAGAAGCAACGCAGGGAGCTGTGTGCCCTCCATGCCCTCAACAATGTCTTCCAGGACAGCAATGCCTTCACTAGGGAAACCCTGCAGGAGATTTTCCAGAGGTAGGATGCCCTCTGTATTGGCATTAGCTTCCCCTTGTCCTCTGCTGATTGGAGGATTTTTTTGGGTGTTGTCTGGGCGGAAGCAGAAAGAAAAGGAGGGATTCAGACTGTGCTACTGTTTTGAATTGAATGTATCTTGTTCGGTTTTTTTTTTAATTCTAGCCTTTTTTTTTTCCGTCCATGCAGAAATTCTTTCTCATTTTGCTTGTTTTTTAACCTGTTCTGCCCCCCAGTTTGGGGTCCAAGGGCTTTATTGCAGATGCTGTCATGTGGTTGGAGTACTGTCTTCCTCTCTACTCACTTTAATGCTTCTTCCACCTGTCTTCCCTATTTTTGCGGCTGTCTTTTGTAGATAAATTACCTAGATGTTAATAATGGATTTGGGGATTGCCTTGGGAGAGTGAAGGTGGCAGGAATGACTAACGAGTCATCATAAAAACTTACTGACTTAGTACTGCAACACTTACAAGATTTTTAGAAGTTAAGAGTTCTTCAACTCTTAGGGATTTTTTTTTCCATGCAACAAGACTCTGCACTCTCTCAAACTGGATTTAATTTCAGTAGCTGGATGCCTGTTTCCTGTGGCATTGCTAAATGTTTCCCAGTAATTTCAGATAATTAATAAAATGGGTTTGAGTTTTACAGGGATGAATATAAATTATTATGTGGCCTGTGCAATAGCTCATATTTTGGTCCATGTTTATTTTATGGTGTTTTGATGCTTTATGGAAATTCTCGTGTGTGAGCCTTTATAAGTTCTGGTGACCTACCACTATGAAGCTAAGTGATGATACAGCAAAATGGCTCTTCTCTGATACTCAACCTGCAGATGTTTTAAACATCATGTAAGTTATGATTGAATACCTGTTACCAGCAGTTGCCAGTATCTTGTCTTTGTGACAGGGAGGAGATCCCACATCATGGCAGCACGTGCTGTGGGATGAGGCAGTCATGGTAACCTGTGCTCATGAGCAGGGAGCTGTGGGCCTGTTGCTGCTCTCCTGAAAACTGGCAAATTCATGAAACTGGTGCTTGACTCATCGAACTCATGCCTGTCTTTAGCAAAAGAACGTGGTGAAGGACAGCAGCAAGTATCAGATTGAAATGCTATTTATTATAGCCTTGTAGATAAAACTCCTGCTGGTGGAGTGGAGCTGCTCCATGGCATGCTCAAGGCACTCTTTGTCCAGCAAAAACACACTGGTTTTATTCCAGAGCAGCAATTGTCTGAATCTTAATCACAGCTGGATGGCTCTTGGCCTGAAGCAGTTCATGTGGTAGAAGGAGTGTGATGATCTAATTAGTTGGCTTTCATTGCATTTGGTGAGACAGAATTAGTGTGCAGCATGAAACCTCTCAGAAAAAGACTGGATATTATTCCTGTTGAACTTCTTTCCCTAGAAGGGAGAGTTTGTCTTTTATTCCAACCTAGAGTTGTTCCATCCTTATACTCAGATCAAGATAAGCAGATTGATTCAGCCCCATGGTAGTATGGAAATACACATGGATATTCCTTTTGGAAATGGATGAGCTATAAGCTATGCATAAGAATTGCCACTGCCTTTCTATTTCTGTTGGGTGACTACTTGTGTGTAGCTCTTTGACTTGCCTTTAAGAAGTGTGAATTTAGTTGCCCTTTATATGTCACTTGTGTTTTCCTGTGGCTACTCACATTCTATGTATACATTCTATGTATTCTATGTATATTCTATGATAAAGGACTGGTGAATATTTTAATAAGCTGCAAAAATGTTGAGGTCTGATTTTTAAACCCAGTGTTGACAGGGTAACAAAACCACAAATAAGCTCTAGTTTCTACCACATTTCTTGGAGAATGATTGAACTGTATTGCTTAATCATTAGCTTCCCTTTTGCTGCATCCTATTGTGTAAGGCCTGGGTAGACTGATGATTATCATCTGAAGCATATGCCAAACCTGGTCTGGGCACCCCTCTGATTTAGTAGTCTTTCCCTCTTCTTTCCTCTAAAACAAGTAATATCTTTTTGATGTTCCTCTGCCTTTTGTTGCAGGAAGTATGGTTGTATGTTCCAAGTGTTGCATGGAGGTACAAACAAAATCTCTTCACTTCACTGGAGTCTGCATATTGAGACCTGATTAGGAAAGACAACTGCATGCAGGAATCTTGGAGCCCCTTGTGTTAAGACAACATGTTGATGAAAGTTTCTGGTGTAGAAAGATCAGGAGGATTGTTACCTGGATTTCTGTCCAACTTTGTCAGTCTTCCTCAGCTCAGTGGCTAGATAAAAAAAACAAAACAACAATTTAACTCCTTGCCTAGTCAGAATACTTCAGCTGATGATTGTGGACTCTGCTTGGGTATGTCTGGGTCAGGATGTTGAGGTGGTTCTTGGGGCAAGTGTGCTCACAGGTGCCAGTTTTTTGTTGCCCATGCCGGTCACCTCATTGCATTTCTGGGGCACTTGAAGTTATGTGAAGGAACAAAAACAAATGTGTTCTTTCAGCTCTTGAATAAGCTTGTCTCTGGAAAATGGTACCATGAGAGAGTGCTTCTGCAGCCCAAAGGGCTCTCTGAATCATAAGGTTTTCCTTGCTCGCTGGCACTCAGGAGAGTTGGTAGGCTGAAGCAATGAACTTGAGGAATTAGCAGTAGTCAAGTGATCTTGCTTTACGGAGATGCTGAAAGAGGTGTGACAAGCTGCAGGTTCTGTCTCTGATTAGTAAAATACACCCACATGGTGGGTATTAACAGCTTTTTCTCTTACCATGGTATTGTGGACTCTTCTCCCTTCTGTAGTGAACGTTTCCCAGATTGTTCTGTTGTAGGCTGCTCCACTGCAGAAAGACTCACAGCTGAAAACAAAGGCTACCTGACTGTAGCCTCTCCAGCCTTGGTTGCTCTGAAACTCCCTGCTCAGTCCACTGCTATGTTCTTGTCAAATGCCTTGTGCTGTCAGGGTGTCACTGAAAACTGGGAAATAAAAAAAAACTGGGAAATAAACTCTCCACATCTGGTTAGGAAAGAAAGCTGAGATTGCTTTATTCACGATGCTGGGTGCATGCGGGTCGCTCCACCTAACATGTGCACCCAGCAGTCTACCTGTCATATAACCAAACCAGGTTATATATATGAAACCAGTATAAAGTCATTGCATTTGTATTATATGCATTATATTTCCTGAATGCATGCATATATGTTAATTATTTCCATGGATTTATTTGGATGTCGGTAAGGGTCTTGGTGGTCATTTGGGAACATCCTATTCCCCAAGTTTTCCATTTATGGCTCTGGATCCTCTAATGAATCTTTTCACCTTGAGAATATCTCAAATATGTTGTCAGGTCATGATGCGCTTCTCTTATCATTCTTTGGCCTGGCACTCTATGTTTGTTCTCAAAACTAAAATATCTGCTAGTACATCTTAATCACTGATATAGGTAAATAAGGAAGTGTTAGCTGGTACAAGAATATCACTCACAGATGTAGGGAGTTAAGACAAAGCCACATTAATGTATGGCATTTGTACAAACTACTATATGGTACAGAATAAAGCAATAATCACAGATATAGGGATCAAGCACTATTGTGCTAAAGTTAAAAAGAATTTTCCAACATCTTCTGCCACTGCTGCATGGATGCCTTTTTAAAAAAATATGAATTGTTGGGTAACAAAGGCTGGAATGCAGAAGGGCTGAGGGATTTTCAGTGGATGAAATATGCCTACAGAATATGCAGGGTGCTAAAAGCTGAGCAAAAAGCATGCAGGAACATTAGGAGTTTTGGGGATGGAGTTGAGAGGAGGAGGAGGAGGCAGGTAAAATACAGCTGTTTGGATGATACAAAATCCGATATTTGCACTAGTAGAATTAATGGAGTCCTTATCAATGGAAGCAGCAACTCACTATGACTCATCTGAGCCTTGACTTTCTTTGGATTGGCATCAGTGACTGTTGTTCTCTGTTCCCAATTTCTCTCATGCTTACTTTCCCTGCTGCCATCATCATAATGGTACATCCTGTTGTTTTCCCTCCTTACAAAATTTCTTGAGCGGAAGGGGGAAACATAAAACCATTGAAGTGGCTAACAGGCTTTTTTGCCACACATCTCTGTTATGTCTCACATCTGTTACCTGAACTTGTGCACAGGCCCTTGTGTATTTTAGCATGTAACCTAACCTCATAGCAGCCCACAGCTTCCTCAGAAGAGGAGCTGGAGGGACAGGCATTGATCTCTCCTCTCTGGTGACCAGTTACAGGACCTGAAGGAATGGCATGAAGCACTGTCAGAGGAGGTTTAGGTTGGACATTAGGAAAAGGTTTCTCACTCAGAGGGTGGTTGCGCACCGGAACAAGCTTCCCAGGGAAGTGGTCACAGCACCAAGCCTGACAGAGTTCAAGAGGCCTTTGAACAATGCTGTCAAGCACATGGTGTGGGTTTTGGGGCTGTCCTATCTGGGACCTGGAGTTGGACTTTGTGTGGATCCCTTTCAGCTCAGGATATTCTGCAATTACATGAACGTGATGGGCTGTGGTGTTCTGCATTTTAGATGCTGTAGTAATGCAAGTGATGTCTAAGCAAACTTACAGGTCAAAGCTGAAGAGGTTTGTTTGCATCAGGACTATCTGTTTAGTTACCTACAGCAACAGATACTTTTTTTTATCATCTAGTAACAGCAACACTTTAGAAAGCTACCAGCCCCAAGTATGTTCACAGCTTTGTGTCTGAATATTTTTTTCAGTGGAGGGGGAAGAACAACCTTTCCTGCAGCCAACCTCCCCTGCCCCTTTTTATCATCCAGTCTTCGAGAATGGTATTGACTGTTGAACGCTTGAAGTTGTTATAGGTGTTGTCCTAAATAGCAAACTGTATTTACTTCAACTGTAAATTGAGGAAAAATCATAATTGAAGCATCCTTCAGAAGTACCAGTTCAAGGGGTCAGGGAGGAAGAGCTTTGTGACTTCTTTTGCATCAAAGCAGGAATTTTGAACTTTGTACACCAAAGTTATTCTTAATGCATTACTTAGTTCCCTCATCCCATTTGATGAGGGATAAGGGGGGGATGGAGTAGTTTGTGTTTAAACACAAAACCCCTGAAAATGGACTTCAAGTTTTACAGCAAGTAGCCCCTTTCCAGTTGTGGAATTTAGGTTCAGCAAACATCTGCTAGAGCAGTCTCCTCTTCTGTTTGCAGGCTGTCTCCCAACACCATGGTGACCCCCCACAAGAAGAGCATGCTGGGGAATGGGAACTATGATGTGAACGTGATTATGGCAGCACTTCAGACCAAAGGCTACGAGGCGGTTTGGTGGGATAAGCGCAGGTACTGAGAAGTTGTGTAATTCTGAAGGTGGCTACTTTTTGTAAAAATTAAGAGATTGAAGTGAAAGCACCAGTACATAATCTGGTTGATATCTTGTGTTCTGCACTCTTTCAGGGATGTTAATGCCATTGCCCTGTCTAATGTGATGGGCTTCATCATGAATCTGCCCTCCAGCCTTTGCTGGGGCCCCTTGAAGCTCCCCCTCAAGCGACAGCACTGGATCTGTGTCCGGGAGGTGGGAGGTACCTACTACAACCTTGACTCCAAGCTCAAGGTGCCCGAATGGATTGGAGGTGAAAGTGAGCTCAGGTAGGATTTCCTCTAATCCTTCCCTGTTGGAGGTAAGAAGTCTGTTCTTAAACAGTTGTCAATTGAAATATGTATGGCTGACCTTCAATAGTAAAAATTTGAGAGTGATGAGGTTCTTCTGCCTCCACTTGGATTTATGCCGCATTTGTGCAAAGCTGGGGACATGCTTTTGGCAGTAGTGTCTCTGTGAGCTCAGGAGAGCATGACTTGGTCTGTGACATGTCTGGCTCTGGTGGCGAAGGTAGAGGCCACCTCCTGTACTAGTGGGTGACACCTGCAACACAATGTGCTGTGTCCTGCTCCCTCCTCAAACATGAGAGTATCAGCATTCTTTGCCTCTTTAGTAACAATCTGTGTTTCCAACCCGAGGCTTTCCAGACTAAAAGTGCAATATTATCCCTGGCAGCAGTAAGAGCTGTTTGTTAGGAATCACTTTTCCTAACATCATACACTGCCCTTCTGGTTTGGCTTCCCTTCCCTCTTCAAACTTAACACAAGTGGTCATTGGAAATACTTTTATAAAGTTTCACCTGCTCTTGATTCGTGTTTCATGATTTCTGTTCCATGGTACTGTAACAAGCAACTTCTTCTTGACTAGACTTGTTCTGAGATAGGGATTGCAAATGTGCAGTGTTTGCAGAGCCAGCCATGCCATGGAAGTTCTGGTAAATTTCTGGGGTGAAGTAACTCTCTTATGAAACAACTCTGCAGAGGTTTTGATGCGTTTTATCCTAAGTGTGTTGTTCTTCTGCAATAAAGAAGGGCTTTCTCTACTGCGAATTTTGGAAATCTGGACCAAAAGATATTGGAGAAAATGTTGATTTTTTTCATATTTATTGGAAGTAATCCAAGTTTGTTATTAGAAAAAGCTTAGGTGCACAAAAGGGCTAAAAAGCCATGTCAAATGACCAAGTGGTACAGTGCTGCTAAGGACATCTAAATGATGGGGTGTTCTTTTTTTACAAGAAAAATTTTTCCCAGATTTGTTGAAATTATTTTAAGTTAAGGTGGGATTCTTGATCTTGGAAATATGAAGAAACTAAACTTGGGTTTAATTCTGTTTTTCTTACCTTGGAAAGTAAGAAAGTAGCATCTATATAGACTCATCTCTGCTGAGGTTAAGATAATGTCTGCCTGATTCTGAGACTTTTCTGGGTAGAGGTGGTTGAATCTATTGGGCCAATTTAATATTTGTGGGCTTTTTCTGTCAAAAATAACTAAAGACAGTGGGGTTTTCCCCCATTTCTTGTCACATCTGAACAGTTAGTTGCATTTAGTTGTTGTTGCAGATGACGAAGTTCTACATTCAGTAGCACTTGTTTCTATTTCTCTTTATGATAGGAAATTTTTGAAACACCAGCTGAGAGGAAAGAACTGTGAACTCCTGTTGGTGGTGCCAGAGGAGGTGGAAGCACATCAGACCTGGAGAGCTGACGTGTGACCTGGGCTGACTCTGTCCTCCCACTACAGGTCCTTCCCTCTTACCAAACTCCTGATGTCCTAAAACCCGGATAATGGGTGCCCTGACTTTTACCATCTGGAATTTCCTTTGTTAGGCTCTTCTCTTCCTTCCTTGGTGCAATAGGGCAATGGCACAGGACATTGGGGGTGGTGGATAGGGAAGAGCAGAGGAAACTGGAAGCCAATCACTTTAATTGCAAGATGGGTAAGCTGCAGTGCCCGTTGGCTAGCTGGAAGGCATCGTGCTCTTGAAAAACTGGGCTGGGGGAAAGAGTGCCTGGAAACCCTGAGCCTCCATTTCCCCACATGGTTCAAGGCTGTGTGTGGTGGGACACTGCTCCCTCCATAGCTTGTCAGGAGGGAGCAGGGGCTGAGCACACTGCCGCCTGCTTACAGTTCTCTCCCTCCAAAACAAGTTGTCATGAAGACATTTGCAATTGCTAAGAGTCTCTCAGGACACTCAAAACACTAGGAATGGTACGGTGCTCAGCACTACCCTCTGCTTCTTAGGGCTGGTTTGTACCAGGAACTAGGAAACAATAATAAAACCAGTGTAATCTTCCAAGAAATTCTTTGGGTAGCTAGAGGATTCTTCCCCAGAGTCTCCAAGGATTTATGTATGTGGTGAGTGGTTGTTTGGCAGTGTGTGTCTGGCTAAGGTGACATGGAAACAACAAGCACAGGCTGACTGAGGAGTATCAAGTAGCCCGACTGGAGAGAGGCCACAATCTGCTTGGTTTTCTTCATGCTATGGTGGGCTTCTTTTTAGTATTTTTTAACAGTTTGGTTTTCTGCATGGTCACCCAGTAGTTTAGGGGTTCCTTGGAGAGAGGAATGAAGCTGAAGAGGTTTTCAAAGAAATTAATTCCTTTTTATTTTCCTCTCTCCAGAAGTCTAGCCCACAGTCACAGATGTCATGTGAAATGAAAGAGGTCAAGTTATAAAATAAAAATGGGCTGAGGAGGGAAGCCTTTATAGCAATCAGTTTTGCCCTTTTATTGCTATCATCCACTGGTGGGGGAGCTGCAGAGGGTCCACCAGAACTTTCAGGCATTGGAGACACCCTGGCTTGGCAGCTGAACCAACCTCTCTTTTAGCATTGGCCAAAAAAAACATTCCATAAATGGGTGGACTGCTTTTTCCTGCCCTCCATGGGGAAGTGAGACTAGACATGGAGACACTAAGAGGAATCTCTACCAGCTGTTTTCCAGTCAGCCAGAGGAGCTGTAGCTTAGCCATGCCTTCCATGGCAGGAGGTGGAAATGCTGAATTTGGAACTGACTTCATTGTGTTTAGCGCATCGTGGCTGAGCTGCTGTTTGCTTCCATCATTACATGACTTGGTTGAACAGCAACCTCTGGGACCTGATGGAGCTTGAAGAATCATGTTCCATCATGCAGGAAACTCTCACTACTGTTGTTTGAGCTGGTGAAAGGAAGGATTGTAATGACCTTTTCTCAGTTATTTTTCTCTTCAGAGCTCTGCAGACACATGAGCAGGTGCTCGAACCTGACAGACCACCGAAGTGGCACCATCCCAACAGAGAACAGAGGCCACATGATGACAGACAAGGGTGTTTGCTGACCCCAGGACATCTGGCAAGCACTTTTGCAGTCCTTTGAGCACAGCCTCTCACAGTCAAGGGCAAATGGCTTCTGCGTTTTAAAAAGTCCTATTTCGTAACACATTCCAATGACCAATACCAGCTGGCAGAGTTTTTACAACGCTTTCCAGGCAGGATGTTCAGCCTGCAGGCATTCTGCTCCTGACTTGAAGCCATTTCTTCAAGAGGGGAAAATATAAATCTCAACAGCAACATTTTCTATGCTGATCGAAGTTGCACTTTGGAGAAAAACCCTGTTTGCATGGAAACTGCAAGCCAATGGATCAGTGCACAATATGCAAAGATGTTTTAAAATACTTTGGGACTGCTTTACCTTGTATGTCAGCTGCTTTCCTGGGGGAGAAACAGTGTGATCCAGCTGCTCAGGTAAAGGGAAAGTATATGATCACATCCCCGTGGAGGGTGAGGCTGCTGTGCCCAAAGATGGGTGAGCTGGTCCAGTCCCACTACTTGGGCGTGGGGATGCCCCTCTTCGTTTTCTTGCTTGTTTGGTTTTATTAGAGCCTTGTCTTGAGTTTGTTTACAGAGATGTATTTTGTTTAACCAAATATTAAAAATGGAAAAAAAGTTTCCATATAAATGTTGTATCACTTCTGTATGTTCAATTGAATTGTTCTGTAACAAAGTATGTAAAGGATAAATAAATTTTTTCCTTTGGTTATAAAACCACATTTCTGTGAGTTTAGAACTTTGAATGGTGGACACTGGTGCTGAGGTAAGATTACCTCCCAGAGAATTCCCTTAAGCCATGCAAGGCTTCCCCATCCCTCTAATGCTGACAAAGCCAACGTTGGTCCTTCTGCACAGCCAGGCTGTGCATGAAATGGAGAGATCCCTACCCAGAAATCCCTCGGCAGCTCTGAAAGAACTGAGACTCCTTCAAGGACATCTATTAAAACCACACTGCTCAGGTTGGATTTATTTAATATTCCATACAAAAAAATACGCAGCTGATGTCTGTTCTACTTTATGAGGCAGAGAATCTGCATGGATGTGATCGTCTCAAACCTGGCCTGCTGCTCCCTCATTTCTCACACACACACAGCTGCAGAAAAAGTGTTTCTGCAGACGCATCTTCTCAAAGAGTATTTTCCATGGGGTATTGATTGCCACCAGCACCCCTCCTTCCTCTGCTGGGAAAGTCACACTTCCTGCCACCACTGTCCTTCAGCTCCCAAATCAGGCAGGAAAGCATTTGTTGTGTCTGCTGCTTCTCAAAGCCTGACCTGTGCCCCAGGGTTTTTTGTGGGGCCAAGAAGCTGGCAGAGGAGCTGCCCCGGTCCAAGTCTGTAACTGGTTATGGCATAGTGATTGAATAAAAGGAAATACTCATGATTTCTAAAGGAGAGGGGGATGCAGACAGGAGCCATCATCAGGTCCAGAGGGGGGCTTCCCTCCCTCATTATGAACAGGTCAATGTCCCCAAGGAGAACCAAAAATAAAAAGAAAAAATGCCCTGGCCCAACAAATCAACAGTTCAATATATCATAATCGCAAGGTCTTCCCACTTGATATGAATCCAACTCAGCTTCCACAAATCAGATTTTTCCAGACAATGGAGGCAGGGCCCCTGGCATTCCCCCTGAGAGCCCTGTGTTGGGTCCGAGGAGGATCTGGAAAAAAAAACAATTGGTTGAGGGGTTTCAAGGACACAAGACATCTTGCCAGGCTCTCCCCCCTCCCACAGGTATTGGTGGTACTTCGCAGTACCAGTCCCACGCCTGCTGCAACAGCCAAGGTCAGTGCCCGCCCACAGCCCCTATTTCAGCCCATCAGAGCGTATTTCAGCTGGTGAAAGCCACGTTGTGCTTGCCAGGGATTGCTGCCATCCTAGGACTGGGAATCAGCAGGACTGTCCAATCAGGACATCCAGCCAGAGAATCTGGTGGGATGAGTGAGGCCACAGCGAACAACAGACTGCATCCTTCTTCCCAGGCTCTCCCAGCAGCTGATCACAGTGGGAGGTGCAGGTGCTCCCAGCAAACTCTGCAGGGCCGGGAGAGAGGGCTCGGCCTCCCTGCCTCACCTGTCGCTGCTGCAGCTGCTGCTGTTGCTCCATCTGCAGTTTTTCGGTTTCAAAGACAACAGGAAGAACCAGAATCATGAAGGAGGTGGTCCCAATCCACAGAGCCGCCCTAGAGAATCTATCAAGGAGAAAGAACCCTAGGAGTCAGTTCTTACTGGCTCAATCCCGCGTTTCCCTTCCGTACCTCAACCATAAGCCTGCCTCCAAATCCAACCCTGAGCTCCGGGGTGTCCCCTTATCCCCGCCCTTCCCAAGCCGCTCATAAACACCATGGATCTGCCGCTCCCCGCAGGCCCCGCACTGCGCTACCAGCGGCCAAAGCCACCGCGAAAGCCGCCGGAGCCGCCCCGCGCCTCTACTCTGCCCGCCGAGCCCGCTCCGAGGGGCTACGGCCCGGCCCGCCGCCCCCTCACCTGTACATCTTCTGCGCTACCGTCAGCGATAGGTCAAACGTAGCCCCGGCCGCCGACCGGACGCTCTCGGGGAACATCTCTGTGAGTCCCCACAGCCGCTCCGCCAGCGTCTCGTCCAGCTGCAGGCGGCACCACCATGTCAGGCCCCGCCGCAAGACCCTGCGCGCCCCGCGGGGTCACCGCGCCCGCCCGGCCTTCCCCACGCCCTGCCCCGATACCTCCTCGTCGTCGTCGTCCTCCTCCTCAAGCTCGTCCTCCAGCTCCTCGGCCTTGCCCGCGCCGCCCTTGGGCAGCAGATCCTCCGGGGACAGGGACGCCGCGCCCGCCATCGCCACCAGACAGGACGGAGGGAGCGGCGGCCAGAACGCCGCCGGAAGTGTGGCGGCCCTCCCGCCACGCAGCCCGGGCGAGCAGCGGCTCTTGGCGGCCGGGAGGAGCATCGGCCGCCCGCCCCGGAGCCCGCAGCACAGCGCGACGCGTTACAAACACCCTCAGAACCGGGTTTTAATTGCAAGGTTTTATGTAAAATATGCAAAACTCTCGAGAACGAGCAATTCCAGCATCCTGCTCGCCCAAGGCAGACGGTGAGGCTTGTACAAGCACCCGCGGGCTCCCCAGGGGGAGTGAGCAGAGGTCTCCCCGCTTCCGGGAGCAGAGAAGGCGAGGAGGAGCCCCCACGGAGACGGATCTTCTCCACCGCCTCTTGCCCGGCTGCCTTAGAGAAGAGGGTACTTATGCTGGGCTGCGGTGAGGAAAGGTAACAAGGTGACGTGCTCTGAGGAAAATAGTTCTTATTAACAGCGCTGGGTGCCAAATCAGCCATTAGCAGTACCCACGCCACCACACAACACTGGAGGCATCTCAGCACTCGTGGTCCCGTGGAACAAAGTACCTCCGCACAGTACCAACACGGCTGGCAGGCCCAAGCCAGCCCCAGCATCCCATGGGCCAAGACCCAGAACCAGCCTGGCCACCTCTAGTTCACTTTTTCCTCCGGCTGTGCTGCTTCAGCTCCTCCAGCTCCTTCTCCATGAGGTGGGACTCAGCAGTGGTCTCAGAGAGCTGGAACGCACAGCAAACAACAACAGGAGGGAGTTAAAAGCTCACAAGACTTTTCCAACTTCACAGCACAAGTAAGATTTACAGCCACAAGGCAGGTCCTGCAGGAAGGAATTTGTTCCTATTGAGCAAGGGGGAAGCTGCCATGTCATGACGCTTCACTAAAATTGCCTGGAAAACCTGCAGAGCAGCTAGCACTTCTGCCAAGTGTTCCAGACAAGCCATTTTCCAATTTTAAAATACATGAAGAGTAAGGAAAGAAAATATTTATTTAGAGTCATAAAGGCTAAATCACTTATCAGCTAAGAATAGATGTGTGTCCTCTTTCACTGAATATCTCTCCAGATTTTAAGCATGAAAGCTGTGATCTCTGGGTATGGTTGAATTTTGGTTTATTTACTGTAAATTCTTTCAGTTCTCAGTGTAAATTCTCACAGTTTTACACATACGATAGATGTCATACCCCTCATGACAGCAGATGGAAACTTTAATCTTCTGTGACCAGAAACAGTGGCTGTAAGTCAGTTTCATAGTTAGGGCGGAGGATAGAGTGGCAAGAAAAATGTCATGTTCTGTGCAGAAAGGGAAACAGGAGATGTGGCACTTGCAGGGGCTTCCCCCTCCTCACTCACAGTGTTCACAACAAGCTCTGTGAGATGGGGGCAACTTTCCCCTCTTTTCACAGAGGGGATCAGGCTTTACTCCCACAGTCACTTTGCCATTACACCTGTGTTGCATGGTAGGGTAAAGCAGAAAGTGGGGTGCAGTGAGACCAGCCTTCTTCAGGGGACCAGCAGGGGACCCAGCGCCTTTTATTTGGGCATCTCCACTTCTATGGGCAGGCAGGAGTTGGGCAAAGGCTCACCATGTCCAGCAGAATGTCCACTTTCAGCCGAAGTAGGTTGTTTTCTTCCTCTAGCTGCTGGTTTCGTTTGCGCAAGCGGTGCAGTTCTCTGCGATCCCCCAGGAAGCTTCCTGATTCTTGGAGAAAATAAGGAGGTCAAAATACAGATTGTCTGCCAACCATGGCTAGCTCAGACCACAGCAAGCTGAGCTGTACTCTACCTGAAACCCAGTGCCCATTTTCAAACTTCAGGCTCTGGCCAGCAAGGTTCATTGTGGGGGTGCCGTATTCCAGGCCCAGCTCAACCTCACGGGTGGATCTATCCAGCTGCAGGGAGATCACACTCAGACTTTCACAGAATTCCAGAGCTACCCTCCACTCTCCCATTTCGTAGTGACTGGCATTCCAGTGGAAGATGCTGGTCCAAATGGCCCTGGAGCCTGGAAACCTACTTGCGTCATGTACTGTTGCAGTAGAGGACTGGCTCCTCTCACTGTCATCCCTGCACTTTCTTCCACCCACACACTCATCTCCCTGCACTTGGAGACCACTGGTGAGAAGTTTTCAGTGACACAGTTCTGGACTACAGGTTGGGGTGATGATGATTTTTCCTTGAGCTATTCCATTTCTAGCTTAATGTATAGTCACCAGTGATCAGGAATGGTGCTGCACTGCAGGAAGAAAGCAGCACAGTTGGAATAATAGAATATACTGAGTTGAAAAGAACCCACAAGGATCACTGAGTCCAGCTCCTGGCCCTGCACAGGACCACTCCCAAGAGCTGCACCATGTGCCT
This sequence comes from Prinia subflava, assembly GCF_021018805.1. Classification (NCBI taxonomy): domain Eukaryota; kingdom Metazoa; phylum Chordata; class Aves; order Passeriformes; family Cisticolidae; genus Prinia; species Prinia subflava. Next base: position 22,206,316 of record NC_086250.1, on the reverse strand, counting down.
GAGAGTATTGTCCAAACACTTCCTGAACTGTCAGGCTTGGTGCTGTGACCACTGCCCTAGGAAGTCTGTTCCAGAGCCCAATCACGCTCTGGGTGAAGAACTTTTTACTGCCCCAGAAGCAGCTGGGAGCTCTTGTAAGGATTATGGCACCCACAGCAGGAGCCACCCACCCCTGCCACCAAGGCAGCACTCCTGCAGCAAACTGCAGGTGCTGGGACTCACCAGGTGCAGGTTGGACAGCGAGGCCCATTTCCTGGGAGGCGTCTTCTTCGGACTGAAGGAGTTCCCAAAGAGAGGCATCATACACTGCTGGCCAGGCGTATGGCAGGCTCCTGAAGGAGCAGGAGAGACTCAACGAGTCTGAGGCTGTGGGCCAAGAGCAGTGATGTGACAGGGCGACCGTTCTCCCCAGGCAGAGCCCCCCAGCTCTCAGGCCAAGATAGCAGTTTGTGGGGTGAGGGTCCTGGCCGCCTCCCCGCCACTGCCACCAGGCAGTACCGGCCCTCCACGGCCACGTCCGTCGCACTTCCAGCGCCACGTGACCGAGCCGGGCGGGGGGCAGGACGGACGAGGTGCCACCCCCCTCCCCCGGCCCTCCCCGCCCCCGGCCGGTACCCCCAGCGCCGCGCGGCCCGGCACCTCGGAGGGGCACGGGCCGTACCACCCTACGGGCACGCCGAGGAGCTGAGAGGGAAGCCCCGCGGGGCGCTATTCCCTGCACGAGCTACTACCGGGATGCTGCTTTGTTCTGTTTTCCCTCTCAGCATCTCACTGGCGAAATCAGCGGGCTCGGCAAGAGCGGAGCCGATGAAGAATGTCCCCCCACCCCCTATGCCTCCCGCGCCGCAGTGGTATATACTGTAGGTGCGGTGCGGGGGCGGTTGGGCCGGGCTGTTTCATTGAGGTTCCCCTTAATTCCGGGGGGGCCGCACCTTTCCGTGGGGCCACGCCCGCTCCCGCCGCTCGCCGTCCGGCGCCCGTGGGATCCGCCGCGTGTCCCGGGAGCAGTTTGCGGCCGCGGCGTTGCCGTGGCGACGGGATCCGCGGCTCAGCTCCGCCTCCTGTGGTGGAGGGAGACGGGGGCGGAGTGCCGGGCAGCGGGCTTGGGGATCGGGTTCTGCTCACGGGCGGCTGCGTCAAGCTAGCGCCGTACTGACCCGGGCTTTCTTAACACCTTCCCTAAAATGCTCGAATCTCCCGGAAGAATTGTTAGAATTGTTTTGGGTGGGGATTGTTTGTTTTTATTTTTCAGCTAAATAAAAAAAGGTAATTAGGCAGAGAACCCTTCCTTGCTCGGGAGCGTGGGAGAAGTGGAGGGGAGGTCTGGTGTCCTGGACTGCACTGTTCAGGGGCTGATGGGTGAGGAGCTGGAGAGGGAAGAATCGTAGAGAATCACGGAATCAGTTAGGTTGGACGAGATCTCTGAGATCATCAAGTCCTGTCGTTGACTGAACACTGCCATGTGAACGTAACCGTGACACTAAGAGCCATGTCCAGTCTCTTCCCGAACTCCTCCAGAGACTGTGACTACACAGCAGCAGCTCCTCACACGACTTCCTTTGAGGCAGTCCCTGCAGCCTGTGCACATTGCAAAGTCCTCCCTTTCAGCACACGATGGAATAAATTTAGATACATTGTGTTACTTGCTGGTTTGTATTCCACGGGAGGTATGTTAGAATAGCAATCTGAAGTTACTTGCTTCATTGTTAAAAAAGCTTATGTTGAGGACTTCCTGGGGCTTTCCTGAAAAATTTTGGCTTCATGAGATACTAAGTTGTTGACTTTAGTTAAAAGGAAACAATAAAGACAAGCAGGCAAGCGGGGGGGTGGGGGGGTGGGGGGGAAGCAGGGGGCAGACAGATAAAAGGAGGAGAAAATAAGAGAATCACCACCATTTTGATTTGGTTTGTAGATGTATTAGTACTCCAGGAAAAAAAACCAAAAACCTAAGTCTTTCATTTACAGAGTGCTTAATTGGCACCCTGCCTTAAGGGAACCAGAAAATTGCTCACTTAGAATGAGAATTGGAAAAACAGCACAGTAAATCCAGTGACTTGAGACAAGAAAAATCTCTGGTGCTGCAGTATCTTTTGGTAGTCCAGTTAACCAATATCTGTTTCTTATAGGACACATGCTATAAAAACAGTTGCCTTCTGACCCAATATATCAGAGTCTGTGCACTGAAAAGCAGTGGGTTTTGCAATAAGAGAAGTGATTATAATAAGATGTGGCAGGGAAGTCAATGTCCGTAAAAGTAGAATGAAAACTCGCTGTTCAGAGCAAGGTCTTTGTGAAGTAGTTGTGGCTTCTATCACCATTTAATACCCATATGTGTGTGCATATATTGGGCAAGAAAGATGAAAGGAAGGTACAGATAAATGAGGGCAAGAACTTTGGAAGAAAAGCTGAGAGCATGTAGAATTACAGTTTTGAAATGAGAAAATAAAGGCAGCTCACGTGGGTGCTTATAAGAGCCAAAGACCTTACAGGATAGCAAGGGACTGAGCTCAGTTTGTTGGGGTTGGGGTGTTTTTTGCAGTAATGTTCACCTTCCTAGAAGAAACCCGTATATTTCAGCACAGTTGCTGCTTGAGTTCTCCTTGCGCTGAGCATGTTGAGTATTGTAGAAATGTACTGTAATTATTGTAAAACCAAACTGTCTCATGCATCTGAGGTCTCAGAGTGATTTTCTTCCTGCCTCTTTTTGTGATGCAGAGACTTGGAAAAAGCCAGGCAGCCCATCCCCACTGCCTTGGCATATGAGGTGAATGCTTCCCTTTGTGCCTAGTTGCTGTGCCCATGGTGGATAATACCTGTGTGAATGGTCTCATAGTTGGCAGGGCTTGTCAACAAGAGTTAAGAAGGTTTCCCCTGGAGACTAAGAGATGGAGGTTCAGTGTCTTGATTTCTGCTATGATTTGCTTCAAGAATCTTTCTTCTTCTGCATGGTTTGACAAAATTTCATTTCTCACCAGACTCCATTTCCTTGAAAAATACTGTGGAATTTCCTCACTGCACCAACCCCCCAGGGTATTTTGGCAACAGCTTTTCATCATTGTTTCTCCACCTACATGTCAGGTAGATACTGAAACCAGAATGGACTGTTGCTGTTTCTAGCATTGTCTCTCAGTGTACTGCAAATACATACATATATATGTTTATATATAGTCTGACATATGATTTTCAGCTATGTTAAAAGCATTATGGTGTAGTGGTGTGCATCCTTCTGTTCCTGTCATTCTGTGGGGGAAAGAACACCTAGCACACATTCTTTGTCCCAGGACAATAACTACAGAGATCACTTAGGAACTGTAAAAGCCCATTAAATGGCGAAGAACCTGTATGTTACAGTCATTGTGCAAGGAAGTGGCCCATGTTCCCAGGAAGACATATTTGAGAACACTGGTGGAAGGCTGAGAGATTGACAGGATGAAGGTAGGGCTGTAGCACATGGCAATGTGGAAATTTTGGAATAGACCAAAGCTGTTCTTGGAAGCCTAATTTGGAGTGTCTTCTTCAGTTTTGTTGGCTCAAAAGTGATAGAGCATCTATAGCTTAGATGTTCTCAGAGCTGCTTTTAACTTCTTTTAACGCAGAGTTTCTCTTGCTTTTTTTCCATATATGCTGCAGCATTATTATTGTTCTCTGTTATATCAATAATTACAGGGAAACCCCATTGATTGGTAAATTCAGTAGACCTACTTTAGGCTTACTCTGACATCGAAGAGAGTATTTATTTTAGTTACTGTATTGAAAGCTGCTACATTGCCTGGTTGTTACCATAGGTAAGGCTTTATAAAGCCACCTATAATGTTATAATGTAACACCTGTTGGACTAAATGAGACTGATTTTAAAACCTATAAACCAAAACTTTTTTGGCATATTGAAATTAATTCCCTAACCAATTCAGTTTTTCAGCAGTGAGGTAATTCTTGTTGCCTCAGTGCTGTGCAGATGTCCCTTCTTTTAGAATCCTAGATATTAAATACCTCACCTATATTTTGCTGACAAAGTTGACACTTCTTTTTCTCTCTCTGTTTCTTTATTTCATGATAGCTAACTCAAGAGATAAAGAACAGCTGTTTCACTGCTTTGTAAAGAAATGTGCTTTCCTCCCGCTTGACTGTCACAGACTGCACCACCAGGAGGCCCTCATTCCGTGTTTATAGCTAGGCAAAGAAAACACAAGAAGGCTGAAAAGAAGTGGAGAAACCCATCCACACAAGGGTAGTCTGAAATTAATACTTATCCTATAAACTGAGACTTTCAGAGTACTGTGCAGGCATCTATTAATTATTGCAAGTATCCTAATATCTAACTCTCATGGCTGCCATGACTTTTGGAGATAATGGAGTGTCTGTCACAGATGGTACCTTTCATTGAATAGCTGAGGAAAAAGCCCATGCCTCTGTCTTCTGGATGGATCTTAGTAACCAAAAAAAAAAAAAAAAAAAAAAAAAAAAAAAAAAAAAAAAAGGAGTAAAGCACAGGTTATATTAATCATCCATCACCCAACAAATATGCCTTCACCTGTTGTGTTTAATTTTTTTGAGGGGGTTCCCGGGGAGGGTTCCCCGGGAGACCCCCGGGTCCTCAGGGTCGTGGGGTTCCTGTGCTGGCAGGCAAAGAGACTCAGATGCCGGTGGGGTGCTGATGGGATGAGGGTTTATTCAGAGTCCCACTCCAGGCAGGGAGCATGGTCCTGAGGGAGTGGGGGATGGGAAGGGGGGAAGGGGAAGGGGGAGAGGGAAAGGGAGCGTCCAGAGGCCTCCAGGGGAAGAGGGGCAAAGAGGGCGAGACCCCTTGCCTTAGCATTCTTATCACAGAGGTTCAAAGTGGGCGCGGTAACATTCTCCAGCCAATGAGGTTACAGATAACTTGATACTGCAGGGAGGGTACAGACTTGGGATAAACCATACATTTTCCAGGGGTGAGCCAGAGCAAACCATTTCCATAAAATGCATTTCCACAATTCACCCTTTTTTTTCTTTAAAATGTGAGAAGAGAAATATGATATATGACAATTAACAATTTAAAAATGAAACAGTAATTACACAGTTTTGCAGCATAAAACCAAATACAATTGCAGTAAGGATTATGTTATACTGTGAACAGTTTATCTGACTTTGTAATTGCAGTAGACGGGTTATGTGGGTTTATATTGCAAGATTTGAAACAAATTTACAAATTTGTTTGAGCCTTTCTAGCGTGACTGGCCTAATAGTGTCTAGCCTTTTCCAACTGGCTTTTCAGATCACCACAGCCCCCAGTTTAGGCTGTGGCGCTGACCTCTGCTCCCATTCCAGGGACAGGAAAACACGTGGAGTTCCCTGGGCTCCACACACGGCTTCAGATTCTCCAGGTGGCCTGCTGCAGTTCCCCCATTGGGGCCGGGCAGGGGCAGTGAGGAATTTAAATCAACTCAAGCTGCTACTGATCTGCCATGAATCTTGTAAGGCCTGAACAGCAAGTCACCGACACTCATGGATCTGAGCCAAATCACTCCTTTCACTTTCTAACTGGTTCAACCAAAAGGACCTACACTCTGCATGCAATTGTTTACATTCGTCCATATGTACCCATTGGGGATTTTTTTCGTCCATACTTGCACCAGAAGTGTCAGAGACCTAACAAAAGACTCCCAGTTTTAGGTCATCAAAAGAAAAACAAAAGAAAAAAACTACAAAAACCGTCAAATACTTTCTCAGACACTAATTTAGGTTATCATTCACTCTCAGAACTAACTGAGGACAGCATAAACCCAAAAGCGTTACTGATTCAATAGTCTACCACTGAATCGTGCCTTAAAAGAAGACAATTCAAAAACTGCTTCCCTTGGATCTACCCTTGTGACCTGAAAAAGCCTCTGCTTTCTAAATCAGAAAACAGGGGAATCTGCAATATGAACACACACAAAACTAGAAAGGCATAATTGTAAAACTACTTCATGGGGATGGGAAGGAAATGGAGGGGTTTGGGAACAGGGAAAGGGGATCATAAAGTAGAATTAACAATTATACAAGGCTGTAAAACTGGTATTACAAATTCACTTTAGCTTTGGGGTTTGGTTTCTTTTCGCTGCTGTCCAGGGGCATTGGCTGCTTGGGCTCGATCGACGGTGTGCGGGGCGCTTTTTGCTGCTGCCGGCCGGGGGGAGGGGCGCCTGTTCTCTGCGTGGCTTCTCTAGGTGCTGGGGCCTGCACGCATGCTGCGGCAGGGCCAGGGCCACGTGTCTGCTCGCGCCGGGACTGCCCCGCGCCGTGGCAGGGCCGCGCCGGGCCGGGGCCGCTCCGCCGCTGGGGCTGCTCTGCCACTGGGGCCGCACGGGGCCGGGGCCGCGCTGCCGCTTGCCGTCCGCGCTGGAGCCGCTGTGCTCCCACTGCTCCACTGCTTTGCCGGCAGCGCTGCAGCTGCCGCGGGGCCGCTCCGCCGCCAGGGCCACGCCAGTCTTGGTGGGCCGGCCCCGCGCCGCGGGCACGCGCTGCAGCAGCGGTCCCACCGCGCCAGGGCTCACGCTGGAGCTTTCACCACGGCGGAGCCGCGCCGCCTGTGCCGCGCCGCCCGGGGGGGGCTGTGCAGCCTGCGCAGCGCCGAGGCGGGCCGGGGCCCCAAGGGGCTGGGACCCGGGCCCGCGCCGGGCTGGTCAGCGGTGGTGGAACGGCCGCGTGGTGGCTCACGATGTCTCTGCGTGGTGGGGGAGGGGCCGCCCCGGGTCGCGGTGGCCCAGAACGGCCGCTCCACCGGAGATGGCACCGAAACGGAGTTACCATGGTCCATCTTGTCTCAGGGTCGTTGGTGCTGTTGCCTCACGTTGGGCACCATCTGTTGTGTTTAATTTTTTTGAGGGGGTTCCCGGGGAGGGTTCCCCGGGAGACCCCCGGGTCCTCAGGGTCGTGGGGTTCCTGTGCTGGCAGGCAAAGAGACTCAGATGCCGGTGGGGTGCTGATGGGATGAGGGTTTATTCAGAGTCCCACTCCAGGCAGGGAGCATGGTCCTGAGGGAGTGGGGGATGGGAAGGGGGGAAGGGGAAGGGGGAGAGGGAAAGGGAGCGTCCAGAGGCCTCCAGGGGAAGAGGGGCAAAGAGGGCGAGACCCCTTGCCTTAGCATTCTTATCACAGAGGTTCAAAGTGGGCGCGGTAACATTCTCCAGCCAATGAGGTTACAGATAACTTGATACTGCAGGGAGGGTACAGACTTGGGATAAACCATACATTTTCCAGGGGTGAGCCAGAGCAAACCATTTCCATAAAATGCATTTCCACATTCACCTACTTTGCCTCTGCCTTCTCCCTTTTAGTTACTTATTTATTCACAGGTTCTTAACTCTTTTTCAGTTTTCACAGCTGGCTTTCATAGTGTCCTAAAAGTTCTAATTACCAGCACTAACACTCTTTCTGATTGTTCTATTTTGCTAACCAGACCTTTAAAGAAAGGAGGAAGGAGAAATGTTTTTATCCTTACTTTTTTTACCAAATCACGTACTTCTTCCCTACTGGCTTTTCAAAGCTGCGGTCATTACTTTGGCTGAAATGTAGACTTTGTTACTCAAAAGAACACTGTGTACATGATCTCTTGACTAAAAAGTATATAGAGTTGTCATTCTTTTTTCCTTAAACCCTATTTATTTTTCTCTTCACTGCTGGGTCAAGCCTTTTATATCTGCTTTTCTGTGCTTGTTTCGTACGGTCATGTTTCAGTACTGATGAGTCCAAGACACAGCTTTGCAATGCAATTTCAGAATGGATGATAAGTAAGAACAGTTTTGCTTCTGTGAGGAAATGCAGTTCCTGCAAGCTGTAAGTTACCCTCAGTTGCAAACTGAGTTACTCACTGTCTTTCAAACTCAGTTCCTGCTCTCCTTCCCTGAATTCACACATACATACAACATGTTTACATTTATGTACTTTGCCCTCTCTGATATTTACTAACATGGAAAACATGCTCTAAGAAGCAGAAAAAGTGTAAATGAAGGCATGCATGAAATATGCAAAGTTCCAAGGCCTCTGAGGAGGTTTTCCAATCATTGCTCACTATTCTGGCCACAATGTTCCCTTGAAAGAATTTACACAAATACACAGGCAGTTGAGCCACTCACATGCTCTGGAGATAATCCATTGCGTCCTGACACAGTTTGCCACGAGGCTATCCTTGGTGACTGGGAGACCAAAGGTTCAGAGAACATGTGCAGCCCACATAGCAGTGAAAACTGGTCTTAAGCTTTATTTCACTCTGGCTACTCTTTGTTTGCTTCCACATCTGTATTTCATTCTTTTCCTTGTCCTTGTCTTTTACTTTCCTTGTCCTTGTCTTTTACTTTCACAGTCATCTGTTTCCATGGCTCACTTGAGATGTCCTTTCCAGGAAATGATGAAATTTAAGCCTCCTGTCTGTATGTTTCTGATGAGCAGATTCAGAGAAAGGGAATATCAGGGAAAAGGTCTTGAGCATCTGTCTGTATGAGTTGGTGTTTGGTGCTGTTGTAATCCTTCACCATGGGCAACTGCTGGAGACAAGATGTTTGGCCTTTGGGCTGCGTTGCTGTGTTGTTTATAAGGGAGAGCAAATAGGGTCTACATTCTAAATTCCCTTCCAAAGCAATTTCATTTCAAGCCTCAGAAGAGCATCAGCTGTGCTTTGCCTGTACAAACAAGCACACTTGTGTATCATGAACTGCATCATGAAATTCTGTGAAGCTCTGTGTGTATAGCATGCTATGAAGGTGGGAGAGAAATGCTAAGTATTCTTTCTTCTTCCATGTTTTTTCACGATTTCTTCTATACCATCACTTAGGTACACTACCATCTCCAAGAAGCTACATTAACTGGGACTATTCCCAGTTGGAAACAGAAAAATTCAAGATGAACAAACTGCTGTCACCAAAGGGAGAGTCATAAGAACACTGAGGTAAGCATTCTCCCTAGACCCTGCTATCAAAATAAGAATTTTGTATCCAACCTGGGTGGTCCCTCTTTCCCCCAGGATGCCTTACTCTACACTAATTGTTTGTTAGAAAGATATGGTTGTGGATGGCCTCTTATCAAATGCAAAAATTGGAAGCAACATGGTCTTTAGATGATGTGGAGTCTGCAACAACGTGACAATGGACTGTGCAGAAAGTCCTTTTGGGTATCTGCTGCCAGCTCATTTGCAGATGACATTGCTTTTCAGGCTTTTGAGGAATGCAGATGACAGTTCACCAATGGTCTGCACTACTGTGGGATGCCAAATTAGAACCCATTCCTATGAGACCTGTGAAAGCCAGGTATGGTAGTATTTACAGCAATAAATGGGAGATCTGGTTGGTTTTGGTTTCCTGTCCTAATTCTCTGTTGTTCCCTGGGATAGCAAGGGATGCAAATATAAGACATATTAGGACCAGGCAGAAGGTGATCTGCATAGGTCAGCAGCTGTCATACAAGTAGCTGCACAGTGTCAAGTGTGTTCTGCAGCACTAAAGCTCATTGGTTCACAAGGGAAAGCGAACTCTGAAAGTATAAATTTTGAATTTGCATTAAATGCCCAAGTGAAATGAGCCATAATGGAGGGTGCACCCTCTCACTGCATAAACTGAAAATAAAACATAAAATAAGCCTTGGATTCTAAACTTAGGAATTGTGTTTTTCATTCTGCTTTCCTTCCCCAGATTCCTTCAAAATGACAAGCAGTTCAGAGAAGACTGGTAAGACTGGTAGGAATGTAGGATAAAAATATAGTCACAAATATGTGCAACCAGCAAGTGGATGTGTCCTAGAAGCTCAGGCTTTCATTAAAAGTATTCATTGCTCTTAAGGAAACTTTCCTCATCTGACCATCCAGAAGCCACCCTGTCAGTCACACTGGGACTGAAGCCTTTTCTCAGCAGGTAGCTCTAGTGACCCAGCAGGTGCCTTGCTTGACTCCCTACAGCCCCCACACTCCCACAGTCAGACCAGGTTTCCTTACTGGCTTGAGCCAGGATTTCCCTTTGCAGAGTCTCAGACATTTGGATCCTTAAAATAATTTAACCATGGTGCAACAAAAAAATATCAGCTTGAGCTAGGTGCCTCCAAGAAGGGACCCCAAAGAAAGCCTTGGGTTTATATACCCTCCCAATCTGTGTGTGACAAGTCCTGGCTCTTTCAGCTGAGTCCTCGGCTCCTGCTGTGTCTCAGTGTCAGGTCACCTGGCTGTGCCACAGGTCCTGTGCTCTCTGTTGTGCAAAGGGTCAGGGCCAGTTCCTGCCTCTTGCCTGGGGCTCTCACCACCCAGAGCCCACCCTGCAGCTGCACAACGAGCTACCTGCACTGAATGCGTTCCTCAACACTCTTCATCTTGTTACTATAACTGAAAAATTTGTTGGATTTTGGGAGGGGGGGGTTTGATCAGTTTGTCAGATGATATGAAACAGAAGTTCTTCCATAACCATTCAGAAAGATTTTCTTGAAGTCCTCAGCAGATGTTCAATCACCTTAATTTCAAACACATGCCCACAAACAGCTTTTGCATTTCCTCTGCTGTCCAGGGATTCCTATTTATTGTCGGTCATCATTCCCCAGGCAACACTCAATATACTGTACCTAATGTTATCTATATTGTACTTGCTAGCCAAGATCCAAGATACAGCAGACATTTCTTTTCTAAAAGAAGTAAGGGAAGAATGTGGTACATGGAAGATTATACTTAACTTTGACTTACACACCAAGTGTTTAAATATTGTAAAGAATCTCGTATTTTTAACGGGATGGAAGGCATGTCATATTTAGAAACTGGTTCCCAGCTCACACTTCTGTGTAATTTGATTCATTTTGGAAATAAAAGCAAATGAAAACCTGACTCTCTGAAGACTTAAATCTTGTCACTCTGAAAGAAAGGGAAATTGTTTTCATGGGTCAGCAGACAGGCTGTTCTCACAATTCATTCATTCATTTACAGTTGAAGTAATGCGCTACTTCAGTTCCAAGACTAAACAACTGGCAGTGACAACTTGTTGCCAGGGGTCATGTCAGGATGTCAAGCCTGGTGTAGAACACAGGAAAGCTTGTAATCAAAATTGGGACAGGTGAGGCAGTGTGCAGTAGGCTGCAAAAATGATAGTCTGACAGTAAAAAATGGGAATTGCAGTATCCAAAACAAATGTCCTAATTTGATATTTAGTCACCTAGGCAAGTAGTGACACTTTGCAAAATGCTCCATAATAAGTATTTATTTTGCTGTCCATGGGAACTGCAGGTGCCCACCACTAGAATTTTACTGCTTAATTATGAGCCCCTATTTAATTCCTGGTTTGATATCTTGAGACCTGAATAATCTGGATGATGGAGTATAATGCAACAGCATGACTACTGCAGATGGGTAGAGAGCAGCAAGTTACTTAGAAATGTCTAATAGAAAACCATGGGAATTCTGGGCATGTTTTTTGTTAGTGTTTTAGGAAAAAGGAAAAATGCTTATTTGTTGCACAAAAAAGGGAAAAGCTTTAAGCACAGGGAGCAAAGAGAGTAAGGGAGAAGGAAAAAATTGAGGGAAGGATATTTGGGCAAAGCAGCATGGAAGAAAGTATGGTAGGAATGTACAGTGGAAGGAATGGTAGTGGTAAATGCACACAGGCTGTATTGAATCAGAGGCTGGGAACACTGAACTGGATACAGAAGCCTGTGGGGATATTCAAAGCTGGTGTTGATAGAATCAAACATTTATTTTACTACAAATGCTTCAGAATGAAGCATTATTGCTCTTAAATTAAAGAACAGTGCCTATATTATTATACACTTTGTGAATTTTCGTATATTGTACATTGAAGCAAGGAGGGGAGGTGGGGTGAGAAGGAATAGGTGATCAGTCACAAGTCTGTCTGCTTTGTTAAAATCCAGAGCCCTTGAAAACAAGCTGGCAGGAGAGCAAGCTATTCTTAAAATCTGAAATTATGTATAGCAATCATTTTCTTTTATATTTACTCATGTTGCCAATGACTTCTCTCAGCATAACACACAATTTACTCAGTTATCAACTCGCTGATTTCTGCATATTTTTGTAATGAAAGTTTGTGTTGCCACACATCAGTCAGCAAGTGGAATCAAAATCTTTGGCTTCTCTTGACCACGCTGAATTGAGTTTGGTTTATTTTTTCTTTCAATAGTCACTATTAGAGCAATGCTGATGGAATCCAGGTCAGTTTTTGTTTTCAGGAATCCCTGTCTTTGCTTATGTTTAAGTATCATCCCAGTAATACTGCCACGCTGCCACATTCCTCCTGCCACAGGCAGGGCATTGCCATTACAGCATGTTAGAAAAAGCCCTTTAACTGGTGCTGCTTTGTCACCATGGGGGGCAAGGGGGAAACATATTTCACTACGGAATTATGCAGGGAGTGGAATTTGGGAGAAATTAGTTTGCTAATAAAACTGTCTTAGAAAAATACAGCAACCATGTGATGTTAGGGTCATTTTCTATCCAGCAGACTGAAACATACAAGTGTGTTGTGATTTGTTAATTTTGTGAAAGCAGTTTATAGAGTCAATAAATCTTGAAGGAAGAAACATTCCAAACTCATTTCTGTTGGAGACAGCTGACTTGGCTGTGAGCTTTATGGAATAATTCCATCAGTTGCTTTTTACCAGATAAGGACATTCCCTGGTGTCATAGCTATTTTGCAAGACTACAATTGCCTTCTATGACCCTGAAATTTCTCCTGCCATTTCAACAGAGGAGGGAGCTTTTATTCTTTTTCCCATGACAGCAGCTTGGTGCTGCTAGCAGTAGTGCTGCTGTATTTCACCCTAGAGATAGCTATGTTTCACTTGGGAGTGGGCCTGACTTTTTAAAGGGAATACATGAGTATTGACAATATGGTAAATTACTGAAATTTTTTCTGCCCTTTATTTCTCTTGAAGGAACTGAGACATGGGCAAGCTTCTAGCAAGTAACTGCCTTGCAAGGTACTTAATAAGCAAATCTTCTAAGTCCAAACAAGTAAAATATAAGCCAGTGACTTTTCCAGGTATATAATGGGGAAGAAAAGGTTAAACACAAAGACTAAACCTTAACTAAAGGTTAAACACTGTTTTACTAAGAATTTTCAGGTTTGTTGTTGTGAAGGCCTTTACTATGCTATAATATGTGCTGCCCATATGTGACTCAGGAGAGTGTGTATACACAGATGTGTATGTTTGTCAATCCCAGACAGCTGGAACCCATCAAAGTGGCTTGTGTGTGTGTGTGCCCCTTTGTGTGCCTAAGCAGTGCAAATAGCTTCCTTAGGTTTTGGATTCACTGACATGTGCTAAGCACAGGGAATCCGGACTGCTAATATTTAGTATTTCAGACCTCCACGCACAAGATGCAAAGCTTGAAAAGGATAAGAAGGAAAGCATTTGGAAGCAGTCTCAACATATGTTTGAAACCAGAGGACTAAAAAATACCACCTCATGCTAGAGACGTGATGCAGTGTTTGGAGAAGGATAGGACATGATGTCATAGATTGAGTTAATTTTTCTCTCTCCTGCTGACATAGCTGATTTGTTGGCACCCATAAAAACCCTGTAATACGTTAAAAATAAATTTTAAAAACCAAACCAACAAACAAAAAACCCACCAAAAAACCAATCAAAAAATTTTAAGGGCAGTTGCTCATGTAAAGGCAGTGTGGAAGTGGGATTGCTTTACACATTTTAGTGTTGCTTTTTTTGGCAGTTTTTCTCACAGATTCTGCCCCAAAGCCAGTAAGGTCCCTACCCATCACCACTTTAAACCCTTTTATCCTCCTGAGAAGAATGGGTCAGTGGACATGACTCCTTTCTTTGGAAGCAGGTCCTCTATCCTTTCAAATATACTTGAATTCCTCCTGAAGCAATACTCAGGAATGTCCTTCACCCAGATAATTCAAAATCCTGAGCTGATCTGCAGATGCTTTTACTTGAGAAAACGTTCTTCAAGACCACTCAGTCATTTCTAACAAATGCCCAGGGTGAAAGATGGTTGTTGTTCTCTTCAGCTTCTTATCTCTAGTTTGCTTTTGCTGCATCAGCAACATGTGATAGCTAAGGCTGGAGAATTGGCTGGTCAGTTAGGAACATCTCACGGCTGCAGTTCAATACTGAATACAAATTTCAAATCAAATATTTGAGTGTCTTATGACTTCCTTCTTGTTTAATGCTCATTGCCCTAAGAACAGAGGTCATGTGTGAACTCTGGTCTCGGAAACCCTGATCTATTCCTCTGTTTTAGCTTGCCTGGCTGTTAAAACAGGAAGTACCTGCCTTAATAATCCAATGGAAGAACAAGAGTGGAGGACAGACAAAATAAGAAGAAAGGCTGCAATAGAAAGTGTTGAACCTCAGTGGGAGTTGTTATTGAGTAGGAGTTATGCACCTGCACAGAGTTTCAGAAACACAGATATGTCATTTATAATCACTAAAAACATGAGAAGGAGAGATTAACAGGGGTTTTTTCAGATATGGGCAGAGAAGTGTTTAATAACAAACTCACTTCCAGTAGGGCTGGTAAAGAAACCATGGTAATCCAAGGAAAGGAGAACAATGGATTAAAAAAAGAATAATCAGGGAAATGAATCTCTGAAGTTTAAAGGCTTGAGACTGAAGAAAATTATTAGCCAGACCATTAGTGAAAATTAAGGCTCCATGGTAGCAAAATCAGGCAAACAGTATTTTAAAGCCAATTACAATTTCTGAGACCTTTAAATATTATTCTAATGTAAAAATAACTGTATGATGATGCACTCAATGCCTATCTGAATTCTGAGGTTTGAAAAACAAACTGCTTATGATCTTTTGTGGCCAATAGCCTGGCAAACATATGGAATACAAATGGAGCAAGACTGGCATTTTTATCTGTGGTTTACATACAAACTCAATTAGAAGCAGCAGGCAAAGCCAAGAGTAGAAAACTGGCCAAAGGAAGAGAATGTTCAGTTCTGTGGTATGGCTGGTTTAAAAGGAAAGCTGATACCAAGAGGCTAAGCTAGAAAACCTGAGCTTTTTCAAACTGATAAGGAATGTGGAAAGACTGTTAAATTAATTAGTTTTTTTAAGCAGAGGCTTTTCAAAATTTGATGAGTTTTTTAAAATGAAGAAATGTCTCAAATAGCAGTGCTGAATTTCTTCCATATGTGAATTTAAAAATGTTTTTGCTGTAATATATCATTTTTTGATGTGACCAGTAAAATCTGCCATGACCTAGAAATTTAAAATTTTCTATCAGCTGCATTTTAAATACATTCTTCTTTCTGAATCATACGAATGAAAATGTTGTCCTGAGTACAAAACAGAGCAGTGTACTCAAAGTCATTATTCACCCTACTTGACAACAGAAGCACTCAGCTTCTTTGAGCTGGAATGCACTAAAGAGGAGAAAAAAACAGTCAATGAATTATGCTTTTTTTCAGCTGAAAACTCTGCTGTCCTATGTTTGGTGCATAAAACTGCTTTGCTTCATGTCTTTCTTGGACTGATTTTCAGTGCTAGTGTGTGAATAAGCTAAAGAAGCATTGACTCTTTTGATCATAACAGTTAAGACAGTATTTGCAGTACTTCCAACTTTGTTTGCATTAGGAGTCAGAATCTCTTTGTAAAGAATACACAGAGTCCTATGTTCTCCAGCATTAAAACATTTTCTTGTTTTAACTGCCTTTCTCATGAGTTATTGCAGTTAAATCAAGTTTTCTGACTCAGCTTCATGCAACAAATCCTTGTTTCTTCTCTCTCATTTTTTATTATGCACCAATGTGTTCAGCTGCTGCCAGACAAATTCTACCCCCTGTATTTGCATTCAGTCCCAGAGAAGTCCCTCTGTCTACAGGACAGTCCATCAAATGGCAAAACTGATCCAATACTGTACCGAGGCAGTTTTTCTCTGTCTTTCTCACCTCCCAGCTGCCTGATTCCATCTTTTCTTTTTTAATGTTCAGATAATCACCAGAGGGAATATAAATAGGAGAAAAGCAAATCATAATGCCTTGCTGGGTTAAAGCTAAGCTCAGGCTCACTCTGAGAGCTGGAACATGGGGCATTAGTTAGGGCGGTGTAGCAGCCAGGCCGTGCTCTGTACTCTGATCAGGCCCCTGGTGCCAGGGACTGGCCATGTGATGTATTTCATTCCCTTGGGGAATGGCTTCCCATTTAATCTGTGGGCAGAGGATTGTTTAGTTAATTCATCTGGTTTATTTAGTGAAATTAAGATATTTACCCATGGACTTTAACTAGGGCTGTGACTGAGCTTTGATTCAAATGCAAGCTTGTCAGAGGCATTGTGACCAAATCTGAAGATTGATAAGAGTTTCATATCAAATAAATTTTATTATTGCTTTCTTCATACTACTTTTATCTGTCTTGGAGGTAATTCAAATAAACAACAATCTATGCAACTGCAATTACTACTCCCACTTAGCTATATATGTGAGCATTCTTATTTCATAATTAGTCTCTTACTTCTGTTTATCATAAAGTTAGTATCATGCTGAAGTAGAACAAGGTGCACTTATTCCAGAACAAAAATCTATATATGTGGAGTTAGTCAAGAGCAGTTATTTTGGAATTAGCAACAGATGTTTAGAAAGCTCTCACAGTTTAAAAAAAGACCTGCACTTCCCAAAGTATACATTTCATGATTCAGAGTAATATATTTTACCAACTGCATTTCAGTTTTTTCAATAGCGATTAAAATAGAGAGTCATTTTTTTCTGGGTAGAGACTGATAAACTGTAAAAGGTTGCAGCACGAGTTGCTCAAGCAGAAAGAAATGTTAAAAATGAAAAAGCTGCTTTAAAAAGATATATTTTTAAAAATATCTATTAGCATAGGTTAGAAATGTGCTCAATGGGTCAGGGGAGTGGTTAGGGGTAGGTTAGGGTTAGGTTTAGGGTTAAGAGAGTCAAAAAGCCTACAGCTCCAGCAACACTGGGGCTGGAAAAGGCATGGCAAGGTGATCCTGGTAGGGCGACAACATAACAGCACCTTCCTTCCTTCCTTCCTTCCTTCCTTCCTGCCTTCCTGCCTTCCTTCCGCGCCTTCCTTCCGCGCCTTCCTTCCGCGCCTTCCTTCCGCGCCTTCCTTCCTTCCTTCTGAGCCTTCCTTCCGCGCCTTCCTTCCTTCCACGCCTTCCTTCCGCGCCTTCCTTCCTTCCGTGCCTTCCTTCCTTCCTTCCTTCCTTCCTTCCTTCCTTCCTTCCTTCCTTCCGCACCGTCCTTCCGCGCCTTCCGCGCCTTCCTTCCGTGCCTTCCTTCCTTCCTTCCTTCCTTCCTTCCGCGCCTTCCTTCCTTCCACGCCTTCCTTCCTTCCGCGCCTTCCGCGCCTTCCGCGCCTTCCGCGCCTTCCTTCCGCGCCTTCCTTCCTTCCACGCCTTCCTTCCTTCCGCGCCTTCCTTCCGCGCCTTCCTTCCTTCCACGCCTTCCTTCCGCGCCTTCCTTCCGCGCCTTCCTTCCTTCCGCGCCTTCCTTCCTTCCGCGCCTTCCTTCCGCGTGTTCCTTCCTTCCGCGCCTTCCTTCCGCGCCTTCCTTTCTCTCTTTCTCTCTCTCTTTCCTCTCTTCTCTCTCTTTCTCTCTCTCTCTCTCCTTTCTCTCTTTCTCTCTCTCTTTCTCTCTCTCTTTCTCTCTTTTTTCTCTTTCCTTCTCTCTTTCTTTCTTTCTTCTTCTTTCTTTCTTTCTTTCTTTCTTTCTTTCTTTCTTTCTTTCTTTCTTTCTTTCTTTCTTTCTTTCTTTCTTTCTTTCTTTCTTTCTTTCTTTCTTTCTTTCTTTCTTTCTTTCTTTCTTTCTTTTCTTTCTTTCTTTCTTTCTTTCTTTCTTTCTTTCTTTCTTCTTTCTTTCTTTCTTTCTTTCTTTCTTTCTTTCTTTCTTTCTTTCTTTCTTCCTGCCTTCCTGCCTTCCTTCCTGCCTTCCTTCCGCGCCTTCCTTCCTTCCTTCCTTCCTTGCTTCCGCACCTTCCTTCCTTCCTTCCTTCCTTCCTTCCTTCCGCGCCTTCCTTCCGCGCCTTCCGCGCCTTCCTTCCTTCCGCACCTTCCTTCCTTCCTTCCGCGCCTTCCTTCCTTCCTTCCTTCCGCGCCTTCCTTCCTTCCGCGCCTTCCCTCCTTCCGCGCCTTCCTTCCTTCCTTCTGCACCTTCCTTCCTTCCTTCCGCGCCTTCCTTCCGCGCCTTCCTTCCGCGCCTTCCTTCCGCGCCTTCCGCGCCTTCCTTCCTTCCGCGCCTTCCTTCCTTCCGCACCTTCCTTCCTTCCTTCCGCGCCTTCCTTCCTTCCGCGCCTTCCTTCCTTCCTTCCTTCTGCACCTTCCTTCCTTCCTTCCGCACCTTCCTTCCGCACCTTCCTTCCGCACCTTCCGCGCCTTCCTTCTGCGCCTTCCTTCCTTCCGCGCCTTCCGCGCCTTCCTTCCGCGCCTTCCTTCCTTCCGCGCCTTCCTTCCTTCCGCGCCTTCCTTCCTTCCGCGCCTTCCTTCCTTCCTTCCGCGCCTTCCTTCCTTCCGTGCCTTCCTTCCTTCCTTCCGCGCCTTCCTTCCGCGCCTTCCTTCCTTCCACGCCTTCCTTCCTTCCTTCCGCGCCTTCCTTCCTTCCGCGCCTTCCTTCCGCGCCTTCCTTCCTTCCGCACCTTCCTTCCTTCCGAGCCTTCCTTCCGAGCCTTCTTTCCATGCCTTCCTTCCTTCCGCGCCTTCCTTCCTTCCGCGCCTTCCTTCCTTCTGCACCTTCCTTCCGCGCCTTCCTTTCTCTGTTTCTCTTTCTTTCTCTCTCTCTTTCTCTCTTTCTCTCTCTCTTTCTCTCTCTCTTTCTCTCTTTTTTCTCTCTTTCCTTCTCTCTTCCTTCCTTCCTTCCTTCCTTCCTTCCTTCCTTCCTTCCTTCCTTCCTTCCTTCCTTCCTTCCTTCCTTCCTTCCTTCCTTCCTTCCTTCCTTCCTTCCTTCCTTCCTTCCTTCCTTCCTTCCTTCCTTCCTTCCTTCCTTCCTTCCTTCCTTCCTTCCTTCCTTCCTTCCTTCCTTCCTTCCTTCCTTCCTTCCTTCCTTCCTTCCTTCCTTCCTTCCTTCCTTCCTTCCTTGCTTCTGTTCTTCCGTTCTTCCGTTCTTCCTTTCTTCCTTTCTTTCTCTCTTTCATTTCTTTCTCTCTCTCTCTCTCTCTCTCACCCCTAAATCCAGTTCCAGGTCAGCTTTTTTTTACTGATCATTGGTGAGTCATCGACAGCCATCAGGCCAGCTGTGGCAAGCCCGTGCCTTGTGCCTTGCCTGTTACCTTTATACCCCTGTATTACTTAGCACATCTCCTGCCCCCACTTCTTGAAGCTTCTGCTATTGCTCCAGGCCTGCATTTCTCTGCACAGCATCGTGCTAGTCATAAGTCTCTTTTTGTACATAGAATAAATGTTTGTTACTTTTATTTAGATAAAATTATGGCTGTACCACACACAGATAAACAAAAGTAAAACAAATTAGCCATAGACCTGGTTAATTATAGAAACTGCTGTCGCAGCTAACCAAGGAAAAGATACAGAAGGGTTGAGAGAAGTTCAAACAAAGCAAACCTGACAAATCTCAGTCCTGAGGCCTTGCACATTCAGTACAAAACTTATGACAAATTACTGAGAATGGCAATACCATATTCCAGGGCTGCATGTTTCAGCCCCAAAGGTCACAAGTAGGTATGAGCAAGCTGCATAGACTATCACATAATCCATCACATTTGAGCATTATTTTAGAACTGCTTATGCTGGCATTTTTTTCTCTTTTGGGGTAGAAAAAAACATGCAAGAATTAGTCTCGGTTACCTGAACTTTTAAAAGTAGAAGTTAGCTCAAATTTGCATATTTTTTAGAGATAAAATTGCATAGCATAGTGAAGGGTAAACAACAAGGGTAATGGCAAGGATAAGTAAGCACTGAAATTGCCTAGTTCTTTCTCAAAAGATGAAAGAAAATTCACAGCCTCCTCAGCCAAATGAACATTGACTCTGCTATGAGATAGATAATCTCTTGATGTCCCTTTCAGTCCTATTGTTCTCTATTACTAGTTTGTTTTTTATCTTAAATAAAAAATTCCTTGTGCATTCTCAAAAAGCACAGTTTTTCTTATCTCCTTTGTCTTTTTGATAGAACACATGATAAATTGATACATGTCTCCATAAATCCTCTAACTCGGTTTAGGTTTTGCAAAGTTTGAAAGTGGCCTTGTTTTTTCCAGTTTGCTTTTTATTATTATTTTATCATGTCATTCTTAATTATATATATAAATAACTTTGTATTTCACAATCACCTATAAAAATAGTGAATTTTGTGGTGGTTGGACTGTTATCACTTACTGTGTTTGTATAGTTGATATACAGATTGTTAAAAACGTGAGATGATTAATTCATGTTCTTATGATAAACTGTTAAATTATAAAGCTGTATAAATTTATATCAGGTAAAAGTCTATGTTTCAGGAGGTTTCTGCAGCAGATAGTGAAACTGACCACCCTGAAAATCAGGCGTCTCCATTCAGAAGGGAACAAAAGACTTTGCAGCCTTCTCAAGTATTGGGAGGGGACCTGTTGAGATGAGCCGGTATCAGCAACTCACACCTCGGGAGCCACTTTCACGGATCATCAAGCAATATCACCCATATCTCGAACATTCATCAACTATAAGGATCCATAAAAACTGAATATTAACACATGGACTTGGGAGGGGAGCTCTTTTTCAATCCGACCGGAGATGAATTTGGGTTTGAATAGCTAACCAAGAAACAAAGGGAAGTATGGGGAAATATTGCCAGAGGCAGAATAAAGAGTATAAAAACCAAGCCTCGAACATGGCAAATTCGTGAACCCAGCTAGAGACACCGACTGCCAGGTTCTGTGTCTCTGGGGTCACCCTTGGCTCAACTTTTCCCAGGAGAAATTCTGTCAAGTAAGTGTCGCTGTTTGTGGGGTTCGTATTGTTTTGTTTTTATTGTTTAAAATTGTTATAATTTGATTCCAAATTTTGTGATTTGAATTTTAATAAACCAAATTATTGAATTTGGCAATAAATTTGTCCTGGCGTTTATAACAAGATTATTTCTTTCTTTAGAAAAATACCCATTCCTGAATTCTCTAGTTGGTGTTTTGATATTAGTTATCTTCTTATCCATTCACATACAATCTGCTGTGTTCCTGACTTGACCTAACATCTCTTTAATATCACTGGGCACAGCCCTCTAATTCATCGCTGCCTCCATAGCTGCAATGCTGAACCATGATCTGGACAGGGCATCTTGATAGACAGAAAGAAGATCTCTAATCCTATAACATATTGTTAGTGATTAATTAAAAATAAATTAGAGGTAGCAAAATCTGTGTCTTTGTAATGCAAGATCACTCCCAGTACTGTAGTATTGAGTACTTTTGTCAATGCCCAGCCTAAGGATCTCAAGACTGCGACGGAGACATAACTCAGTCTCCCAGTACTATCTCTATTCCTTCCAGTAATTCCATTTTAACAATAGAGCCCTCCTGTTACTTCAGTCTGAATTACGAAGCTTGGCTGATCTGATATTTTGCCCATCCTACCCTGAGACCCATTGTGGCACAGAAGTTTTGCAGTTCATCTTAGTTCTGACCAGAGATGGAAAACAAAACCCCAACAACAATAAAATCTCTCATGATTTCCCTATTGCAACCACAGATGTTTGTAAGGATGAAAAAAATCAACTGGATAAATAATATTTTATAGTAATGTTTTGATTTGGTTCTTGTCCAAACAGGTACAAGATATCAAGTGAGAGGAAATGCTTATCACAGTAGTGTGTCTCATTCCAGTACATCCTTCAGGGATAGAGATGCATTGATCAGCAGCAGAACCTGTGGAATGGAAGGAGAAGACTGAGAGATGCCTCTACTCACTTGGGCCAGTGTCTAACAGGATGGGCTCTGTGGAGTTATTGTACAATATGAACTGGAAGCTGAATGAGCAATTAATGATCACACAACATTTTGAGGTTGTAGAATATAATTTATTGACCAAAGTAGCTCTTTGGAGTGGGAAATGGTCTTAAGATTCTGTGCATTCACTGACCTTTCTGAGAACCATTTTACAAGCTAAAGGGAAGGCTGTTTACTGAGTGAGGTATTATCTGCTGCAGAGCTGCTCAGCAGCACCAGAAAGGTCACCCTCTGCATGTGCTTTCTGTTCTGGAATAAAAGCATACCTTGTGAAGGAATTTGCCTTTAAAAGGCTGTCTGTCTAAGTGCTCTTCTGGAATAGCTCTTGTAGAATAATGCGGTTTTCAAAAGCTGTGTCAGCCGCTTCCTCTATATAGACAAAGCCTTGGGCTCCCAGGATTGGACTTTTGGTACTTACAGAAATTGCTTGGTGTTTCTAATGGGGACCCTGCAAGCACTCCCGTGGTGTGCTGATGATGTCACAGGGCCACGGGTTTTGTTGCTTGGTTTCCTGACTTGGCTAAGAAATGGCTTGGAAAAGGTGCCACTAACCTCCCACGGGCAGAGGGTGGGGAAGTTTTCACAAGCCCCTTGAAACAGTCTGAGGTGCTGCTCCAATCCCTTCTGCCAATCCAAGCCCACACAAGGGGCAGCCAGGAACTCCTGCTGCTCGCAGGAGATGTGATGTCTCTTTGACATGCTGTCCCATACCCACTGTGCTACCAGAGGCGAGCTAAAGCGGGCAATTGCTTTCCAAATACCGTCTCCAAGAAGACTGCAGATGTCTCGTAGAAGTGTTCATATCCTAAAAAGCACCTCCCCAATCCTTTTAAAATGGCAGAATAAGTCATGTGTATGACTCAGACTCATTTTCTTGTCCTGTGACTCCAGGCAAGTCACTTCTCTTCCAGCTCTCTGACAGGTTGTGGCCATCCAATCCAAAAACGCCGTGTGTGACTTGTTGAGGAAGATGCGTGAGTGGTGCCCTAGAAAAACAAAAGGCAGAGCCGCGCTGGACTAAATGCTTTCCAGACCAACGCGGTTTTAACTAAGGCTGCCTTTTCCAGCTGTAGAGTAAGGGCAATGCCATATTTCTGGGAGATGGCGAGTACAATAGTTGATAAACCATGGACGATGGAGTGATTGAAGACGGTGATTGAATCGTTTTTCAGCGCGGAGAGGCGGCGAGGGAAGGCGCAGTGCCCAGGCCCGCCGGAAGCCCGCGCTCGCCCTCATGGCACCTCCCACGGCCCCACCCCGCGCCGCCGGCGGGAACGCGGCGGGGCCGTGCCCTCAGGAAGAGGAAGGCAGGCGGACGTGGAGAGCTGAGAACTTTCGCCCCGGGTACTGCATCCACCGTCTCCTCCGGAGCTGCCCGGGCATGAGCTGGGGATTTAATTACTATTCTAATTTTGATGGGGAATTACGGTGCTCCGCGGGGTGAGGGAGATTCAGCGTTTCCCCTTGGGAACAGAAATGTACATCTCATGAGGAGGCAGCTAGCAAAGAAAAGCCAAATGAATCTCTGTGTTGATGACGATTATCAGTTATTTTCCTCTGAGTCAACAGATGTGAGGTCCCCCCGTGAAGCCCCTTGGGGGCCAGGGGTCCCCGACCCAGGGAGCTGAGCTCTGCTGCCATTTTCTGCCAGGCCAAGCCCAGGGGGAATTGCAGAGAGCGGGCCCTGTCACACCCGCAGGCTGGAAGGACACCGCGGTATCCAGGTCTTGCTCACCTACCCTTGGGTATGTGAGGTGGCAGAAGATTGTTGCTGGCTTTTCATGGATTTGCTCTGCTGTCTCAGACTTCCACCTTTTTATCTGCTTCACTGCAGGCTGTGGTGACTGGAATCCTTCCAGGTGTGCAAACACACCAGCAGCAGGACAATGCTCCACTGAGCAGGAGGATTTTTGTCGTACCTAAAGCTTTTAATTGGGTGAGGTATAATTTCTCCATTTTCCCTTATAGCCTGCAGAAGGCAGAGGTCTGGGTCTGCCTCGTTTTTCTGCTGTGAGATGCCAATTGCCTAAGGATAGGGGAGTAGGAGAACAATCCCATAACCTGCTCAGTGGTGGTTGAAGTGCAGGATTATGTGCATTTTTTTGAGGATGTTTTTAATGAAGGAGATTGTAATATAGTTTTAGTGCCTCTTACATTGCTTGTTTTTATTCCTTTGGTATTTGATGCTAGGGGATTTTTTCAAATCTCCCAAACTATTTTTTAATTAATATTCTGCTGTAATTATGTGAAGGTGTGACTTGTCACTCCATAATTGTCAGGTTTCTGAAATAGAAATTAAATATATCATGACACTATTAGAAACAACTGATTTTATAAGAATATTTCCATTAAATACTAACAGAATAAGATAATTTTGAAATTCTGATATTCTGTTCCTTTTTTTCCTAGCCTCTATACACACAAGATTCTTGCAAGCATTATTAAATAAATTAGTACCCATTTAGAAGCTGAAAAAAGGCTTTTTGCAGATATTTAGCCTAAGCTGTCCCAAACTCTATTAGAAATAGCCCATCTTATAGTTTGTGGATTTTGTTAACAAACGAGCAAGGAAACATATGCACACATTTTGATGTGGTGGTCTACAAAACTTTTGATCATCCATAGCTAGAACACCAAAGGTAAGATCACAATTTAAACAGAAGTAACTTAACCCATTTACAAAACCAAAAAAAATATATTGTAGTTTGGTTATAAGATTGTATTTCTAAGGAACCACTTTGCATTCACTATTCTTGCATTCATAAAATTTAAGGAGGTCACACTTTGCTTATTGAACTATGCTATCAGTAAATGCCTATTCCAGTTCTAGGCCTTAATTTTAACAAATCACTTAGAGAAGGCAGTGAAGCTGTGGTAGAGTACAGACATGGCAAGTTAACCATGAAAAAACATTAAATGAGCTCTCGGTATATGGGTTTGCATAATAAAAGTTCCAGATTTTTATTACTCTTTATTTGTTCTCTCCATGCAAGCATACTCCTTACAGCCATTACCTGCACATCTTCAGCACTTATTGGTCATTTTGAACCTCAGCAAGAACTTCGAAACAAATGCAGCTTTAATAATCTGCTCTCAAGATACATAACTAAGGAGCTGTAGCCTTCTCAGCACTGTTTTGTGGGTTTTCTGTCACATAAAGATGGAGAGGCTGAGCTGTGGCATTGCCTTTCCATTACCCATTCTGTCGACAACTATGCTGACTTTTGTTATAAAAACACAGACTGCCTTTAGCATTCTTATCAGAATAAATTCCACTACTGATAATTAATTTTAAATGTTGCCACCTCCAAAACTCATCTCTGACCCAAGATTCTCACAAGTGAATGAGATCTCTTTTTCTAATACCTATGAAGCCCTTTCTAGCCAAACTGGTTCATCTGAGTGTAAAGCCATAGATTTTCTCCTTTTGGCCTGGTAGATCAGATAATGAAGAGCTAGAAGCAGAATTCAAATTTAAATCCATATATGATGTCATACTGACATGTTTCTGTAGTTCAAGGACTTCTTAAAAGTCCTTTTGCAGACATTTACTCCTTTATTGCCTCCCCATGACTGTCTTTGTTTGTATTTCCCACTAGTGATCAATACTTTATTGCATGCTCTTTCATGATGAAGGCCATGGAGGATCAAGTAGTCCAAGAAGAACCAGGATACCAGGATGATGAGGTAAATTTGTGATTGATTGTGCAGCAAACATTTGAAGGTATCTTGATAGTGTTATGAAACCCATAGAGGGACAGGAGGTCCCCAAAAACCATTAGGGAGTTCAATGCACTTAAAATTTTGTTCCAGTCTTCTACCAAGAAAATCTCATTCCCCTAGTCCCTGTACAGCCTGGCTCTTCAAGTAATTTTCATTAACTTTTCAAAAGCCGTGTGCAGTTTTTAATGGGATTATAGTTATTTCATCATATTTTACACTTCTATATTAAATGCAAGGGGACTATCAGTTAATTTTCTGCTTCCGAGGAATGATCATCAGCACGAACAGAGTGAGAAACTATTGCAGAAAAGCTGCAGATTATGATGATAACGTAAGTTTTATTAGCACAGCAGAGGATTAATTGTCTGTGAAGATACACTTTATGGAGATGATAGGAAATGTGTAGGCCTTTTTGGCTCACTATGGCTTTGCTTATTTCTTGTTCAACAAGATATGTATTACTTGTGAAAAATCAATAAATGTTTACAAATCTGAAACAGTGACATAGCAAGATAGATGTAATAACAAGAAAAAGCAACATGTATTTTTTTTTCTTCTATTTTATTTAGGAATCCTTTTTTCAGGATATTGACCTGCTGCAGAAGCATGGAATTGTAAGTATTAGCAATCACTTGATCATACTGAATTGTCCCTCAAAAGCTACTGTAAGGTTGTTTCCAAAATTGTATACATATTGATGCAAATAACTGAAATTCCTCCTTGCAAAAAGTTCTAACTTAGTCAGTGGAAACAAATTTTGCCTCTGGTGATAAGACAGATTTTTAGAAAATCTCATTCACATCAGATTCCTAAATAAAGTGTCAAGATACTCAAAGTATTTAGCACCTAGCACTCTTGAAAAACCAACTGCTTGCTAATTTATTTGAAAACTGTATGATAGATTATTTCCTGTTCCTGTCAATCTCTGTAATTACTCCTGCATTTTTGGTGCCTGTGAAATTACACTGTGACAATTGTTACTATACTATTTTCAGCATGCTGGTGCAGGGGGTAGAGTAGGAGTGAGGAAAATATTGGTAGCTAGAGAATAAGCTGTTAGTTTTCTTCATCAAATGTGAATTCCTATCATTGTTACCATCATCACATAAACATCACCTATTTATTTGAATTACAATTATTATATGTTTATCTACGAGGCTGGCTCATGGATTAGAATCCTGTTATATTCAGAGTTATAGAAGCAGAATAAAAAGTTGGGTTTGCTTGAAGTAATGTGAGATTTAACTCTAATGAAAGTGACTACAGACAGATAAAGATGGGGAGGACATGCCACAATGACTCATCATTAGTCAGCGCTGTAGTTACTGGGTTGACCATGTCAGCAGCGCACTTGTTGGTAATTTTTTTTTATTGGCAGTTCATTGGCAGTTCTAAAGATAGTTCTGAAGAAGGATCACATAGTTGAGAGCTCAAACTAGAGGGCAACATAGGAAAAATAAACAAATTATTGCTTTAAAAATTTAAGAAGTTGATCAAAGAGGGTGATCTGAGCTGGAAGGGAGCTGTACTACCCTGTCAGTATGAAACAAGGCATGGCATTCACAGAATGATACAAATGTATGAAAGAGTTTGAAAACTAAGAATAATGACTTAGGCTCTTCTTCTGGGGGTTGTAAAGGTTTTCTGCTCCTTTCCATTGTTTTTTCCTTTCTTCCAAGTGGTTATTCCCATACTTCAGAGGATTTTTTTCTTCAGTTGTGCCAGCTAAAAGCTTTGTGCAAACATATGATGACCCCTATCTGTTAAATTCATTTACCTGAAGAAATCACTTTTGTGTGTTTACAATTTTTTTCCAAGGAGTAGAGAGAAAAACATTTATTGGATTTGCCAGTGTGCCCAGAAAGAGAATCAGATTAGAACAATGAGACTGTGGTTCGGTGATCAAAAGTAGGATTTAAGGTGCTGTTACCTTATAGCCTCTGCTGAGTGTCACACACATATCACAGGATCAGAGAAAGGCTTCCAAATAAACATGACTAGTTTCTCACACAACTCCCTTCTTATGCTCTATGTACCCACACACTCTAGATAGATAGATGATATATCTAGTTTGTAGTTTTTTTCAAAGAAAAATCTTGGCCAGAAATGGTAAATTGATGTATTATTCCACACCTTTCACATAGTATGTTTTCTTGTGAGTAATCTGTTCTTGCTTTTACATTTCCAGTGATGTCAAAATCATAAAATGAGGTGAGGGAAGGCAAAATATGTCAGTAGGATGCTGTCTGAAGCTGTGCTGTTCCCAATTTATGAAAAACTAGTAGCTCACGCCAGCCCAAAGTGTCAGTCAGGACATGCAGGATACATGTGTTTTAAACTGGACATGGAGAAACAACACAGCAGTTAGACTCAGCTTCCAATGGTCTTTGTGAATCAGCTCCCAATTACCCACCACCAGATTATCTGTGAGACCAAGGACAGACTGAGAGTTATAGGGTGTCCTAGGTCCACACTATCTGAAATAATTCTGTTTCTTTACTATCAGCTTTGATCTAGAAAAACTGACACTGAAAAGGGAGAAGTAAATACCCAGACACCTTTCTCTCAAAACCACCAGGAGCTGCTCTCTCTGCACCATGATCTCTCACACCAATGTTACTCAAAATTTTGTTTTGTTGGTGTCACAAACTACACAATGAAGAGTTTACCGTAAATCTGTTTCTTTATTGGGGAAAACATATGCATGTGAATGTAAACTTAAAATATTTTGCAAAAGGTTTACTTCACCTTCTAGTTGTTAACTGTCCTGCCTACTCACAGAAGGGAAATTTCTTTGCAGAACGTAGCAGATATTAAAAAGCTGAAGGCAGTTGGGATTTGCACAATCAAAGGAATCCAGATGACCACAAGACGGGCACTGTGCAATGTGAAAGGGCTCTCAGAGGCCAAAGTGGACAAAATTAAAGAAGCTGCGAACAAGCTTGTTGTAAGCCAGTCACTTTCCTGAGAGTTTGAACTTACACTAGCCTCTCCAAAATGCTATGCAACATTTCCCTTAGCAGATTTCCCCCTGCATCACCAAAATAATTTTGAAAATTATTATGACTGTTACTCTAAAGCATAATATTTTATACTCCACAACAACTAGACGAATGCTGTGGTGCTTTTCATACCCAACCCACGGGAATAAGGCTATGGGGAAAAGAAGATATTTATATGGGATATTGCACTTTTACCTTCAGGTTAAAGCTAAAATAAACCCCTTGTGTTCTCTTTGGTCTTCCCTAGGAACCAGGCTTCCTCACTGCCTTTGAGTACAGTGAAAAACGGAAGATGGTATTTCGTATTTCCACTGGCAGCCAGGAATTTGAGTAAGCTTCTCTCTTATATCCTTCCTTTATCCAAATGTTCCAAATAATCATGGTAATTGTCTTTAATGACACATAAATATAAGGGAATAAATACTCAGCTAGGACACATAGATCCCCTTGCATTTGGAGTTAGTACTGGCTTAAAGAAGCCTACATCAATAAGCACCAAAACCAACTCCTTTTCTGAGGGGAAACTGGACTTTGTACAGTCATTGTAAATAGTTGGCATCCAGAAATCTTGAAAGTATATTTATTTCACCTATCAAAATAATCTGCGAGTTTCAGGTCAAAATTACATGTCTTCAAGTCGTCCCTTGTGATATTTTTATGGAATATTATTTTCAAATATTATTTTCAATGTTATTTCCTCTCCTTTCTTCCCAGTAGTAATTTCTATAGATCTTTCCCTTGCGCACAAAAAGGGAGGTAAAGACAGAGTTAAATTCTTTATGAATCAACGATCATTTGGTGCCCTGCACTAAATACATCAAGTGAGGGGCTTTAGGGCAGAAATTACTTTCCTTAAAATAGTAAAAATGTCTCTTTTATGCTCCTCTTGTGATTTTTTTAGGTTTAACTATATCATAATCCTCTCCTTTTCTGCAGTAAACTTCTGGGTGGTGGGATTGAAAGCATGGCAATCACTGAGGCCTTTGGAGGTGAGAGAACCACATTTAATGAGCATTACCAAACAAAGAATTGCAACTTAATTTAGATTTTAATTCAACTCAGATTACTTCTATAAAATTTACCACATTGTAGTTACAAAGATGAGTATCTGCACACGTGCAAGAAGAAATAATCCACTTATCTTAATGTTTTCCCATTTTTTCTCTTAATTTGCTTGCAGACTAAGTTTAAGCTGAGTAATCATTACCGGGCATGCAAATTAAGTACAACATATTATTATTAAGACTATTACTAACATGCCAAAGTTCTCCCTGATGCAGTGTGTTCCTTTCCAGGAACAAAATTGCCACAAAAGGTATTTTAGTTATGCACACTTAAGGTACATTGCATTTTATGTAAGATTTTGAAATTACAATTAAGCTATTATTACAGTACACCTGATTAGTTGGTGCTTGACACTTCAGCAATAAGAATTCATAAAACACTGTACTCTTCCCTTTAGAAAAGATAAACTGGAGACTAATGTGATTTGGTAGAATAAGATTAATAAACTTGTAAGCTTCTTCTTGATCATTTCACTGGAAATGAAACTAGGGCTAGGTTAATGGAACCCAGCATTTCTTCCCTCCCCATTATCACTTTTCCATAGGTGCCATGTGGTTTTAACTTCTATACACAAGAGAATAAATGACTTCAGCAGTGAAGCATGATCAAATTAAAGCATTTCAGATTTTGCTTTTCATGTAACACATTTCTCCTGCATACATTATGATTTAGAAACCGAGGTTAAATAATTTTAAAAGGTAGAGATTGACGTGAATTTTGTAAGTAAGAGTTTCTAACTGCAGTAATTCCTGAATCTCTCAAACTTGGAAAAAGAAACCCTGACGCTTTTTGTCCCTTCTTTTATTTAACAGAGTTCCGGACAGGCAAAACCCAGCTATCTCACACTCTTTGCGGTAGGTATAATACCTTAAAAGAGAGTGATGTTTCTTCTCATTGTTTACAACTGTATCAGAATTAAACACATAGAGACAAGTCAGAATCTTTTATTTCTACAAATAGAGTGAAACAGACTCTTACCTCCATAAAATGTGTTTGAGTAGAGAACTCTTTAATACTGCTCACATCTATGAAAGTTTTGCCATAAGGAGAGTGAAGATAATAGGCTGTCTTAGATAAACCAGTGAAACACACTATCTGGAAAAGAAGAACACAAGTATGGATCATGTTTAGATGGGGCTCTGCTCAGAAAAAGGCAGAGGCAAAATTTTTTTCTCCGCCACTCTTTGACTGTCCTGGTTTCAAGAGGTTTTGCTGAATATGACATTCTGAAAGGGGACTACTGGCTGTCAGTGACAGGCTAAACAGACTTTGGCAGTCACCATATTTGGGCAGTGCCAAAACCAGCAGGACTCTGATTTCCCAGAGATACCTCTCAGTGTGGAGAAAGTAGTAAACAATAACTTATATAACTATTAATGCGGCTGGAATTACCAGACACTGGGTAGGCAAATTCTCTTAAATAAACCCCCTGCACTGTAAAGTGAAATATGTCATGTTCTGGAAAAATACGGTCTCCTCTGGTTAGTACAGTGTAATGGTCAACAGAGTCATACCCTTTTGCATGAATTGGATTGAATATTTTAGCTTATTAACTCCAGAGAGACTAAACCCACAATCAGCAACCATTTGCATCAGGAAAAATTAATGTCCAAAGAATTTTTGATCAAATGAGTTACAGCTGGAAAAAGCACTGTCGTGGTTGGGGGGGAGGTAAATTCCTCCAGGGGGATGTGGGCAGTCCAATCAGTGATCAGCTTTTCTGCTGGCACCTGGGTTGGTCACTCGGAGGTTTGGACACGCCTCTGAGGACACAAAGAGTTAAAAGCAGGAGTCTGAAGGGCTCGGCCTCTTTTTCGGATCCGGGTGTCAGCAGAGAGATGTCTCAGGTCTCCTTCCCCCGCCTGGCCACGAGGCTGGGTGGGGGAGGGGAAACACGTGGTCGGCTCAGGTAAGCCGGAGCCCCCCCCGGGGGGGGGGGGAGAAGAAAAGGGACAGGACTGGAACTGAGCTGCCCCGTCCAAGATGGAGGGGTGGAAAACTGTGGAAGTGCCTTCTGTGTGTGCTCACCCCCCTCCCTCCCCCCAAACTCCGGGAGAAGGTGCTCAGCCATGTGGGGGGTTGCCGAGCCTGGAAATGCCTCCGCCTGCAGCACCCTGCCGAGAAGAAACTGTTAACCCTTGCTTGGCAGAAAGAAACTTTTCTTAGACATTGATTCTCATGACTGGTGGTTTTCGGAGAGAGGGAAGCGGCCTGGGACCGAGATGATAAAGCATGATTGGAAGGAACTCGATGGAAGAATGAGAGGAGTAGCCTTGGAGCTGGACTTTTCTTGCATAATGTCAGCCATGGACTGAACTTGAGTCTCTTTTGAACATAAACTGCATTTTTAGGTGGATGCAGCTGCCCCTTGCTTTTGCTACAGTGACTGGCACTTGAAGAATTGGAGCGAGCAGAGAAAAGAGGGGGAGGGTGAGGTGGTGCCCTCTGCCCTCAGGGCAGACCTGCTCCTGGAACCCCGGCCCCTGGGTGAAAAGGGGAGAGCTCGGCATGCAGCATCCTTAAAAAGCCCTGTATGTAGTTTTGGCCTATGAGACAGCGGTGAGAGCGCTGGACATAGGAAAAAAGAGAGTGTCACCTGAGCAGACTTCTCCGGGCGGTGCTATAGGTGACATGGAAACACATAAGGGGTGGACCCGTGTTTTCTGAGGAACAGTCTGTGGTGCGAGAGAGACTCCTCTCTCCCTTGCTGAATTGAAGATTAGTTTGTTTTTTTTGAGTGGTGACTGTTTGATCTAAAACCCAGGGGTTGGTCTGTGAAGAGTGATGGGTGGGGAGGTAGAAACTGGGAGAAGAAATGTTCTAAGAAGTTTTTATTTCTGTCTCTGTGTGTGTTTAAGAGTATTTCTGTCCCTGTTCTTATGTAATTAATAAAGTTTTGGTGGGTTTTTTTTTTTGTTTTCAAGATTTAAGCCTGCTCTGCTCTGTTCCTGATCACATCCCACAGGAGTTGTTAGAGAAAAAACATATATTCATGGGTGCACTAACATCTGGCCAGTGCTAACCCATGACAAGCACCTACTAAGCCAATAGAATTAATAAGGGCAGAGGATTAAGAAGAGGCTTTGTCTGTAAGAACTTACTAGTAATAACTCTAAAATATACAGATTTAGTGATGGTACTGAGTAAAACAGTTTTGACACCATTCATTAAATCTCATCTGATCTGCAATTAAGAAAAGCGGCTTGAGCTTATTCTCAAGATGGCAGTAAGACAAGATACTCCTGCATTTCACACTGATTAAAACTGACAGTTCTTTCTGATATGGATAAACAGTTGTATTTTAAATAAAAAATAATAATAGATGGAGTAAGAAAATATTTTCCTGGCTTCTTCATTTTAATCTTCTATGATTCTTTGTAGTGACAGCTCAGCTCCCAGGACCGAATGGCTACACAGGTGGAAAGATTATCTTCATTGATACTGAAAACACTTTGTATCTTTTTCACAGTTGAAAGCTACAGGTATGATGAACTGGAAAGTTAGTTTATTTCGTTATAAGGAAGGAGGAGGCTTCTGATAGCTTCATACATGTAAAACATTATGACTGGCGCAGAAATCCTAGAGACCACAGTGTGTAGTGGCCCACAAGGAAGTGAGTTTTTCTTCTGTCATTTGATGTAATCTAACCTGGAAAAATTAGTTAGGAATTGGATTTTATTTTATCTGGTGTTTGTTTGTTTGTTGTGGGGGGTTTATTTATTTTGGTT
Source organism: Prinia subflava (assembly GCF_021018805.1). Taxonomy (NCBI): domain Eukaryota; kingdom Metazoa; phylum Chordata; class Aves; order Passeriformes; family Cisticolidae; genus Prinia; species Prinia subflava. The sequence goes on along the minus strand of NC_086250.1, from coordinate 22,172,938 downwards.
TGGTTTTGTTTGTTTGTTTGGGGGTTTTGGGTTTTTGGAATCTAGCAGGCCTCCTACAGGTTATAGCAGCTTTTCTATTCAAGATAAATTCATCTAAGTACTAAACACTATTTTTAACTCTTTACATTTGCAGTAGATTGTGTGTGAACAGGTTTTGCTCACAGCTAAATTTCTAGAGCACAGATATCCATCTGTCAGCCCCCTTGCCTCAAACTCTAAACACAAAACAATTACCATCGTGAGCCTTAAACTATCTTGGGGTATGTGGGACAGCCTGAATACAAAAAATCAGTCTTCTCTAGGACTAAAATAAATACTCTTCTTTTTTTCCCCCATAGTCCTATTTTAGAATGGAGTTTTATTATTTTCAGAGCATGGTTTGCACATGGAGAAATCCTTAACTCTGACTAATGCCAGCCGACCAGACCGCCTGCGTGACATTGCTGATCGCTTCAATGTTGACCACGAGGCAGTACTTGACAATGTGCTGTATGCACGTGCATATACTAGTAAGACCATTATTGCAACTGGCATAATAGCTAGGTTTTTTTCTTTCAGGTACCCATTTTAACAGTTCTCAGTTTATTAACAGCTCTATACATGCTGTGTCACAAGACACTGCTTTAAAACATCAAGAAATTTTGAAATAGGACTTCTTCTTCAAGAGTGCAATATAAACGTAAATAATATGATTAAAACATTTTCTGTGTGTCATTTAATTCAACATTAAATTAAAATGTATATATTGCTGTTCAGTTCTTAACAAAAAGTTGTCTTCATGCAGAGTGAAGATTTTCATAAAGAAGTTTTGTGAGATGACTGAGAGGAAACTGGAACCTGAAAAGTAGATTGTTACTGGCACTGGATTTAAAACTGCTGGCAATGAAAATATAACCAGTGCAGACATTAAAAGTGGAATTTTAAAGTTCAGGCTTTTGTTCCTTCAGAGTTCTTTCTGGTCTTAATTTCTATTGGCAACTCCACTTCCCACTAGGTGAACATCAGATGGAATTGCTGGACTATGTAGCAGCCAAGTTCCATGAGGAAGCTGGTATCTTCAAGTTATTGGTACAAGACTTTTTTTTCTGTATGCTTACTGTTTTCAGAATAAGTGTTCCTGTTTTCTTTCACTATATTTACTTATCTAGCATGATTACAATGCAGATCATTGACTCCATAATGGCACTTTTCCGTGTGGATTTCAGTGGTCGCGGAGAGTTGGCCGAACGACAACAGAAACTAGCTCAGATGTTGTCAAGGCTCCAAAAAATATCAGAAGGTACGGGAAACATTGCAAGATTTGGAAAACATGGGCTGGCGTCACTACCAGTAGCTGTTGGTAGCTCAACCACCTAGTAGTCAAATGTATTATCAGTCAGGCACTGGCCCAGGGTTCTTTCCTCACTTTACACCTCTGTCAGTTACCAAAGAGATCAAACTGATTATATATTATTTCAATATGACAGGTGGAGAAAACTTCTGGACTTTCAACATTTAGAGTTTTTCTAAATGCTGTCAAACCCTAAATGAGATAATAGGTTTTAGAGCTGGACAAATACTCAGTAACAGTAATTGTCTTCCCCAAATTACAACAGTCTCAATACAAAAAAAAGACAGAGGACAGAGGGTGAAAGCATAGAGAAATAAAAAAGTCATGCCTCTTGCCACTTTCAGAGTACTTTGCAATGCTTTGAGGGATGATGACAGGATGAATAGAGTTCCTTCTTTTTGGAATGTCTCAGAAATCTTGATTAGAAATGAATAAATGCTTTTATTGTGAAGTAAAAAAAAAAAAAAAGGCAAACAGAGAAAAGCTGAGGGCAGGGAGCCAACCGAGAATAGATGGGAACTGAGAAAGACTCGTTCACTGGAATTCTGAAAAGTGCTCATTTTTGGCGTATTGCAGCTGAAGCCACGCAGGAGTAAATCTAGGCTGTGTCCTGATTAACTGCAGCCATCAGTCATAAAGAATATTTTCTTCTCATTCATTTGAAATTTTAAGTGCTTCAGCAGAAATCTTGCTTTGACCATGGACAAGAGAATATTTTGGAATTCTAATTGGATAAGTCTACCTTCTTTGAAATGTTTCCTCTTGCAGAATATAATGTGGCCATATTTGTGACCAACCAGATGACTGCTGACCCAGGAGCAACTATGACGTAAGACACTTTTTCTCACTTTTTAAAAAAAATTTCCTGTATTTTGTATTACGTATTTAACAGAAATGAGAACTGAGACTGTAAGGAGCAAGAGGCACTGAAATGAAAGATCAGATTGGTCATTGTTCCCTGTGGCATTAGGAATCATAAGTAAATGACACCTGGAAGTTTCTCTCAGTTTTTGCAATGAGCTTTTTTATATTTATCTGCTGTACGGTGGTGTGATTTCACTGTGACTTAGAAAATGAGCTATAAAAAGTACTGAGAAGGCACCACATTTTACTTCGGAGCAGCTTATATGTGATGTTTATGGTGTGTATTTCTTGAGCCTCTTGAATTTAATGACAGGAAAATGATTGCCAGCATTGAACGTTTGAACATATCTTGAGACAAGCGTGCTAAAGTCAGGTTTCTAATGTATTTCCCTAATGATTATTCATTACTGAGTTGAATAGGGCTCAGTCTGACAGTTAATCACAGTATTAATCTCTGGAATTTGCACAGTGAATCACCACAATTTTTTTGCTAATTCAGTTTTCAGGCAGACCCAAAAAAGCCCATCGGGGGCCACATCCTTGCTCATGCTTCGACTACCAGGATCAGTTTGAGGAAAGGGAGAGGGGAGCTGCGTATTGCAAAGATCTACGACAGGTAAACCACCTTTCCCTCAGAGGAGGGAAGGTGACAAAGTTCAAGGTATTGAAACTTTCTGGATGGTACATTGGGAGAAAATCTGAAAAGACAAACTAATCAACAGATTAAACAACTAATTGAAGTTGTTTTGCACACTGCATACATTAAGTAACATAATGTTTCATCATAAATCCTACTAGATGCTCAGCTGTTAATGAAGACCATCAAATACTTTGGTAGGACTGGTGGTTCCTTGGCAGGAAAATTCTGGATATGTTAAATTTCTAAGTTTTCCTGACAAAATAATTTCACATTTTCTGATCCTGACGAAATTGAGCACATTCTAGTTTGCACATAGGTTTAAAGGCACTGATGTATTCCAGGCTGCTCACACCCACAACATTTTGAAAAATATTTCACAACTGTATTTCACGTGGAGAAACCCACAAGTTTCTTGTTTCTTTTTCTCCCAGCCCTGAGATGCCTGAAAATGAAGCCACATTTGCAATAACCACTGGAGGGATTGGGGATGCCAAAGAATAGGTTAAAAAATGATGTAAATGTACAGTTAAAATCAGCTAGATAGTTGGGATGAAGATGTGTGAAAGGTCGACAACTACCTGGCTGCATTTGTAGCTTTTGGGAGCTTTTTAAGGTATTTTGGGAGAACACTGGGATGAACTTTGTACAGTTCAGTTTTACTGAACTAGAATTTGGTTCATTTAGGATTTTTGTTTTTCAATCGAACTTTTAGCACACATAGATTTAAGCAATTAGATTGTGAATTGTTCTTAGAATCCTTTCCCTATGTTTTGTGAAAATCAAACCTGTCCTTTCACATGGGAGTGAATATAGTCTTTCTTAATTTATTTCAAAGAGAATGTCTAAGTGGTAGAATTTAACAGTGTGAAATGCAGCAGAACTGGAATAAACTCAGTTATAAAATCGACATATATAGATGGAAAAGGCAGTGGGAGGAACAACAGCTCAAGAACATGATGGATTTTCATGTACTGTAGAGGAACAAGTAGTTTTAAGAATATGTTTTTAAACATTTTTATCTTGACTAGATAATGTTTATGTTTTTATTTAGCATTTTTTTACTTTTTGGACTGCATGTTTTAAACCTGTTCTTATTAAAGTTAAAAATAAAGATTGAATTAGAACAGAAGTCCAACCATGTTTGGGTGCTTTGAATTAAACTCTCCTCTCAAAAATCTCATTGATCTTTCATGAGAAAAATAATCTGGGCACAACTCAACACCTTAAAACTTTTTTCTAGTTCTCTAAAGAAACAAACTTGACATAATTGACTTGTCATTCTAGTATAAGTAAGAATATTAAAGATTACTGTTAAGTAATATTAAATATTGTTACTGTTAAAAAGAATGAAACAAAGCCAGTGGTTAGATAGGAGAGAGAGGCTGCCACTAGCACTTACACCAAGGAAAAGGCAGTTAGGATTCAGCTTGCTGAGGGAGCCAGCCAGCACAGCCACAGCTATGACCTAGCCAGAGATGTAGGTCACAGAGGGCAAAAGAAGAAGCTGGGAATAAAGAGGGAAACAGGGTATTGGGGGCCAAAATAGCAATTCCTTTTGCAATATCTCCAATGCTCATGGAATTGCTTGTTTGAAAAGAAATTAAACAATACATACGTATACACACACGGATAAATTGGGAAGTCTTACTTTTTCCTCTGGTATTTACAATGAGCTAATTTTGGTATCTGGTCAAAGAACTTGTCCTCACTGGCAAAAGAATTTTTTTTCTTTAGATTACCAAATGCATGTAAGATAACATGAAGTAAAAAGGCAGCAATGACCAGAAATTCATGGAAGAGAAGCCTGACATTTTAGCTGGGCTTTTGCTTGTGACAGACCTAGAGGGCTTGCCTTCCCTAAGTGGTTTCTTAACAGTTGATACTTTTCCTGAGGTAAAGCACTATTTTTCACAGTGGAGAAAAGTCTAGAGAGCTGAAGACTGGGAGGCTGGCTGATCTGAGAGAGTCAGGAATGGATCAGCCATTGTCATTTAATGCAATGCATTTAATGCAATCCTTTGCATGTGCCTGGCTTTCCTACATTAGGTCACTATTTGTATCTAGTAGCCGAGTACCCAGTGTCAGTGAGAGTGTGCAGTGTCACTTGACTCCCTGCCACCCACTTAAAGACCCAGGTTTCTTCTAGTACTTTAAGCACTCAGATTGCTTTCTGCCACATGTGATACATACATACATACATACATACATACATACATACATATATATATATATATAGCATGTGACACTAAAATGATAATTTCTGTGTCGTTCTAGGCTGTTATTTTTATCCAAGGGTCTGAAAGTAAAGGGGACTGGCTTTCCCTTCTGCCAGCATTACCAGTTCTTGATAACCTGCCAGCCCAGAAAGTATTGCTGACAGCGATAACACGCTGGCGTGGACCGGGGCTGGGTTTGGCTGGTGTAACTCCACCATCCATGGGATACGGCTCCTTGTGCCAGGACACACTGATTTGGCGATAGCACACACCCAGGACAAAAGCATTTATGGTCTGTGCCACGTAATTGCCTCGTGGATTAGTCTATCTTTCAGCGAGGAGTCTCTGGCTCATCTGGGGAATTCCCTCCTGGCCTGCCGGCGCTCAGGCGACAGCAAACATCATGGCCGCTGTCGCTCTGCTCCTGCCCCAGCGGCGCGCCAAGAACAACCCCCTGCTAATCTGACAGGGAACAACCTTGGCCCGCCGGAGCCCCCAGAGAGGTCCAAAGGGCCACTCCCGCCCCGTTGCCCCGTGTCCCGTTATTGTTCCGCCATTGTCCCATCATTGTGTCCTCAACCCCGCCAGCCAGCTCGGCGGAGCCCGTGGGCGCGTAGGCGACAGGCTGAATTCTTCAACCCCTCTGCGAAACCAGCGTAACCCTCCGGCCCGGCCTGTACGGTCCGCGTAAGACCGTTACACCAAGCGCACCGGGCTCTTCCTACGCCAGCCCGGTTACGCGCCTTGCGTACGCCGTCCATTACGTAACGTGCGCCTCCGCACAGGTGTTCCCTGCCTGCAGAAGGGGTTAAGGAGCGCGCTCCTTGCGCAGCTGACTTTGGGGAATAACGCTACTCCTCCCCTCCGCCTTCCTCACGCGAGCCCCCCGCTCTAAGTAAAAAACATTACGCACCTTTCGTAGCCCGCCTGCTACTGCACGGGGCGGTGTTTCGCCGAGCGCGCTTAGTGCGTACTTGGGCTCCGTGAATTGGCGTAGGTGTTTCGGAGGGCCGCAGTTTGCGCAGCGCCGGGCCGTCCGTAACGTATGCGGAGCGGGCCGGGGCGGCGGCGGCCATTTTGTGTCTGGAGCGCGGAGGAAGAAGACGCGGGTGTCTCCACACTGCCCGGGCCCTGGAGCCGACCGAGAGTCCCGCTATTCCGGCCGCTGACGCCCAGCGGGTCTCGGACCCACTGACCACCTCTTCTCCTTTTGTGTCCCACCAAAGAGGCGAGGTGGCGCAAAGCGAGGCCTCCGAGGCGCAGCCGCCTCTGGCTGGACCCTCTCCCCGTACCCCCAGCCCCTCGCCGTCCCCACGGCCGGCGTTCCGATGCCTCTCACCCACCCCTCCGGGGGCGATGAGAGGCTTCGGGGACCGGGGCCGCGACCGAGACCGCGGCGGGTAAGGGGCGGGGGGGTGGGGGTCAGCACGGCGGGGGTGGTGGGGGAAGACGGGCGCTTGCGCTGGGGACGGGGGGAGGCCGCGGGGTTGGGGGGTGTTTATTGGAGTGGCAGTATTGAGGGATCCAAAAGCCCGTTTGTGGAGATTTTGCCCCCATAGATTCTCGTGTGGGGGCGGGGTTTGTTGGAGACTTCTCTGTCCCCAAGGCGGGGTGGTGGGTTTTGAGCGTTTTGTGGGGTTTTTAAATTTTTAAATTTTTATTTAGCTTTTCCACTGTTCATATGTAATTAATTCTGAGCCTTGCCTGAAATTTTAAGGCCTGCATCCACCCTGCCCTCTTAATTATTTTCTGCCAGCCCCCTTATTTACCCCGCGAGACCGGTAGCGCCCTCCCCCCCGAAAGCCACGAAGGTCTCGGTGGCCCTGGCAGGGCTGGTTGTCCTTCTGTCTACCCTTCTGGTTGTCATTGCTCCTTCTGGACTTACTGGAAAGATGGCACTGGGGGCAACATCTCTCTCAGCTGCAGTCCCGGGCTTACCGTGATAGCAAATGGGTTTGAAAACAGTGCCATGCGGGGGACGTGGGTACTCGGGAGGGTGATCTTGGTGAACCGTGGTGCTGGACCACACTTGCCAAGCTTACATACTGCTACAGAAATCGTTTGTGTGGTTCTGTAAAGGCCTAGTGCTTTATACTAATTAATCTGTTACTTAAAAGAGGTTTGGCTTGTAAAAGGCTTTTGCAAGGTTTGATTTGATGTGATTTTTTTCTTTCAAGAATAAAAAGCAATAAATACGGTGCCATTATACTACATAACTAGATTGAGTCTCGAGGTTTTTAAGGGTTGAAAGTAATAAGGTATTTGTGCCAGGCTTTTTTAAAGAGAAAGTTAGAACTAATTTCTGGGAGTGGAATTTTCAGATCATGAGTAGTTCTCAAGGATTAGCAAAAAACATATAATGTGGGTTCTGCTGTATGGTAAGCTAGATCTCAGTTGATGAATCTTCTCTCCGTGGTTTTTTTTTCGTTTTTTTTTCTCCCCTACTTCTTTTTCCTCTTGTTTTCCCATGCTACTGGGACGTTAAAGAATATTTTGCTATACATTGCAATACACTTTGACATTCAGTTTCTCATTATCTGTGGAAAGAGATAGTTCTATCATTGCTTTATCTTACACTCACATTTAACATTCTGAAATTAAAAGATATTTTCATTTTTTTTTCACAGAAAGGAGGGTTCTGGTGTTTTTCTGCTAAGAGATTTCCAGCTCAGTTTAACAGAAGGATATTGGAGTAAGCACTTTGGCAAATCTGAGATAGATCAGATCACAGATGTTTTTGGAGTTTAGTGAGTGAGTTTGAGTATTCAGATTTATATACAGAGTATGCAGATTTACTTAAAAGAACACTGGCCAAAGCGTTGCCACAACACTTGATGTGCCTGTGTAATTTCATTTTCTGTAAAGCCTTAAACAATAGTGGATGCTTCTCTTTTAGATCACGGGTTTTGCATTAGTACAAGAAGTGCTTGCATGCTTCTTTGTGAAGTTTGTGGACATCTGCATGAAAAAACTCTTCTTTTTTTTTCTTTTTTCCCGTTGGTTTGTTTTGGTTTTGTTTTTGTTTTTTTGGGTTTTTTTCCATATTATTCTGGAAGCCTTAGTGCATTAGGATTCAATTTGTTACATACATCCTTTTAAGGTGTGAAAATATTTGTTACCACTAACAACTATCTTACTTCATAAATAATGTGAATAAAATGTTGGGCCACCCAGTGTGCTGGTTCAGCACCATTTGAAAGTTTATCACCACTTCTTTTGTAATCTAATCAAACACAAGGTTTCTAGTTTTCTCTTGCCAAGGACGAGCTGTAGGTGACTTCTTAGGCTGGAAAATTATTTTGTTTTGCTCTGGAATGTATCAGATTTACTTAGTTCCATCCCAGAAGTGATGGCACCAGTAATATAAGGGAAGAATGTTTTGAGCCAGCTTGAATTTATCTTTGAAAAGAGAGCTGTTGGCAAACCAGGGATTTAAGACTAGACTAGATTTAAGTCAGTTTATTATCAGTTCGAATCTCATTTTACTTGGAGTCAGAGTGTGAAGTGTCAGTTACTGCCAGTTTAGAAAATAAGCCCCCACAGAGGCAGCGTTCAAGGGCTGCTATAGTGCTCAGGTCAGTATGAAGGCATATTGTGTGTAAGTGTGGAGAACTGAAACTAGGTGCCTTCTGTGTAGAATATGTAATTTTTTTCTCTCTGGATGGCTGTGGAGCAAGTATTCATAGTACCCAGCTGTTGCAATGTCCAAGTCTTGCAAGCAGCCCTGTCATTTCCTTTCCTAAGGGAACTCATCAACCCTTTGAACCTCTGGTGGACTTGAGCGAGGTTATGGGTTTTGTAGGAACTGCTTGGGTACTGAAACTTTGACCTCAGTTTAGCATGATTGGTAACTAACATCATCACTAAAGGTGAATGTCTCTGTAAATTACAGTCTGTGCCTTTTTTTTTCCTTTGTCCTGAAAGGAAACATAATGCTTAAATGCATTTTTGAGGTTGAGTTTAAGTCTTTTTCATATGAGAAAACTTGATGACTCTGCAAGCTGTCTGGGGGATCTGACAGACACACATATGAGAAAATAAGGGATGTTTATAGGAAAGGGAAGAAGGCTAATACACAGTTGCAACACAGCAGACATTTTAAAACTAACTTAGCAGGTTTTAAGTTAAATTATACCTACCATACTTGCCCTTTCCAACACTTTAACCACTTCTTCCTGTTACAATGTTGATTTGAGTTCTGTTTCTTTAGTCTCTTAGTCACTATAATTTGTAGCTTCTGGTGGGAAGTGATTCAAAGAACAGATGTACTTAATGTTTGGGCAGGTAGTCTTGTACTTAAAATAATTCTGATTTTTTTTTCAGCTCTTGTTTATTTTTGGTAACACTTCTGTCCACAAGTTACTCCTGTAAGAATGTTGCTTAAAGACTTCTGTTGCTTTCAGTTTATTTCCTTACCAGTTTTTTATTTACTAGTGGACTACCTGGGTACGGTGCAGACACTTTGATTTTGTTATCTAAAAGTTGTTTGAAATGGGCATGTCTCATGAATTCATGTCTTCATATGTACCTTTAGGACAAAAATGGATTTGATAGCATTTCAAAAAGTTCTTTCTGCTGAGTTTCTACAATACTGATGAAAGTGATGTAACTTCTTTTTGGTGTGTTATTTTAAAATGCAATTCATGATATTTATAGTAAATAATAATTTCATGCCACTGAGTTTTTAGTTACTCTTACAGCTTACTGCCAGAAGCTAATTTTTTGACTATTTCATTAGCCAGTCATTACAGTTAGTTCTTAACCTTCTGAAGTGTATATCATTAACTGGATAGGAAAACTTAGAGCAATACTTTTTGAATTGTTCGGCTAGTTGGAATCTTTTTGGTGAAAATGAGGTTTTTACTCTCTTCACTCTTCATCACAATGAAGAGAGAGGATATCATTTGAGAGAGGATATAATTTTTCATATAGTTTTTTTTTCTTTTTCTTCGTGTTAGGCTGCGTTTTTAAAATAAGGGGTTTTTGAAATTTTGTTGATGGCAGAATTACAGATGGACTTGCAGGCTTGACTGGACTAGTTTACTTTCTGTTCTTCAGTCTGCTGTTTTTCATTTGAGGTATACTTCTTGAAGAAAGAGAAGATATAGAGAGGGAGATAGCGAAATAGCTGTTTAATGTAAAACTAACCTTTAGAGACAGAGAAGGAACTTGCAAGGAGAGACTTTTCTCATCCCTTTTATGTAACCATGTTGTAAGTGCACTGTCAGTTTGAAGACAAACGCTATAGTTATGCATACAGCCATGTCCTAGAGACAGGAGCTTTAAAGGGATGATTTACAATAACATGGTTTTAGGTTCTGAACCAACCCAAAGCAGGTTTATGTTATTTCAAGAAGTTTGATACCATCATAGTGATTGCGGTGATTGAGGAGGGAGGTGACTTACTGGAATGATGTGCTCATATGTCAGCTTGGGGAAAACACAATAGAAAATGGTTAAGAAAATTCCAGAGTAATCCTAGAATAGTTTTTAAGTACTGGTAGTATTTTTTAAAACAACTAACATTCACATTCACAGGTTTGGAGCAAGTCGTGGAGGTCCTCTTCCTCCAAAGAAATTTGGTAATCCAGGGGAACGTTTACGTAAGAAAAAATGGGATTTAAATGAACTACCGAAGTTTGAGAAGAATTTTTATGTGGAACATCCAGAAGTGGCCAGGCTTACTCCAGTAAGTGCTATGTTGTCTGCAACAGAAAGTGTCACAAGTTGAAAAACTAGTCCTGGGAAGTCTGGGACAACATGTAAAATGGAGCTGACTCTTCATTAAGCTTGTTTGGTGTGTGTACTGTGCTGGATACTGGTTCTAGTTGCCTTTACTATTTAATGTTAACAAAGGATATGTTTCTTTTCTTGGTTGTTTTTATACGAGATATTTTATATTTTGTCATTTGTAATGCATCTTCATAAGGCTTGTCTGGTCTAGTGATCTGTCAGTTGAGATAAAACTTAGAGAGTTACAGTACTGGAGAAACCCTGGAAAAACTAAGACAATGAACTAAAAGTGACAGAAATACATGAGAAAGGTTTGAAAGTGAAGTTTTGTCGTAAGAGTAATTTTGGCCTGAAAGAGGCCTTGGGGGACATCTCTAGTGTAATCCTCTGCTTAGAGCAGCACTAATGGTAGAACTAGAGCAGGTTGCTTAGTGTCTTGTCCTTTTCAGTTTGAATATCCCCAGAGATGAGAATTTATATGCTCCCTGGGTGACTGTCTCAGGGCTTAATGTTTCTCATGGGATTTTGAACGTCTTTCCTATACTGATCCATCAGATAGTTGAAAGTAGCAGTTAAAGGCCACTGTTAGCCCAGTCTTTCCCAAGCTAAATAAATCCAGTGCTTCCAGTATGTCTTCATATGGCCTGTACTGCAGCCACCAGCTTTTCGCCGTAATTGGACATGCCCTATTAAAACAATATCCTTCTCACATAGGGGACTCAAAACCAGGTGCACTACTCTGTTTCTTCTGTGGGTACAGTAATCTTCCTTTCCTACCAACTTGAGTCTAGTCTTCTATTCTCTCTTCCAATGTATTTTTAAAATCAGAAATTAAGAGATTTTGTTCTTAACGTGAGGCAACAAACAAAGTGGCATTATCTGATTGCATAGACTTACAAGTCCTTATGTGAAATATGCATATGGCATAAAGGAATTGAAGGGGGTATTGACTTCTTAAAGATAGCACAACTTGAGCTACTGGACCATGGTTTGCATGAGCTGCTGTAGCTGCCTTTGGCTTAGCCAGCTAAAAGGATTTTCACATTTTCTCCAGAAGTCATTTTCTTTTTTTACCTTTTAATTCAAGCTCAAGGGATTCTCGGAAGTACCAAATCTGTTGCTTTGGATAATGTGCATATTTGGTATTGATGTGTCTCCAATGATTTCTAATAAGCATTACAGTAAGGTCATGAATTGTGGAAGCATGTTGCAAAGAGCAGTTGGACTTGCAAGATAACCTAGACAAAAATAAAACACTCCTCCTAATCCTGAAATTGTGCTTATGTGACTACACATTTCAGAAATATTACAAGAAGTTCCTTTAAAAAACAGTGAGTTCCTAGGGTATCATTATGATGTTAGCATTGTTCCATTCTCTGAAACAATTCCTAGCAACTTTTGAGTTGCAAGTTATCCAGTAAGAACTCTGTATTTATCTACCTCTGAAATGTGTTCATTGAAGGAGGAAGACTGCCCTGCCTTCTGTTCATGGTATATTAAGACCTATTTAGTTTGTTTAATTCTTAACACTGTCACATAAAGCACATTTCTTATCCTCTGTTTCTAATCACTTCTCAAGCTGTTGGTCACTTCTGGCTTCTGGAAAAAGTGTAATTCCTAACATTATTCTGTTAACATACTTTTCATTTAGAAGGGCTGTTTGTAAAAAGACATTGACATTTGTCCTTCTAGGCTATGTAGAGAGCTCATACCTCTGAATATGAGAGAAACTGTACAATACTCAGTCGTAAAATAAAGTCTTTAGGAAAGCAAGTCTTTTTTAGATCTCTGTTTTAATTTAGTTCTCTAACAAAGTTGTTATCCAGAGGTTAGAAGAGAGTTAGTAGTTAGAAACCCACACTTTAGGCCACTGCTGTTATTTGGTGCTTTTGGCATCTTTTTTTTCCCCCTCCTTTCTTTCTTTCTACATAAATAGTATGAAGTTGAAGAATTGCGAAGGAAGAAGGAAATAACGATTCGGGGAATGGAGGGCTGCCCCAAGCCAGTGTTTGCCTTCCACCAGTGTAGCTTTCCGCGTAAGTATTTTTGCCATTCTTTAAGATCATGAAGATTGCTCAGAAAATACCTGAACCGTTACTGGTTCTATTCTCTAAAGCCTTAGTTATCCTTTAAGAAACTCATTCTTTTCTTAAATTCTCAAGAGTATGTGATGGATGCCTTGATGGACCAGAACTTCACCGAACCCACTCCGATTCAGTGCCAAGGCTTTCCACTAGCCCTCAGCGGTCGCGACATGGTGGGCATTGCACAGACCGGCTCTGGGAAGACACTGGCAGTGTGTATTCTTTCCTTTTATTTCTTCAGCTAGCTTTCCTGATCACCAGAAATTACCTATGGGTTTAGTTTTTGGGCTTGCCAGTACTAGCAATGGGATGATTGCATTTTTAAAGTTTCTTGTATTGCATCATGGGGGACACTTGAGTTTGAGCTCAACTACCAGCCTGTTATATTCACAGGTGTGTATTTTATGCATCTGCCTATTTGGATGCTTAGTTCTCTTTGGTCTATGCTTATATTCTGGTTTTAAAAACAGGATGTTCTCTTTAGCACACTTGTTTTATAAACTACACAGGTTAAAATAAAAACCAGTTGAATTTAAGCATAGACATTAATTTTAGCTTCAGTGTTAAAAAGAATTTTTATCCTTTATGAAAAATATTGGTGAAAGTAATCATTGCTCAGTTCTGTGAACTGAGCCTTTGTTCTTACGCTGCAAATTTAAGTGAGCCTTCATTCTGCAGTGAATGAGCAGCCAATTTTTGTGCTCATGCCAAAGTGGATGCAGTTGGTCAGCAGCTTTGAAAATCTTCTGTTCTGCTGGATAAATGCAGGTTTTGCACAATCACATTTGTATATATTATGGAATACTGTTTTCTTCTGTTTTAGTACTTGTTGCCTGCAATTGTTCACATCAACCACCAGCCATATTTGGAGAGAGGGGATGGCCCAATTGTAAGTGCTTGTTGATTCTCTTCATTTTTGTATGTATGGCATGACATTGTTAATGATTTGTTGCTTTATTTAATTGATGTATCAGAATAGTAGTTTTTCCTATCCTATTCCTATGAGAATGGGAATTTTTACTATCACAATGTAAGCAACCCACTCAGTTGAAATTCTGTGCAATTGCTGACATAGTGTAAAGATACTTAAATGTTTTAACTAATAAAGAGCAGATGGTCCAAATTTGCTTATGGTTTTATGTTAGGGATGTGTATGCAGCTTGACTCTTCCTGAATCATTTCCTTTTGCAGTGTCTAGTTCTGGCACCTACTAGAGAGTTGGCCCAGCAAGTGCAGCAGGTGGCTGATGATTATGGTAAATGTTCAAGACTGAAGAGTACCTGCATATATGGAGGAGCACCCAAAGGTCCCCAGATCAGAGATTTAGAAAGAGGTAATTTTAAAATGTGTGCTTGCAGTTTTTGGAGGAAGTGGTAAAGTCTCTGTAAAAATAACACTTCTCAAAGCCTGTCTGGAAGGGGTGAATGAATGTGTCATTTTCCAGCTGCAATGATAATTCATAAGGTAGTTCTCTTCTTTGCTGTATGTGACTTGGATCTTAGATTTTCGTTCTGTTTGCTCTTTGAACATTCCACTTGTGAAGATCATCAGGGTGTAGAAAGGGGAAAACAAAACTTCACAGAAAGAGAGCAGGTTATTTTAAGGAAATGCAATAACAGCATCTTTAAGGAAGGATTTTTCTTGGGGCAGTTTTCAAGTTTTCTGCCTGTGTTCATTCAAATAATCAAACTTTGTTTTTGAATATATAGAAACTTCTTTGGACAGCAGGAGCAGTGTGTGGTTTTGCTTCTGTTGCAGTTTTTTGTGTTTTTTTTTTTTTTAATTGTTAAGCACTAAGCACAGTATACCTCTAAGGAACCACTTCAACATGGTAGTGCTTAAGTGATCTATAATTTCAAATGCAGGAATGTACTGATGGCTTTCATCTTCACCGGATAAAAAATGCAATGGAATTATGTGAAAAGATGCAAGAATTATTATCAAGGCAGACATACATGCAAATCTATTCAAGAAATCAGAAAATATAGCATACCACTACAATTTGCAGGGTTCTTATTGCAAACTGCAGCAGTGGGATAAAGACATGCATGGTGGAAGTCTGTGGGATGTCTCTGTTCAAGAAAATGTACTTTCCAATTCAAAACCAGCATCTTCAGTGGAAGAGTCCAAGGTTTCATGAAGAGTCCTTGTTGCTGGATTTTTGCACACCTTTCTGGAGTGATGTAAAATAGATATTCTGCTTAAGAAGAAAATCTTTCATGTCTCTTCTTCCTGAAATTTACATTCTGTGGACATCTCATTGACACTGAAATAGTAATTTGTAAAATTTGGGAATTGGTGGAAACCAGGTCCTCCTTTTAAGGGGTAAACTGTGTAAATTGCCCAGCCTGGTGTAATTTAGGAGCATTTGAACTGTCTTCTTGTTCCTACAAATGTTGGTGGGATGGTTGTTTCCTGCTGTTGGTGCATAATTGCTCAGTATTAAAGCTCATATATATTGGCCTTTATATATTAAAAGAAGTGAAAGTAATTTGACCCATATAGTAAGAGGAGCACTTCATGTTTGAAAATGACACCTCTCTAGACTGCATAATTCTTGATGATGGTGGTTCAAGTTTAAGTAGAAGCTTACTTAATTTCTGATTTTTGGACAGCTCTTCACAGGGGTTCTCTGGCAGTAATCTTTTCGTTTCTGTAATGCATTTATTATTCTAATGGCACTGTAACAATAATTTCAGAATGGCAGAAACGTTAAATGGAAGTAGGGCTTCTACTGAAGTGACTCAGTCTTGGGTACAAATGAGGGTGGTGCTTTTTTTTTTAAAACATTTTGCTGTGGAAGGTGATTCATTCTGACTAAAAATACCAGTTGACATTCAAATGAAGAGCCTTACTCGTTTTCCTTCTTCTGTTCTGAAGGTGTGGAGATCTGCATTGCTACACCAGGTCGCTTGATTGACTTCCTTGAGGCTGGAAAGACCAACCTTCGTCGGTGTACATACCTGGTGCTGGATGAAGCTGACAGAATGTTGGACATGGGATTTGAACCTCAGATTCGTAAAATTGTTGACCAGATAAGGGTGTGTGATCCTTTTAGAAGGACAGCATCCTTTGTTTTCCTATTTGAAGTCTAGTACCGTAAACAAATCTGTTTTCCTTTTTCTTTAGCCTGACCGCCAGACTCTGATGTGGAGTGCCACCTGGCCAAAAGAAGTGCGCCAGCTTGCTGAGGACTTCCTGCAGGACTATGTTCAGATCAATGTGGGAAACTTGGAACTAAGTGCCAACCACAATATCCTGCAGATAGTGGATGTATGCATGGAAAGTGAGAAAGACCATAAGTAAGCTGATGTTACCACCATTTCACTTCCTTTGGTTATACTTCAAATTGAAGTCTGCAATGCTTTGTAAGCCTAGTAGGGATTCTAAATAGTGAAGTTACTTGTACTGCTATTTAATCTTTGAGTGTTGCAAAGTAAGTCAGTCCTGAAATCAACTAATCTCTTGTGTGTATTTTGACCATACATTTGTACAACCAGCAGAAATTCTGTGTGATGCTGACTAATTTACATGGATGTATATTGTGTGTGTCCTCAATGTCCCTTGGGAGAGAGGTCCTATATTCTGGTACATGTGGCTATATATATCTTGGCTCTCACGTCTGTTTTAGACTGATCCAACTGATGGAAGAAATCATGGCAGAGAAGGAAAACAAGACTATCATCTTTGTGGAGACAAAAAGGCGATGTGATGATCTCACCCGAAGGATGCGCAGAGATGGGTGATTAGCTTTTCCCCTTTCTCCACTTTTTTTCTAGTGGGAAACAAAAATTGTAATCAGAAGCAGTAAAGTTTAAATGTTTGTGATGCTATTGTTAGGAACAACTTATCCATTATTTTCTTGGCTGAATTCAGTCATTGTTTCCCAGAAGATTCCACTCCATCAAAGCATGTACAAGAGAGAGTGTCTGTAAGTGGTGCAGCTTTTTTAGTGTATCAGAATCCTGATTTGCTGATGGGGACTATATCAATATAGGACATGTGATTTGACTTAAGTGGTTGTTTATGTAGTGTGTTTACGGTACACATCCTGGGTAGCTAGAGACCAGAGAATAAAATATTTCTCAAATCTTACAGTTTCTTCTTTTTAAACAAAATGTCAGTAAAGCTTCCTGTTTCCTTTAGTGTATATACTTTCTATCTATACTAATGTACATCTCTGTTTGGCAGTTGGCCAGCTATGTGTATCCATGGAGACAAGAGTCAGCCAGAAAGAGATTGGGTGCTTAATGGTGAGTCCATCACTGATAGAAGCATAACTTGGGCTGCTGTTCCAAATTTACCTAGACATGTTTTTCTGTAGTCTGTTTTTTTGTTTGGTTTTTTTTTATCTCTAGACCAAATAGACACATGTAAAAGGACTTCTCTTGTCTTTGTACTTGTAATTTCAGTACTTGTGCCTTTTTGTGTTTATTTTGATAAAACAAAATGGGAAAATTGCTTCATGCAGCTGGATTTTGAAAAATCATTGAGGCATTGCGTCCTGACTTGTGGGGGGTTTCTGGAATTGACCCACCTTATGAAACTTCTGGAAAATGAGCATTTAATGTAAATCAAATTCAGGTAACTTCATCTTTTGAAAAATCTTCTTACTTCATAGCATGCTTTGTTTTACAGAGTTTCGTTCTGGAAAGGCTCCTATCCTCATTGCTACTGACGTTGCATCTCGTGGGCTAGGTTTGTACACATAGACCACTCTTGCCTACTGCTGCATATTTTTCTTCTTTGGACTGAAAAATGTTTCTTTAAAAAAAAAAATTCAAAGCGTGATTTTCCCCCACATGTGAAATACGTTTTTTAACATTAATCTTTTTTTTTTCTTTCATATTCAAAGTCTCTTCCTGCTCCTAATGAACAGGCTTTGGTCTGCAGCAAGGCCTAGGCATGACCAATCGATCGCCAAGAGGGAGAAGAGACGTCCAATTATGCAACCCAACCCTTCCATCACACTCACTTCTTCCCCAAATCCAGCTTTTGTTGCTGGATGATAGGGATGGATTGCTCTCAGTTCAGAGCGTGTTAGATAAAGTTCAAGTAGGAAGTTGTGGGAGAGCATTTCGACAGCAAATAGCAAATATTCTCCCCATATGACACACCACAGATTTGAACATACCAACCCCAGTGTGCATGCATGTTTACCCTGCAGATGTATTCACATCTGAGAAAGCACTGCTCCAGATCTTTGCTCTTGACATGTAACCTTCCCTGCTCCTCTGTGTTCCTTCTAGGCAGGACCACTGAGATGATATATGGCCTTTAACATCTTGTTACCCAGATGTGTAATTGAATCAAAATCGCACAGCTCTCTTCTGGTGGTATGAAAATGATCTGTCTGGATGCATCAGTTGTGCCCCCTTTTGTAATAAGCATATTTGTGTTGTGAAACACCATGTACTGAGCACAGTCCTTACACATCTGCCCACCCTAGAAGAGGAGGATGGCTGCTGAAGTGCTCTGAGTTTAATAACAGACATTGAATACTCTGCCCACCCTGAGTTTGGTAGACGATAAACTACTTGGGAGTCAGTGTGTCATTGTAGTAAATTCTACACAAATTACTGCAAATCAGTGGAGATTTAACTCGGAGAACCTAGTTTGTTAAAAGTCTCAGTTACCTGAGCTCTCTTTGTATGCAGAAAGGGTGGCTGTGCTGTGCATCATATGGTCACATTAATACAGGCAGACCATTAACAGACTTGCCAGCCTTTGTTCACATAACCTTCACTCCTCCTTCCCCATCCCCCTCAAAAAATGTCCAGTACTTCCTCAGGAAGTGATTATATGGACTTCAGTCTCTGCCCTCTAGGGTCATGTCTGGACCTATGCAGTTAGAACTTGGGCCTGTTGGGAGAAGAGACTGAGGCCTCAAACCAGTTTGTGTGAAAGAGAGCTGCTTTCTCTAGCAGCATTTTTTAAACAGGCTTGCTATGTGCTGGTAGCTTCTTTGTGCATCTTGCCTAGACATTTAAAACAGCCTCAACCCCCTCAAAAAAACCGCAAAACCACAAAAAAAAAAAAAGGCACCCACAAAAAAAAGCCCACCAAAAAATAACCAACACTCTCCCCGGAAACGACTCAATTGGATAACACTTAAGAAAACAGTCTCCTCACTTCCCATTGTCCACTTCACCCAAGCTAAGGGGGAAAGGTATCAGAGTCTGTTTCTTGTTACTGAACAACATCTCTGCTTGTTTTGGGGCCCTGAGTTTGCTGCTTAAAATAAGTCACTTAACTGGCAAACTTCTGGACGACTTCCTCCAAGATCCTGGAAAGTGAAGGCTTCTACCTAAATAACATAAAACAGGGGCGCGCGCCTTTTGGCTGAGTCACCAGGGCTTTCCCTCTTCCTAATGGAACATTGGTTTCAAAAAAGCTTCTTTCAGGTAAGTTCTTAGTCCCCTAATGACTTCTTTGTGGTAATTCCCTGGAGCGAGGTCCTCTCTGCACTGATTTTTTTTTCCCAGTCTATTAAACTAAAAACATTGAATTTGTTTTGTTTTATTTAACAGAAGCTTTGATATCAGCTGCAGATAATTCTCAGTGCAGGTGGTGGGGGTACATCTACAATGATGGTCTAAACAGCTCTCTAGACTAGCATGTTTGCTAGTTTATATCTGTCCCACTTAATAATTGGAGACTGTGCCATAGGGTGTTCTGATTGTCTGATAAAGGGAATGTGTCCCAGGTAGCCGTCATGTATGATTTACAGTCTCAATTCCTGATCCTGCTACGTTATCCTAAAAGTGCAGGAGGATTGCGGGTGTGCACAAACACTTTGGAGCATGCTAGACTGGAGCAGCTGAGCCTTGTACATGCTCTGGTCTTCAGCAAGCTGCATGCTCTACCAGGACTACTTTCTAGTCTGGAAAACACCCTTGCATCTTCCTCTTCCTGCCTTACCATTCTTTCTGCTCCTCCCCAGTCAAGTCAGTTCTGTCTGCATTGGTAGCTACAATTCCTTGTGCTTTCTGAGAGGAAAGCACATCCTTGTATCCTCTCTGGTAATTCAAGTCACTTGCTACTGGTTGTGCAAAACAGGACTGGCTGAGGACCATGTAGTCTGGAGCTTGTCAGTCTAGCTACACCTCGGCTGTGAAGATGCAATCTGTCACACGTACTCCTCTCTATACTTCACTTTCCCTTTTTAAAAAAACTGTTGCATCAAGGACCCTAGCTGGAGACTCGCGCAGCCCCCTGTGAAACCTGCCTTCTCACTCCCTTTTTTTGGTGTGATTCAGGACTTTGGAGTCAGCAAAGACTGAGGAGCCCCCCTTTGCTGTAATAAGAAACAGACATAAAGTCCCCCTCTTGTCACAACAACCCTCAATGTTTTTATTTTTCCTGCAACCCCTTTGAATTGATGCAGTCTGGGCAATAGATGCAGTCTGACCCTTTGGATGTAATTTTTGTATCTTCATTTTTTTGACAATTGCCCCTAAGAGCCCCAAATAGGGGACAAAAAGCGTTGGAGGACCTGAAACTTTTACCTGAGCCCAGGTTCTCTGGCTCTTCACAACCAAATGGGGCTACAGAGAAGCGTCTAAGCCAGTTCACAGAGTGAGCGTGTGTGGGGACTTCTCGCTGCCATGGACCCTTGATGCATGCTCCCCGCGCTCCAGTGGTCCCGTGTCAGAGGGCGGAGTTTTCGAAAGGAGGCCGCCAAAAATAAAAGGCAAAGAGACGGGATCGGCTGCAGCGGTTTCCCACAGGAGGAGGGAGTGTGCATCAGTCTGGTAACAAACAGAGAATGTTTCTCTCTTTAAAACAAAAAAAAGAGGAAATCACAAAAATCTGTGTTTTATCTTGGATATTTTCAGAATATTCATGTTAAAATGCAGATTTTTTTTTAATGAGCTGTTAGGGCACTTACTGTAGAATAATGCATTTGAAAATACTGTATAATATAACAAATAGGTGCTTTTGGTACTTAAGGTGCTTTCACTGAAGCATTGTACTAACATTTACTTGGTTTCTGTCCCATAAGTTTACAAAGTTGTGTATTAAAACACACAATTCTGATCTCCTAAATTTTAAAACTGTTTTGCATACAAAGCCATTTTGATAATGTTATTTCCTGCTTCCATCTGACAATGGAAGTAGGGAATTGCTTATGGAATTCAGGATTGTCCAGATTATGCTACTTTGTCAGAACTGGACAGAGCAGCACAGAAATGTTAGTGCAATGCATTCTAGTGATAACTACAAAGCTAAGATACTTTAGGTCTGAATAATTTTTAATGAGTTGGCTAAACAAAACTAATGAGATTTACATGCCTAAAGCTTTAGGCTAGGGGTATTAGTTCACTGTATTTTATTAGTACTATAAAAGTAAATATTTTTAAGAGTGCCTTTTATTTCATGTTACTGAGTAGAAGGTAAGTGATCTCATTACTGTTATTTTTTGTTAGACTTCTCCCAACAGAGTAAAAGCTTCACCGTAGCAGTTCTGCCCCTTCCTCCACCCCAGTTTGCTCTGATGGTGACATTTTCACTTTACAGATCATGTTAAAAAAAATGAAGAATGAAATTCAATTAACTTGCTCACAAATTGTGTCTTTGACACAGGAAGACAGAGAAACGCATTCTGGGGAGGATGACTTGGAATGCAGGGCAAAGCTGCTTTAAAATTGCCATTCTTTTTCAGGACACTGACATTTGTTCCTGATGATCTTAAATTTCAGTCTTCTACTCTTTTGGGATGAGTCTGTCTTGTATTTATTCCATACAATTACTAACTTTGTATTTTTTTTTCTTATTACTGTCACCTGCATTCGTGCTCCCCACCTTTCGTTGGCACGTCTTCTCTTCTTCTCCCCTTTCCTCAACCCCACCCTTTCACTGTGCTTCGCTCCTGGGCACTTCACAAGATGTGGAAGATGTTAAATTTGTGATAAACTACGACTATCCGAACAGCTCCGAAGATTATGTGCACCGTATTGGCCGTACCGCACGTAGTACCAACAAAGGTACTGCCTACACCTTCTTCACACCAGGAAACCTGAAACAAGCCAGGGAGCTTATCAAAGTCTTGGAAGAAGCCAATCAAGCCATCAATCCAAAGCTGATGCAGCTTGTGGACCACAGAGGAGGAGGAGGTGGTGGTGGAGGTAAAGGCACAAGGGAGAAGGGCCACTCAGGGGATATGTTCCTCGTTTTGAGGGAAGGAATGTTAAGGTAGGGATGTAGTAAGTACAGGTCTAAGATAAAACATTATTAATAAAGCTGTTCTGTACTTGAGGTCCCAACACTTGATGTAGACATAGTTCTTTGCCCAAGAGAGAGGCAGTCCCCTGTTTTCCTTAGCTGTAGAATTGTTTTTTTCTCTTAAGGTCTTCAGGGAGCTGATTTTGCTTGAAGTAATTACTTCCTGACAGTTTCTACTAAGGAGGGGCAACAAGGTGCATGTGCAAAATTGAAATCAGTAAAGGGATACACTGAATTTCAGGAACTGACACACTTTTTCTTCCCATTCCTTGAAGGAGTAAGAAGTTTCCTTACACTTCCAAATTAGTGCTGAATTTTTTTCCATTTCTTTGTCTCGGAGCACATATATAAAGAACCCTTGTTGAACTTCATGTTTACACCTTGAGCAAAATGAAAACACATGCACAGCTGTTCAGAGGCGTTACAATCAGTCAGAAGGTGCTTGGGAGCAAAATTGGGGATGTAGAAAGGGGAGGAAGGATGGCATAAGTGTACCAGAGATCATTGTTTAAGAACTTGTTCGTGATACTAAATCTTAATGTATCCATCACCAGGAGGTCGTTCTCGTTACCGAACAAGCAGTTCAGTAAACAACCCTAACCTGATGTACCAGGAAGAGTGTGACAGGAGGCTCCGGGGAGTGAAAGAGGGCCGGAGAGACTCAGGTGGCTTCAGAGACCGTGAGCGTGGTGAAAGTTATGCCAATGGAGCCAACAAGACCTATGGCAGTGCCTACGGGAGCCCAAATTCTGCTTTTGGGGCAGCACAGAGCCAGTATGGTTACACTCAAGGGAGCTATGGAGCAGCTGCCTATGGCACGAGTGGCTATGGCACTGCAGAGTACAGTGCTAGTGGCTATGGTGCCAGCACCACAGCTGCCACAGCTGGGAGAACCTCACAGAGCACTACCCAACAGCAGTATGCAGGGATGGTGGGGCGCTCGGGCCAGCAGCCACAGCCGCTCATGTCACAACAGTTTCCGCAGCCCCCTGCCACTAACGTGATGGGCTATATGGGACAGACTGCCACCTACCAGTACCCACCCCCGCCTCCGCCCCCGCCCCCCTCCCGCAAATGAGACCACTTGTGGGTGACCAGTGTAGACCTTGCATTTAGGGGAACCTTTTCTTTCTCTTCTTTCCCATTGTGATGTCTCTCATGCAGGTTAGACTTAGAATTCACTATCCAAATCCCTTGAGCCCATCAAATATGACCCCCAATCCACATTAAGGACCCTGTCCTCTTTTTTTTCTTTTTTTTCAAGATATATGTATAGTTGACTGGAAAATTTATTATTTTTGTCTTGCATGTTGAGGAATTTGGAAATTTTATTTTTTTTTCTGAAAGAAAAGGGTATAAGGCAGATAGATCCCAGCTGAATCATCTTGGTGTCTAAGATTTGTGTGAAAATTCGCTTTTGAGGGAAAGAAGTTTCTATTCTATAACACATTAACTTAATTTCAGGAAGTATAAAGAGATGGGAAACTCTGGGGGAGCCAAAAAGCACTTCATTTGAAATATAAATGCAAGGGAGCAATGCTCACTTCTCCTAATCTTTTATTTTTTTTTTTAATAGCTCACTATTACTACTTCTAATCCTACTGTAGGTGACTTTCCATAGAAAAACTGTTCATTTGTCTGAGCTGGGTGGTGTTCAGTGTAAAGCCTTGGATGTATTGTTAGCGATTTCTCTAGTTCTGGAAGCCCCATTTTCTGCTACCTGTAACAGCCTGTAGTAGGGAGCTTGGGTTTAAAAACTCTGTCAGAGACCAAACCTGTCTTGCATTCACTACCTGAAAAGCAGGTAGTTGCTGTGGGGGTACCACTGCTGAAATGTTCAGCTAAGTAAGTTCTTTCCCTATGATTGTTAAATTGCAGCATCTCAAATGTTTGGAGCCTGATTATCATTAAATTGGTTACTGCTCTCAAATTTCTGTTTGGTTTGTTGAAAGAAGTCTTCCTCGAGAGCCTAGAAATTATACAGAACTGAAATGATGAACAGCATTATCTTGTTTGCCTGTCCTTTACAAACAAACTCCCATTTGCCATGGGGAATGTTCTGAATGCTGCTACGCTCGATAAAATGTGACAGTTTTCCACACTTAAATTTAAAGGTTTGAATAGAGTGGACTGGGAGGAGAAAGGCAGGAGGAGATTGCCTGGGGTCTCCTTTTCATGAGGTAAGCGGTGAGCTGGTTAGGACATCCTGATTCTGAAGCTTTGTTTCTTTTGTACGTTTTACTGACTATTGCTTTCTCTGGCTTTTGAGTGCATTTCCCTGCTCCATTGGTCCCTCTGAGCTGAGCTCTTGCAGGTAGGTAGTATTTTAGAAAATGTTAGAGAAGAGTGAAATTTTAGTACATACATAAATAAAACTTTTTTATTTTACTGGCTAAGGTGGGTGTGAAGGGGGTTTCTCCCTTTAGTAAAGCATGTTGTTGACTTGTTATTTCTGATACCAGACGGTTCAGAGACAGTAGATGATAACAGGAGTTGTCTGCTCTTGGTCTGATAAGATGACAAAAGGATGGATACATCTCTTGGTTGGAGGCACACTCTGCATTAGGAGAGTGCAGAGGAATTGTGGGGTTTTTCTGTTGGCGTTCTTGCATATGAATGAACAAGGCAGCCTACTCCTGTAGCAGAGTGGAACTTCTTATAGCCCTGGAAAAGAGCTTGCTTATACAGAAATTACTTCTTTTAAAATTTAATTTCTTCCCAGAGTAAAAGTTTGGGGGATGGATGCACTTTTTTCTTTTTTTTGTGTGTGCAGTACACAGGTAGGTTGCTGACAGGAAGAAGGGAGATTCCTTCCAGAACCTCAGTTCTCTGTGGTTCCATTTTGTATTTCCACTGCATGGACAGGAAGTTCCTTTGCTTGTGTTAAGTGAAAGCCAGAAACATTTTGTTTATCCAGGCACTGACTGATAGGTCTTTGGCCTCTCTCGCAAGCAAATGTAGAGGGGTTTGTTTTGTTTTAAACTTGAGAGTAGAATGCAGAAATGCATTTGAGGGGTTTAGGAGTAGGACATCTCACTGACTGGCTTTAAAAAGGGTCTCTGGACTGCCAAAGCTGCCTTATAGTCTGGTATAGTTTTCACTTTTGGGAGTGACTTGTGCATGTTTAAACATTGATGCCAAGTCTTGCAGTGCTTTATTGCCATTGAGGTCAGCTGAAGTCCAGGGTCTCAGTTCAGAGTGTCAGCCAGACCCCTGAATGCACCATGGCATGTGCTGCCCCTGTCCCACCTGGTGCTCTGTGCTGTGCTCCATGTACTGGGTGAGGGACACTTGTTGATAAAGCATTAGCCTCTAGTGTTGTTTTCATTGTTTTCAATCTGTAAAAAGTTTGTGGGAGTGTCATATCTGAGCTGAGTGTCTCCTCCCCTCCCACTTCCGGAAGCAATTAACTGTTTGGATTTCTCTGAACAATAGAAGGGTTCCTAGCTTTGTGTGGGATCAGCATCTTGTTTCACACACCTGCTGGTCTCTGAACACATTCCTGTTGTATTAACCAAGACTTGAATTGAGAGATTCATGGATCTGTGGTGTTCAGGCACAGGATACTACTAAGAGCTATGTTACTATTCTTAGTTTGTAAAATGTCCTTTTGATACCATCTTGTTTTCTTTTGTAGGTATAAATAAAAACACTGTTGTCAATAAATTGTGAACTTAGTCTTTATTTTTGGAATGTAAAGCTGTCTTTGTCCCTGTTCTTCCCAGTTCTTAAAAGTCAAATTCAGGGAGATGGAAACATTTCTTGGCAACTCACTGTATTTTAATTGAAATCATCCCTGTTTGTAGAACACAAGGAAACTGAAAATAAGTGATGTTTGAATACTTGCGGAATTAGAAAATTCATGTTATTCGAAGGCAGTGTGTTTTACTTGTGTGTTTCAGGGCCTGAATAGAGAGAGGGTCAGGCAGAATTAATTTTCAAGAGGGTGTTAGTTTAACAGTTTGTAGCATCTGCTGTGTCAGATTTGGCCACCGGTGAAGTGGGTCAGTTAACAGACTTCATTA
Source organism: Prinia subflava (assembly GCF_021018805.1). NCBI lineage: Eukaryota > Metazoa > Chordata > Aves > Passeriformes > Cisticolidae > Prinia > Prinia subflava. Next base: position 22,146,821 of record NC_086250.1, on the reverse strand, counting down.
GTACAAATTCCCTTTACCGTGGGCACTTGGTTAAGGACTGAAGGGAGTGACATTTTCCCTTAGTGCTGCCTCAGGGTCAGGGTAGGGGTGTGTTTTGGATGTAGATGCTGAGAAGAGCTGGGAGAGAAGAAATTGTACTACTTCAGTATTGGCCAGCACTAGCACCAAATTCAAGTGTGAAGAAATAAAAAAAAGGAGGGGAAGAGTTCTGATGGATGAAAAGTATTTCAGGTTTCCAAGCCTTGTCTTCCTGGCTCTGCGTTGAAACTCAGCTGAGCCATCCATTAGTCAAAAAGGGCCAGGGAAGGAAAGCTGTGATCTTAAACAGCTTTGTCTGGAGTTTCTTGTGCTACCTGTGGGATGTCTTCAAACAGGCATGGGAAGACTTAGCTTCTTTCCTTTTAAGACTGTGAAGAGAAAGAGAAGGTAACAAATAAATTTAGTGGAATTCAACTCTTCTATTGTTTCAATAATTTTATGTTTTCTAACTTGCAATTTAGAGTGCCAGATAGTGGGGTCCTAGGTTTGCAAACTGTGAATGGGAGACAACCACCATGAAATGCTGCTAAGAGGGGAAAGCACAACCTATTCTCCTTTATGCTAAAGCAAAAGGTTCTTGTTTGTCTTCCACAGTTATGTGTTCTCATGGGTGGACCACCTTAATTATTTTTCTTGATGATGTGCTATTCTTAGTGCTTTCCCCTCCTTTTGATACAGAGCATGGCCTGAATCTATGTGTGTGGCCAGACCCCAGCTGAGCCCTTCCCCCAACCCATCTGAGGTGAACGTTGGGATGGCAGGGATGCCTCTTGGGAAATGTCAGAGGCCCATGGGCTTAGATGGGGTGGCTGGAGCAGAGTCTGTCCTGGATGTGCAGTGGTCAGTAGTGCAGAGTGGCTGTGCCTGGGACAGGGTGGTACCGGGATGGGCACTGGGTCCCATGTCTGTTGGATGCCAGAGGGAAGGGCTGTGATATGCTAAGGATGCACCATGCGGGAAGGCCTGACCGACTGGGTGAGGCTGGAGGGACCCTGCCAGGCTGCAGGAATGGAAGCCTCGTGAAGGTCAACAAAGCTGAATGCACATCTTGCCCTGGGGTAGAACAACCCCAGGCACCAGTATGTGCTGGGGGCTGCCCAGCTGGAAAGCAGCTTGGCAGAAAAGGCCTTGGATGTGCTGGTGGACACCAAGTTCAACACAAACCATCAGTGTGCTCTTGGGATGAAGCAAGCAGCCTCTGGAGCTGCATTGCCAGCAGGATGAGCAGAGAGTTCTTCCTCTCCACTCAGCCTTGGGAGGTCCCAGCTGGGGTGGTGGGCTCAGCTCTGGGCTCTCAGAACAATAGATGGGCAGTCTAGAAGGACCATAAGAACATCTTGATGTAGGAGCACAGGTTGCAAGCTGAGACTGTTCAGCATTGAGAAAGCTGAGGGGCACCTTACATATGTGCACAAGTGCTGGATGGGGGGAATGGAGACAGACCCAGACTCCACTACAGTGGTCCCCAGTGACAGGGCAAGGGACAATGGGAAATTCCACTTAAGCATCTGAAAATAATATTTTATAGTGAGGGTGGTCAGACAGCGGCACAGATTGCCCAGAGAGGCTTCACTTTGGGATAGTTAAAACCTTACTGGACGGGACCTTGAAAAATGTGAACAGGGGCATGGATTAGATTATTTTACCCCCTCCACCCTGACTGCCTGCATCCCTGGCCATTTCGTGAAATACAAATGCTTCCTCAGGATATCTTTCATGTCTTTGTGTTAAGCAGAAGGGAGCTCATCTAGTTTTAAAAACATGATAAAAAGAAGTAGCATTCTGTAAAAATCCTTTTCAGTGCTTTGGTATAGGCTTGGAAGTCTTATTAAACCCATTTCTTTACATAACACTTTTTTGCTTCCTTTTTTTCAGCATCAGTGCCCTTTTTTCTGAGCTCTTCAGTGTTAGAAATGTTTTTTAAAGTTTGGTTTTTTGAAAGAAAGTAAGAAATGCAATCTGATATAATATTGCTGGTTCTCATAAATGATTGCAAAGTGTTTGCATGTCTTCAGACACCATTTCTCTCCCATGACCCAGAACATTTATGTAAAACAAAAGAGAAAAAAAAGCAACTCTCTTCCTGCTGTGATGTTCCATCTACAAATGTTTTTTCTTCTGCCTCCTATATCATCTAAATTTTGCAGCTCTGTCACTAGCAGTGTGATATTGGAAGCCAGCAGTTGTGATTTTTCTCCCTTTTGTTCCACCATCACAACTACAAAAGGGTATGGATTTCTCATAAAATTCAGAAGGACACAGGACACATGAATTGAGCGGAGCTAAAATGGGAATTAGTTTAGAAAAGAAAAAAAGGGAATTGACGTGGAGCACCTTGATGGCAGTTTTAGGAAGTATTTTTCTGGCTACAAAAATATTTAATGACAGAAGGAAGTCTTAATCTGCCAAGGCCAGCCACCTGCTCAGTGCTCCTGTCACCTCTCTATCAGCAGGTGTATTGCATGAAGCTACCAAAAATCCATGCCTTGAAACTTCAAACGTGGGCTGTCTTTACTCCTTTTGGCAGACTTTTTGGAGAAAGGGAAGAAGGAAGAAAATAGTTGTCCACTTAGCTAATTTCATCTAATTCCATCCTCCTCAATAGAAAGGTGTTTTCAAGTGTCCTTCAAGCCTTAGCAAACCACAGCATGTTCTATCAGGATTTATGCCCTTGGTGTACTTTTAAATTCTGGTAGCCATTTACCGAAGTATGCCACTGAAATGGAAGGGGCATCTGATTCTGGAAAACAGGAGTGTCTTGTCTTTGCAGATGCCTTACAGAATCACTTCTTGACAGTCAAGAACTTAATCTTCTCTATCAAAGGAAAAGAAGGTTTAATATCTCCATATGTCTCCAGTTGCTTTCTCAGGTACATTGTCTGCCTGCAGCTATTTTTTCCCCCTCAAAGCTTTTTAGGATTATTTTTGCATGATTCATAATCTTTCAAAATATGTGTAGAATTGAATGTACCTCAGTTCTTAACTTTCCAAGGTGAGGGTAAACCAGGCTTAACTCTGGTTTAATTCTTGCTGTGTTTCATACACGCATCCAGAGCCTTGCAAGCAGTGATGCCCACTCTCAGTTAATAGATATGTTTTTTAAACTGGACTTAGGGTGCACAATATGTATCCCAAAAACACCACAAAAAATAGTAAGGATTAACACATGGCAAGCTGCAGCTCCACCCTGTACTGCAAGAATGTTGAATGAACTTTTCAATATTATGGCAACCTGTTTACCTACCTTTGGTGACATAGAGATAGAAGAAGTCACAGTAGAAGATGGTTTGTACCACCCCGGAAACGACAGCGATCTGGTCGTAGAAATTCTCTGTGTGGTAGCGCCAGACCCAGTTGGCAATGTAGAGAGCACGGTAGAGGCCCAGGAAGAAAAGGTAGTGTGTCGTGATGGTCTCTGCTTCCCCTGTCTTGCTGATCATGAAGAGCTGAGGAAGGATTGCCACAGACTCCAGGTAGATGGAGAAGGTCCAGAGTATCTGTGAGGTGCAGAATGAAGGCAGTGGGGAGTCAGTGCTGGTTAGTATGTGTTAAGATCCAAAGCTTTTTGTTTTTGTGAGGGGGATGAGTAGTGCTGCTGAAATTTGGGAAAATGAGCTCGCTGTGCTGGGAGTGAGAGGAGACAGCACTGAGCTGCTCTATAGTTGGTACTGTCTTCAAGGCCTGCCAACTTTGCCTTTCCTGCCTGCTTTTGCTGTTAAAAATCTAATCTATACAACAAGCTGCTCACTCCGCTGCCTAGTGTCAGGCTGCTGCTGCTTCCCTTCCCTTTTCCTGCCTCAGCTTTTCTGTACCTCCAAGGGGGTGAAGCTGTGGTTCTCCAGAAATGACAGGCCCGTGACAGGGACCAGCAGGAACTCGAGGCGAAAGGAGTCATTCTCACTGTCAAATGTTTTCCGGAATTTCACATAGATCATATGCACAGTGACGTAAGCACAAATCAAAAAAATGACCTGTAGGAGAGAAGGGAGATAGTAAGACCTTACCTGCAATTGCACTTTCCATGCCTAAAGAGAGGCTGGCTTTCCCAAAAGTCAAAATAGTGGTGAATGTGTTTCCTTACAGATTGAATTCTGCTGGAGATATTCCAGTGGTCAGGTAAAGCTTGCCCACACCATGAGAATCTCACGTTTGAGTCCCTCTGGGGCACTCTGTGAAAAAGTTTGCTTTACATTAATGGCAGCTTTGCATTAATGCTCCTGCTGTACAAGTACACCCAGGCTTGGTTCATGGCATCTTGTTCCGGTTTTAGTGGTACCAAATATGGCTCAGCTCACTTACTGATTATGGCAAGGGGGTGAGTTTGTGGTCAATGGAGGGACAGTGGCACCAAAGGAAGCATCTTTGTCCACCCTTCCTGTCTGAAAAACTCAGTGACTATGTACCCTCACCTCCCTAAGAAACCACAGTGAGCTGAGGGGAACCTCTCCTGCTGCACTGCCCTCTCCTTACCTTCATCACAGTGTTATAGATAGAAATGAAATTCGTGAACAGGTCCAGATAGCGGGTTGTGAAGACGAGGGCAAAAAGTATCTGACTCTTCCCAGAGATTCCTGTGTGGCAGGGAGATGAAAGGAAAGTAAATCAGAGGAAGGGAAGGGTCTATGGGATGGTGGTTTCTCCTTACGCCTCCTCAGGAAGCATTTGTATGTAAGTGTGTTGTTTTGTGAGCCAGGGCTGGTGTGTGGGTGCTGAGGTAGCTCTATCCCAGAGTGGCCAGAGTCTCCCAAGTAACAGGGCAGGTTCCTTCTGATGCTCCTGAGTGCTGCCTGTAGGAACTGGTGCTTGGTGGGCATGTTCACCACTTTAGCCAGTTCAGTCCTTGCTGTCATCCAAAGGCCTTTCTCTTCCCTCCCTTCCCCTTTTGCCTGCCCACCTCACCAGGGACTGTGTGATGTGATATCTGCCACAGGAGGGAAGAGCTGCAGGACCAGCCCTGGGGTATAGATGGAACTTGGCCACTGCTGGCAGAGACATACGGTCAGGCCCACCCACTTCTGTACCAGTGATAATGGCCACAGCCCATCAGCCCAGCCCCAAAATCTTATGAGGAGGTAACTGTGAGCAAAGCTCTCCTGCAGGAAAGTTCTGTCCTGATTTCCTTGCTCTGTGATGGGGCAGCCTCTGGCACCTGTCCACCACTGGCAGAACCTCCAACCTAAAGCAGCTTTATCTCCAGGTTGTTGGTGTTGGTGCCGCCACAACCTCTTGACCTCATTTTCCACCTCCCTCCAGCCTTGCCACCCTCTCCTTCCCTTCACCACCCTGAGACCAACACCTGCTTGAGACTGTGCGCCTTGCCACATCACATCCTTCCAACACAACCCTCTCCTGGCAGGGAGATCTCCCAGAGGAAGATGATGACTTCCCTCAAGGAGCCCATGGGGGAGGGCTGCCAGTCCGTGTGGGCTATCACTGGCCTTTCCAGCTCCCATTTTGTTGTACCCTTCACCAAACTGCCCTCTGAGAAGGGCCACCCTCCTTCCCTGGGACATGGGAGCACTCACCAGCACAGGACTTGGACTTCACGATCTTCACCAGGAGAATAATGATGGCCAGCAAGTGGGAGATATCCCCCAGGATGCGGAAGATGTTCATGGTGCCAGGGGGACTCTTCTGGGGTGAGTCTTTTTCTGCAGGCAAGGAGGGCAAGGGTGTGAAGTTTTTCTCCACTGAGCCTCAACTGAATGAACGGTCTCCTTCAGTTCAGCTTTCCTTTTTCCCTGAGCACAGAGCCCTTCCTTCTTGTAGCGCAAAGTTCGGTCTCCCCTATCCTGTGGCTGCAGATGCCTTTCCCCTGCCAGGCTGGATGTCTCGCTTGTTTACTTTTCCACCGAGGTGGATTCTCCCTTTCCCAGTCTCGGGCTTTCCTCCCTCTGCTTTCAGCTGAAAGTTAGAGTTTGCTTCCTGAGAGCTCTCCAGGCTGAGCAGTTCCGAAGCCAGTGCTGGGTGACGGTGACGTGGCTCCTGGCTGGCCGGGGAGGAGAGAGAGGAGGAGGCAGAGGCGGGAATAAGTGCGCTATTTTTCCCTTTTTCTTTTTTTTTTCCTTCCTCTTTTTTCTTCCCCTGCTTGTCTCAAGTTACACACGGAAGTTTCGTTAAAGTGGAAAAGGCAGAGGGAACAGGATTCCCATCCTCTGGCCTTGAGGACACACTCTCCAGCGAGGCCCAGGCTTTCCAGGAATATTCACCATGGGTGCAGTAACCTCTGTCCTGCTTCCAGTTGGCAGCCTTCTGCTCTTTGCCCTTCCCGGCCCCATCCCACCTCCAGCACCTTCTCACCAGTGCTCCGCCTTGTCTCCTGGAGCCAAAGAAGTGGAGAGATATTTGAATTATCAAGCCATCGTGGTTCTTCCACAGCTGTCCATGGACAGCCATTCTCTGGTGTCTGCCTCACCAGACACCACACACTTCCTTCAGGTGCCTTTCCAGAGCAGTGTGGGTCCCTGAGCACAGCCCCAGAGAAAACAAAAGATCCTCCCAAGGGCTGGTTTTGAAACAAACTTCACTGAAGGTATTAGTCCTGGATTCCTGCAAGAGGGTTACAAATAACATAGGGAATGTGTTGAATGAAAGAAGCACATGGTTGCTGCTGGTTTTTTTGGGTTTTTTTATATAGATTTCACAGAAAGGAGCTCAGTAGTAACTGTTAGAAAGTTTTAATATATTTGAAAATATAGTAAACTGGGTGACTAGCTTGTTTTGGATGAACCTTGTCCTTGGAGCAGCAATTACTCAGGGAGACCTCATGGCAGCAGTGGGGGGACCTCTGCATCAAGACTCAGCAATTAGATAGTCAATATCTAATCACTAATTTATAGTTGCTTTAGTACAACCAAATTGAAGTTTTAATTTGTCTCCTTGTCCCTGAGCAAATCATATCTGGCCATGGGTCTAATCTGGTTACTCTTGGATTGTATGAACCCGCCTACTCCTGTCCAAAAGCTGGCTATGGCTGCTGCCCTCCCTGTCCCCAGCGATGACCTGTGGCCATCCCCTACACATTTCTCTCTGTCCTTACGGGCTTGCTTGGAGTAAAATCCTTAATGACCAAATTGTAAAAGTATTATTCCTGATGCTTTCTAAGAGGATTAACAAGCCTATTAGCATCACCGGATCCCTTTCTGAATACATTTGCATACATTTCCTCCCTGCCCATTAGGTTGGTGGTTGTGTTTTCCCTCTCTGAAGCTCCAGCACCTGCATCGTAGGGCTTTTCCAGATTGATTACAGGCCGAGTTGGAAAACACCTGCTTGGCCCCACAAAACTGGAGACATCCCTGCCTGTTCCCAGCCAGGACACTGGGACAGGAGTTCGTGCGGTGGGACAAGGATGGATTAGAGCAAAGGAGACAATTGGCAAAGGGTAGGAACTGCCTGAATTGGGTTCCAGACATCAGAGTGGAGCTGTCTGGGATTTCAGCAGGGCTTTTCAAGGCCATGTGGGTACTGGTGAAAGCCAAACCCCAGCCCTGGTAGTCCTGCAGGTCCCTAGTATCCCAAGTCCTTTTGCACATGGAGCAGGGATGCAAAGTTGGGGGGAAGAAATAGATTTGGGATCCTCTCTTCCAAGAGATCCCCTTCCAATCCTCTGGTGTGCAATGTCTGAGAGCCCTTGTCTTTCTCTTGACCCTGCACTTCTCTTTGCAGCTTCTTGTTCCACCAAAGGAAAGAAGCCCTTTGCAGTGGGGTGGCAAAAGTTTATTCTCTTCATCTTGCACCTTCCCAAGAAGAACTGATGGGCTCCGAGTGCCAGCATTATCTCCCACTGTGGCACCAGGAACCACCAGCCGAGGTGACCATTAGAGGGACTTCATGGGAGCAGCCCAATCAAGCTCACCCAGCTGGAACAGGGTGGGTAGGGCTGGGGTGTTCTCATAGGACATCCTTATGTGGCACATGAGGGCCACAGGAAAGCTGCTGCAGGGCAAGGGACACCCAGACTCTTAGAGCGGAGAAAATTGGCACGTGGAGTGGGATCACGCAAAAATAAACCTTCCCTCCTCCTGCCCTGCCACAATGCAAAGTGCCTTGTGCCGGGTGTCTCCCCACCTCCCAAAATTATGCCGGGTGCTGCCACCACCCTGCACAGTGATGCTCTCTCCATGCCTCCTGTTTCCATGGTGACCACAAGGAATGTCACCAAGGTGACAAGGAGGCAAGTGAGTTGGGATTTGATATGGAAAATGAAGTTTTGGGGTTGTTGGGTTTCTTTTCCTCCCCCCCGCCCCCAACCCCTCCTCCTTTAGTTCTATTTATGGGGTTTCCTTCTCTGTCTCTGCTGGTCTGTAAGGGTCCTCCTGCAGAGCTCACCGGTAAGGAAGCAGCAGCTTCATCCAGGGCCCTTCTCCATCTCTCTCCATCTCTGCCTGTCCTGTGAGGTGATGGCTATGGGATGGGAAGAGGGACAAAAGGGCACTAAAACATTTGTTTCCTTCTATCAGGAAGGCTTCTGTGCTTTGCCCCTGGTGGTGCTCCAGGTATCCCCCTCCATTTCTGCTGCAGGATGTAGCTCAGGCTGGATCCAGACCTCCTGGGAGAGTGGACAGCCTCAGGGATTTGTCTAAGAGAGGGAAATTATTCTGCATTCCCAGAGGGGCTGAGGAACATGGTGGGGTTGAGCACCATGGGCCACCTCTGTGTCTCACCATCTCTGCTCCCATGACCAGGTCAAGCTGGCTGGGCAGTTCTGGAACACTGGGGACAGAAATGGGATAGTGGGAGGAAGACTGCAGAGGGAGCATGGCAGGTGCTAAGGAGTCCAAAACTTTGTTCTCTGGTTTCAACACCCAAAATCAGACCTGTTCAGCACAGAGAGGGCTTGAGGGTTTGTGCTGGCTTAGCTGGTATCACAGGAGTGCAGGACCACGGGTGTCCAAGCAGGGGCTGCTGGTGTAGGGGTAGCTCTTCTCTTCATGCCCAGGCAGGAGAAGGGGCAGGCAGTGTTTGCTCACCTTCCCAGGAGCTCTTGCTTTCCACTGCACCCATCTCTCCATCCATCTGCAGCCATCCCTCTCTCCCTCTCTCTCTCTATCCATTCTTCCCTTCATCTTCTCAACTACCTCTTCCTCGTCCTCTCTCCATTCACCTCTCCATTCATCCCTCCAAAGATTCCTCTGTACATCTCATCTTTCATACGTTCCCTTTATCCATCCCTTCTTCCACCCTTCCATCCCTCCACCCCTCCATCCCTCTGCCTCCCTCAATCCCCACAGCGGCACTGGGAAAGGTTGGCGGAGTGGGGCTATTTT